>NW_020175672.1:2063307-2251184 GCF_003031525.2 Neophocaena asiaeorientalis asiaeorientalis
TGGAGACACACACACACACACACACACACACACACACACACACACACACACACACACACCCCAGGAAGGCAGAGATTAACACTGTGACAGATGACTCCCCTAATAAGTGCCCATGCACCAAGTAAAATATAGCATTTAACTTCTATTTAGTTTGGTTAGATAAATTTTCAGAGATTAATCTGCTATGGAATTTTGATTCCCAAATACTGCTTTAACTAACCCAAATTTTACTTTTCTTTATACTGTGCTGATTTCTAATTAACCTCCATTACTCAGTTATCTAAATAATGACTACAATTACATATCACTAGACCATTTTACCAGATTGAGATTGTAATGGTTGCTGGTGATTTTTTTCATTTTTACCACAAACTTGTTGGCTCTTTACCTTCTGTATCATCAGGTTGCTAGCTTTTGAACCACATGTACATTCATAAAAATTTTAGGAGTAAATTACACAGGTAATTTAAGATAATTAAAAATACAGTACGTAAATGTTCTGCTTTCAAGAAAATAACCTCTATGTGCCATCTTTAAAAATAGAACAAAATAATTACCCTGTATTATTTCATTGACATGTTTTAAGGGGCTGCTTAGAGGATCTTTTAGCTTGCCGAAGTCCTTCAGTATGCTGTAGTTCAACTTCAAAGTAAAAGAACTGAAGCAAATGCATTAATAACTCCTACTTTCAAAAAAAAAAGACTGTTACTTTCAAAACGCACACCCACAAGCATAAACATTCTTAGTAAAGTTGGATACACCCAAATGTTTATCACCCCATATTCATTCAAGACATCAATAAAGGAGCACTATATTAAAATCTGTGAGATTCATTTTTAAAAGAGTAGTTATAACCACAGGAGCTAATTTTAGGGATAAACAATATATAGAAAATACGCATTTAAATAGTCAAGGAAAAGAATCACAGATATCAGCTAATACATTTTGTAAGAAATTGTTGGGTGAGGTAACAGTAGAAGGAGTACTTGGAGGACTTTTAAAATTTTGTTGGTATTACGAAGGAAATACATACTCAATGCAAAATATTTGAAAAATAAAAAATAAGGTAAATAAGAAAATGACCACACTTCTTGGACCCTCCACTTATTAGCTTTGGGAACTTGGCCTGTTTCCTAATTTGTAAAGTGAGAAAATAATGGTACCTACATTATAGAGTTGTTTTCAGGATTAAATGTGTTAATATGTATAAAGAATCTATTAAGATTAGTTAACACATAGAAAATATTCAATATGCTGGTCATCATCTTATTATTATATACATTTCTTTTTAAAATTTGTTGAAAGCCTACCAAGTGTCAGGCATTGGTCTGGCCATTGGGCAAAAACAGGAAAAATTAACAGACTTAAATCTTTGCCTAATGGAGCTCATATTCTAATGGAAAGAGACAGAAAATGCACACCAAAAACAAGGGGTATATTTCCTGTTAAAAAGTAATAAATGTTATGGATACAGGTGAGGCAGAACTGATGAGCAGGTGATCACATACTTTTAACCAGTGTGGACTGGATAGACCTAACTGAGAAAGTTAATTCGAGCAAAGACCTGAAGGAGGTGATGAAGCAAGCCATGGAAAACACACAGTGCAAAGGTCCTGAGGTGTTCAAGGAACAGCATGGAGGTCTCTGTCGAGAGCAGACCGAGTGAGGGAAAGGGCAGCAGAAATGTGGTCCGAGAGCAAGAGGAGCCGCCCATCACGCAGGGACATGTAGGTCTATGGTTTCTAATCTGCATAAAATGAGAAGCTATTAGAGAATTTTGAGTAGACATAATCTGATGGATATTTTTAAAGAATCTTCTTTGCACCTTTGAGACAAGACCATATGGAGACAAAGGTGGAACTAGGGAAGCCAGTTGGGAGGCTGTCGCAGTTATCCAGGAGAGAGATGATGATGACTTGGGCTAGGATGGTAGCAAGAAGAAATGACAGTGCTGAGGAAAAGGCTGGTGATGCAGGAGAGAGAAGACAAATTTCTTAAATAAAATCATTGAATAGGAAAGAGAAGTAGGCAGACTGGCTTTCGATTAGAACTACTGTTCATACAGTAACAGGAAGGATGGCAGGAAGGTGTGGGATTAGGGATTTATGAGATTCTCTTATACCATTGTTTCTAACTGCAGAGAAAAAAAACATTGATATTTGATGTGTCAGTGTCCAGGCTCTACTCTCAATATCACAGGAGAAAATGAGAGCAGAGATTGGGGTGATGCATTTATAAGCCAAGAAATGCCAAAAGATTGCCGGCAAACCACCAGTAGGTAGGAGAAAGGCATGGAAGAGATTCTACCTCAGAGCCTTCAGAAGGAACTGAATCAGTGGACGTGTGATCTTGTAGTTCTAGCCTCCAGAACCAAGAGACAGTAAATTTCTATTGTTTAAGGCACCCGATGTGTCATACTTTGTTAGGCAGCCATAGCAAACTAATACACTACTATAGCCAAGTGATCAAGGTCAACATCAACAGTAATAAGTCATGTTGATGGTATGTACCCTTGATAGGATATGATGAAAATGGCACTTTATCTCTGTGGTCTTCCTCCAAAACACCACAACCACAGCCAAATCATGGGGAAAACACCAGAGGGATCTTAACTGTGGGACATTCTGTAAAATACTTGACCAGTATGTATCACAACTGTGAAAGTCATTAAAAACAAGGAAAAATGTGAGAAACTATCACAGCCAAGAGGCATCTGAGAGATGATAATTAAATGCAGTGTGGTAAAGTGGATTGGATCCTGGGAAAACAACAAAAGTACATTAGGTAAAAACTGAGGAAATCTAAATAAAGTATAAATTTTAGTTAATAAAATCTATCAATATCAATTAATTATAATTAATGTACCATACTAATAAGCATGAGATATGGGGGAGATTAGGTGTAGGTTGCATGGGAACTCTAATATCTCTCATATTTTTATGTTAATTTTTTGCAATTTTAATACTTTCTGCAATTTTTCTATAAAGCTAAGACTATTCTAAAAATAATATATATTCTTAAAAACTGGGAAATGGTGCACCTGCAATGGAAAACAGTATGGGGGTTTCTCAAAATATTAAAAATAATTACCATATGATCCAGCAATCCCACTTTTTGGTATATATCTAAAAGAATTGAAAATAGGATCTTAAAGAGATATTTGCACACCCATGTTCATTGCAGCATTATTCACAATAGCTAAGAGGTGAAAGCAACCGAAATGTTCTTTGATAGATGAATGGATAAACAAAATGTGGTATATATATATATATATATAATGGAATATTATTCATCCTTGAAAAAGGAGGAAATTCTGCCATATACCACAACACGAATGAACCTTGAGGACATTATGCACAAAGACAAATAATGCATGATTCCACTTAAATTAGGTATCTAGACTAGTCCAAATTCATAGAAACAGAATGTAGAATGGTGGTTTCCAAGGACTGGAGGGAGGGGAAAATGAGTTGTTGTTTAATGGGTGTAGGGTTTTAGTTTTGCAAGATTAAAAAGTTCTAGAGATCTGTTGCACAATAACGAGCCTTTATTGTACGCTTAAAAATAAGATGTATCTCGTGTTAAATATTCTTACTGCAATTTTTGAAAATCTTGCTTTCAAATTTCACTGAACTAATTCTGATCTTCTCTTCCACCACTTATCTCAGCTGATTTAATTGGTCCAAGTCCTAATAATTAATATCATAGAATTTCAGTGTTGAAAGGGACCTAAAAGGTCATTTAGTTCAAACACTCATTTTTCATAGTAAGAAACTCGGTCCAGAGTGTTTAAGATCATAAAGCCACTGATTAACAGAGTCTGAGCAAAAAACATCAAGTCACCTGACTCCTAGTCACTACACTCTAATGCCATTTACAAAAGAGTGTCTCTTCATACCAATTTTTAATATTAGTTTGCTATGCAGTGTCATTCAATAGTTGGAATTTGCCTATTTTCTTTCTTGTTTTATGGAAGTATTTTTTAAGGAAAACCTCCCTCCAGGAATAACATCTATTTAAATGTTTTTATGCGACCAGTGCTTCTGTTTGGTTTTAAAGCACTATTTTCCCACCAAGATCATGCTATTTTCAATGAACTTGCTCTCACAAACTATACTTAGGATGCAGCACTTTAACTGTAAAAGAGGCCACTTTTAAATGGAGAAAATATTCAAAATGTTTTTGATAAAAATGACAAGACACTACACAATCCCACCACTCTAATTTAACTGTTATCATTTTCAGACAGTTATTCTAATATTTATACAGAGCTTTACACATTTCATAATTCTATACATATGGCTCCATATTTATCAGGCCTGATAACGATTATTTTTGATCACTACACTGTAGTCGGTCAAACTGATACATCATCATATTCTATTCTTAACCATGCACTTATTACAGACTATTTTTATTGTTTCCAGTTTTCATTGATAATGGTAAATTGCACATAGCTTTTGTCTTCTGCTGAATAATTTAGTAAAGACAAATTCTCAGGATTGTTAGTTAATTCAAATCCTTTATTGTTTTTTATCCCTAAAGTTAACCTTTAGGGATATGCAATTTAAAATTTTTTAATGCAACTTAAAAATATTTTTAAATTATATTGCATAATTAAAAATCATTCATCACCCCCCCCCAAATAATTTAGAACGATAAGTATGCAGACAGTGTTAGTAAATGAAGATGTGTCTATTAAGTCAGCAGAGCCAACATTTACCAACTAAGACTATATAAATGCATGGATATACATTGATAGAAGTTCAGGAAATGTTCTAAGGTAATATAAAGATATTTTTATATGTATAAGGTTTTCTATGTGCTTGTTTTTTACAATAAAAAACGAAATTTAAAAAAAAAATGGAATTTTTTTGGCTGAGCCCTGTGCTAGTTTAGCCAAGACCTAGACCCTCTCTGATTCTGCCATGCTTAACTGTGTCTAACCCAAATGCTTTCCACAGTTAGGGTTAAAACATACAGGGTTATTTTTGATCAGCTTAGTTTATAGTGACATTGATAACAAGGTAGTGTGTTCACAAACAAGATGAAGGCCATGTTTGTTTTCCTTCCCTCACTAGAGACTTGAGAAAAGGCAAATGAAAAAAAGCTGTTTGATAATGACAGTTTTTTTTTAATTTGAAAAAAATGTTTAGTCTTCAAATCTGACAGGTGCAAAATCTAACAGAGGATAAAGAGGTGAAATTATAAAGAGGAAGAATATATTCAATATACAAGTCTGCATGAAAACCAAAGAATAATTTTATAAGTCAATTGCATGCAATTGTGATAAAGAAAATACATAAAGATGTTATATATTGCCTTTAACTGTAATTTTAAAACAGCCAAGTAGATTAAATAAAAAATGTTTGAATTTTTTATATTCTAAAATCATTTGTTAGAATAAAGGGCAATATACAAAATATTCTAACATTGAAATATAGAGAAATATTTTTAAAATATTATTAGAAAGGAAAAGAATTCCACGAGAATAAGAGCTTCTACAAAAACAAAACAAACAAAAACCTGCTTATAATACTTCTGAATCGAAATAAAATATATTTTAAAAACTTGTTTTACTTGCTTTCAAGTGTGAAATAATCTTTAAAGAATCCCAATTGACTTTAGAATGAATATTATATTTTCCAGTCTTTTTGAGCAATGCTAATGACTTTGTGGATCTAAATAAAAGGAAAATAAGTGAAATTTAATAAAAACTGAGGTGAAACTCTATAATTTCAATATCAAAAATCATGCTAACCTTCTGGAAAAAATTCATAGTATAAACATTTATTGTAATGATCAGTTATATTATTTAGCTAATAGATGTTCTAGTCATGTTACGGTGGAAAATAAGATTTTTTAATTGCTATAATATTTTTAAGTGTATTCTTTGAGTTTGCTCATTTAGAAGAAGTCAATTTGACCTTATGCTTTATAGCAAGTTTCATGTTTTCATCTTTTAAGACTACAAAATGAAAATTAGGAGTCCAAAATTCATCTTTTATAAATAAATATGTCATTACTGATCCCTGTCTTCTGCGCGTGCTTTGGGGTTGTTGTTCTCACAGTATTGTTCTTTCATCTCATCCCTTGCAAACAAAGGCAACTTGTCAGGGTTTGGGATATGAGCTGTGACCACAGGTTAGAACAAAGTTAATTATTCTGTAGAAGCATCAAACCCAAGACTTTGACCTCAAGAATGTCATGCTTGAAGCAACTGGACTAGCTTGGCCATAGATAAAGCAAAATAAAATTGCAAATGAGCTAGCATTTGAACGAGTGGTGGTAGGGTAAAGGTGGGAACTCATTTTTCCTCTGCATTTTGATTTTACCTTTGAGTAAATTAATCCATTCCAGAAAGTTCCTGGCACTTTCGCTCTCTTCCCCTCCTCTTTGTTTATTCTCATTCTCCCCTGCTCACAAATCCCCAAACCCTCACAGAGTCCTAAGAGAGTTGAGAGAGAGGATGAAATAAGTCTCTCATCTTCCTTTAATTCCCAATCATCTATATGCTCTATCAACCAGTAAGTTTTTCTATCAATTGGGATAGCTTTCCTAATTTACAAAATTTGTAGTTTAAAAGGAAAAAACGCTCATTTTCAGGTTTGGAACACTGATAATGTGTATAAACCCTTATCTCTTCTTCACTCCTCTTGCGAGAGAGATTAATCAAGATGCTGTGCCTACAATTGTGATCTTCCTCTACAATTGTCTTTTGGTTTTATCCTTCTTCACCTTGACACAGCTTCCCCTGTAGTCATATGCGCTCCATGGCTGATCCCTCACTTAAAGAACACTCTTAATGACTGACTTCCCTGACATGATTCTACATCCTCTCCAATACATTCCACTCATGATCATTATAATGTTCTCCCTCAGATCCCTACATAATTACTAACTCCCCGTCACCAAACATATCACACTCAAGCTCTTCTCACTAACCTCAAGGGCACACAGATATTTCTTATCTCCGTCGATGTTAATTTCTCATTAACATCCAGTGTGCCCCCATTTTCAGCCCAGGGTCAATACCTTCTAAATCACAGAGAAAAGTAACCTCTGTTTCCCTGTTTTCGAGTCACTGAACCCCCAATAGCTCCCCTCTTGCCCCTCGTGCTCTTCATGGAGTTGATTTCTTTTCTGTGTTCCAGTCCATAACCGTAACACACACACCAGAACCAAGCCCAAACACAGCTGAGGAACCCTGACTGCTTCTGATCATATTTTCATGTGGCCGCTTCCAAGTGCTCAAGGACTAAGTTTATGCTATTTTGTTCTTTATCTCTTCAAAGTTAAAGGTCATGAATTACAGCACTCTACACAAAGCATTGATGAGTCACAAAACACTGGGTGAAAAAAGGTAGAAGAATGTGTAGTTTGACATCACTTTTATAGAAGATTTTTTAGCACAGAAAACAATGTTATAGATACAAACATTATAAATCTGTCATAGATACATTAAGGTATGATTAAAACATATAAAGAAATGTATGGGAATGGCAAATCTGTAATTCAGGGGGTGGAAGCAAGTTCTGTGCAGGAGCAGAAGGAAGAGGGGTCTTTAATCCTATAGAAAATGCTTTATTTTGGGTTTTCCTGGTGGCGCAGTGGTTGAGAGTCCACCTGCCGATGCAGGAGACACGGGTTCGTGCCCCGGTCCGGGAAGATCCCACATGCCACGGAGCAGCTGGGCCCGTGAGCCATGGCCGCTGAGCCTGCGCGTCCGGAGCCTGTGCTCCGCAATTATTTCTTAAGCTGAGTGGGGAGTACATGAACATGTGTTACATTATTTCTCTTTTTTGTGTAGACTATGCTTTTTTATAGTAAACTCAAAGAGTAGGCAATATCCTTAACATTACACATGAAATTCAAAATACATGTGCTATTTTCTCTACTGACCTGTAATATTAAACACATAATTACAGAAGGGACTTACAAAGTTATCTATTCCAAATTTCCCTCAAATTAAGAATCCACTACCTAATATTCCAATCACGAATTGTTATTCTTTAAATTAAAAGGAAAATTTAAAAGTATCTCTTTGTGGTAAGCACCAAGATATCAGTGGAAGACACAGAGAGGAATAAAAATCTGCCTATTTACTCTGGGAATTTAGACTGCAGAGGGAGAGACAGATCTTAAAAAACTTAAGTGTTGTAGACACTATGATAAAAGGATCCAGGCAGAAGGCAAAGCCTGATGATGTGAAACTGGAAGTAGCCTAGCATATGGGCTGGGTGCTCAGGCCCAGAGAGGAATAAGGCAACCTTTTAGATATTAGAATTTTGTTTTCCACCCTGCACTCTCCAACCCTATAATCACACTCTGTACATGTGATCTTTATAAGTGTGTTAGAGCTATACACATAATGAATTTAATAATATTCCCCCACCACCACAAAGTTCCAATTGGTAAGATCTATGCATAGTCAAAATGCATAGCCTGTGTTTATGAAAGTCAAGCTAAATGAGGTGAAGAAAGGATGTGAAATAAAAGGAGGAATCAGCGGTAATGCTACAATTTTAATTCTAGAGATAATGTTGAAAGCATTCCTTTTGCTTTTTGGATTTTTTGTTATCTCGATTGCAAATATTGTTTTGTTCACCTGAGTAGTTATTGATACTTTCACCTTTATTTGAAGAAGTAGTTAGAAGCACGTATGTTGGCATCAGAAACCCTGTCACAGTATAGCTGTATGTCTTTAGGGAAATTTCTTAACCTAAGACCTAATTTTCTTTTATGGAAAAGAGGAATGACAGGAGTATTGCTCCTAAATTGTTATGAGAATTAAAATAGATAATTCACACAATGTTCTTAACACATTACCTGGCACACAGTAAACACTCAGATATGTTCATGTTTATTATTATTATTTCAAACTGCTTATAAGGAAAATCTAAAAGGCCATATGCTATTTTTTATCAGACATTTGAAACTCAGTTGTACATAATTCCTTCCTAATCCCCTTAGTTCTTTCACTATACATTTTTTAAGATGAGACACTTTCAACTCTATATAAATATGAGTAATGCTACAAACTAGAGACTTAGGAAATCTGCCTGCCACTCCAATCAGGGAATTGTCTACGTGCTTTTCAGCAAGCATCGTCATGCATTTACTTCTATTCTCTTTAGAAAGAAACCATTGATTTTAATGGGTAGCACAGAACGGTTGTGAGAAATTACTGCAAAAAAACATGGCATCAAATTACATGTCACTAAGTGCAACATAACATCTAATGGCAGTGTAAATCTTGGTTGTATCTCCAAGTGTTATAATAATTGTTTGCTAGAGAGTTCAACATAATTTGTATTTAAAATATTTGTATGCTAACTCTGGTATTACCTTAGGTTATGTCGTTTTGTGAAGTTTATCTTTCTATAATTTGCAACTATGATAAAACTAATTATTAGAAAGTTGAAAGTTTTATCTGGTAGGTATATTCCTTAGGAAGATCTTGGGACTATAAAGAAATGACAATAGGTAGTCATTCACAAATGATTATTCCCTTCATTCTTCTGTATTGTCGGCCTCAAAATGCATTCCTTACAAATAAGTTTCTTATTGTGTACTTTCAGAGTCTACACAAACAGTAACTACTGATGAAGAAATCAAAAACATTTTTATAATTTGTACAAACTCATATCTGAAACCTTGAATTTCCACAGTTCTTGGGAAATAAAAATTAGGGAGATTTTTTTGTGTGTGAAAAATGAGATACTATGTGGAAAATTTTTATATATATTTATATAAAGGAATTATTTATGTATGTGTCTTTGGGAATCTTATTAATATTTTAAAAGAGATTACAAACAATAGAAAATTTATTTTTGAAGTGTTTTATAAGATTACTTAAACTAATAACAGCCACCACTTTCCTATACACACAGTGGGACCTCTTTAGAAATAACTACATAAAAAACTTCCATAACCATTTATCACAAAATGTGGCAACTTTTAAAAAATATATATATATATAATGATTGGTGCTAACTTACTGGCATATTTTGAAAAAAATGCGGTATCATCTATGGTTTTATTTCTTGTAAGTGATTGGTATACATTAGCCTTTCTGCGGGAATATGAAGTATATGACATAATCTGGTATTTTGAAGTGACCAGAAATGAAATCATGGTCAAGAGACAGTGTGTGGTGAAGAACAGGTACAAGCCATTTATCTTCATTTTCTCTGTCTTTTTTTGGTTAATACCTATGCAGGGTTTTAAGGTAGTGCTGAGTGTCATCCCCCACTTTAAAAAAAAAAAGCTTCCTTTTTCTGTTAATAAGTAAACCTTTGATTTTTAGTTGACAGAGGTAATAATGCTTTAAAAAAATTGCTCAACAGGAAATCATATGGAGTGCATGTAGAAAGTCAGGAGAGGCAAGTGCTGGTCATCGAGGAGCGCTTGTGGCTGATGGACAGATCACTGGAGAACAGGAGGCCTTGTACTTATCAGAGCCTGACAGGCTCCAGGAAGGAGAGGTCCTCTGCCAGCACTCACTCCAACACTTGACTGGTGTGCAGTTAGACACAGTACGATGATCACAGCATTGGATGCAGTCAGAATTTAATACCCTGGCAGCTGTGGAAACAGTAAGAGGATCCACCTTGCTATAGTGGG
The DNA here is from genome assembly GCF_003031525.2 of Neophocaena asiaeorientalis asiaeorientalis. Lineage (NCBI taxonomy): Eukaryota > Metazoa > Chordata > Mammalia > Artiodactyla > Phocoenidae > Neophocaena > Neophocaena asiaeorientalis. Next base: position 2,073,934 of record NW_020175672.1, read on the forward strand.
ATTGAGTAACGTTCACAGGCTTCGCTGGGGGGTTCAGAAAAGCATAGCAGTGCCTGCTCCACTGAGCTTCTTATAATTCTCTAGAAGTCTGAAATTTTTCTGTTTCAAAAGGGACATTAGCTGAAGGTCGTTTCTCCTGACTGAGGTTGCAGTGATTAATTTCATTTCCCTCGTTCAAGTGGCCTGTGTGTACCTTACAAAATTGCATCAACAAATTGGGTTAGTGGCCTATTAGGCTAAGAAAAATAAAGTTATTGCTCTTCATCTGCTCTTTGTACTTTCTGCTGCAGCATGAGTGTGTCTCCTTAGGTCCTGATATCTTCACATGATAAGACGAACTTTAATAGAAAAATCGTAAGTAAGCGGAAGAATACTGCTAATTCAATAATTAGAAATCAGGGAAGTAGGCAATACTTCATTTTCTGGATCCATATATGAGAGTTTAGGAATCCAGCAATGCCTTTTTCTGTTTTTTTTAATTGAGATATAATTGATATATAACATTGTATTCATTTTCGGTGTACAACCTAATGACTGAATATGTGTATCTATTGCAGAATGATTACCATAAATCAGTTTAGTTAACATCCATTACCACAGTTACAACTTTTTTCTCTTGTGATGAGAAATTTTAAGATCTACTCTCTTGACAACTTTCAAATATACAACACAGTACTGTTAACTATAGTCACCATGCTGTACATCACATCCCCAGGACTTATCTATCTTATAACTGGACAGCAACGCCTTTAGCCATATAGTTTTGCTTAGTTCAGTGGGACGCTGCATCTCTTTTGATACTTGTTTTTTCTTTGAATGTATGCAACCATTTGTTACAGTAACGTTTCCGTATTTTCTGTTCTGTTACAGATCCTTAAATATTTTTTCTCATAGTAATTCTGTTCAAAACTAAGAAATACTTTAAAATTCTAGTCATAGAAATATTCTGTTCTCAGAAGAGCAGAATAAAGGGTCCTTATGCTAGGTCTTTATGCCATTTTTTTTTTTAAACAAAAAAAGTGGATTTCTTGGATATGGTGGGAAGCAGATAGGGGTGTGAGCAGGAAGAAGTGTGTGTGAGGGGGTGGAGGTGTGGCCATGTGTCTGTGTTTTGTTGCTGTTAGTACCCCCCACTCCTTCATCAGGAGGGAAGAAACAAAGAGAGCAGGTGAGAAGTGTGGGCGATGAATTTTTCAGAGGAATAGATGAAGAAAAACAGACTTATGTGAAAGCTGGTGGAATACTATTAAAAGAAACAACAAACAGCTATTTTAAAAAATCAAAAGAAAAACCTGAGAGTACCATTACAAAGAACTTTTGTCTTCCTATCAGTAAGAATAGCAATTCATTTTTCTTTAAATTTTTGCCCCAAGATAAAGTATAAAATATGTTGATTTTTTTAAAGATTTGTTGATATGTTAAGTGTTCTGGAATTCTAAATTAGTGATGATTTAGTTAATCATGAATCAGACATCGCGTTTCTATTGCAGAGAGGAGATGAGGCTGTTTCATAGGCCAGTGATAATGCTTGTGACGAACAGGGGCACTTACTGCTTTTTCCAATGGGAAGGATCTCTCTGGAACATTTTGGGCTCTGGTGATGAAAATCAGTGCTCCCCAAAGGACTTTTACAAAGGAAACTGTAGGCAAAAAGAAAAAAATACAAATTACTAGTCGTTTATGTCAATTTAGATAAAGGAGTTTTATTTTGGTGGTGATGGGTTTTGTTGTTTGGAGAGTTTGTTAATTTGACTGTTTGCTCTCAGACTTGTATATTGTTTACACATATATTCTCTATGCAGATGTCAGTGATTAGTTTTTCTAAAGGGATAAGGGATATATACATACATACATAGATAGATGATAGATAGATAGATAGATAGATAGATAGATAGATCTTTAAGGGCCACATAAGGTCTCTGACTGGGCTGTTCCTTCTTTTACCTTCCCTCCTCTCCTCCCCTCTTTTTCATCCTCCCCCTCCTAAAATGCCTGAATTTTTCCTCCCATACAATAAAATATTGCAGCTTTGCAGAGCCACTTGTATAAGAACATTGGAAGGATAGTAACCATAAGACCATGGACCAGTATTTCTAGAAATGACCTTCAGATCATTCCAGTTAACACTGATATGTTTCTGAAGTTGTTTTGTTTTCCTGATGAGGAAACTTAGAGAAAACAGTGACTATATGTTGTCTTCTGTAATTCTCGATTAAGACACAAAATAGGTTTTATGTCATCAATTTAATTTATTTATTTAAAATATTTATTTATTTAGGCTGCACTGGGTCTGAGTTGCAGCATGTGGACTCTTAGTTATGGCATGCATGCAGGATCTAGTTCCCCAACCAGGGATCAAAGCCAGGCCCCCTGCATTTGGAGCACTGAGTCTTACCCACTGGACCACCAGGGAAGTCCCTAAGTCATCAATTTTAAATCAGCGCCAATTCTTTTTCTAAGGCGTCTAAAATGTTTGCATCTCACTAAAATGCTGACTCTGTAGATGTAATATATAAGGTCGAAAGATAGATGATGGTGTGTCAAAGCAGCATCAAACTCCACGTTTGCATAGTACAAATCATAACTAGTGTTTAAATATCTATTTTCTTTCAAGGAACATCGTATAAAGGATCTTTTGCTCCAATCCTAATCAGAAATCTCTTTAACAAGCAACTGGGGATTCATTTTCATGAGCCTTCAAGAGTTCTGTTTCAGTTTTCTTCCTTTTTTACTTTTCACAGATTTCTTGAAGGATCTCATCAACACCAATCATTTTTATATCTAGTTTCCCAAATCCCTACCTTTATAACTCCAGTCCTGACTTTTAATCTTTCTCTTGATCCATTTATCTAATAGCCTAATAGACATCTTTTTCTGGGGCTACAACATATATCATAAATGTCACGTGTTAGAAATATAACTAAGTCTCATTTTTCCCAAGCCTCTTTTTCCATCTGTATTACAATATCAGTCCCTTTGAGTTCCTCAAGCCTGAATGCTGGGCACCCTATTTAGTTTATCTACCCACCAACACTCCACCCCCCGCCCTAACCCTTATCCCCATGCTAAACCACTTATCGAATTCTGTTGATTCTATCTCTTTTGTATCTTATATATACATCGGGTTTCCTTTTCCACCACTACTGACAGTGCAGGACCTCATTATCCTGGCTTATACTGGTTCAGTAATCCCCCTGCCAGCAGCCTTGACCCTCTCTAATCCATACCTGACACTGCAACTAGAGTAATCTTTTAAAATGCAAATTTAATCATCTTATTTCCCTGTTTAAATCCTTCAAATGGCTTCTCATTTCCTCTAGGTTAAAGTCCAAATGCTTTCGTACGGCATACAAGACACTTCCGTGATCTCACACCCAAACTCACCTCTTGCCCCTGCACCCCCCTTCCACCCATTCTAACTCCCAACCATGAAGGCCCAAATGGAACTTCTCGGAGTTTCTGCACAACCCAATTCTAATTTCTCACATTCTGCTTTCTCGACTTATGAGTCCTTTACGTCTTCATCCACTTCTCAAAGTCCCACTCACGAGTTTAATGTTTAGGATAAGTGGCATACTCTGTATTAGGGCTCTCAAGAGAAAGAACCATCTATATACATCTATCTATCTATCTATCTATATATGACATATATTAAAATATATGATTTAGAAGGAATTGGCTCATGCAGTTATGGAGCCTGGTAAGTCCAAAATCTGCAGAGTGGGCCAGTAATACCGGGGCCCCAGGGAGAGGTGAGGTTCCAGTTCAACGGCCATCAGGCAGGAAGAACCCATGTCGCCAGTGAAGACTGAGGCAGTCAATTGTAGAAGTTCTTCTTACCTGGCGGGGAGGACGGGGGGTGTCAGTCTTTCTGTTCTATTCAGAACTTTGACCCGATGAGGCCCACCCACAATGGGGAGGACAAACTGCTTTACTCAGGTCCACTGATTTAATACTAATCTCATCCAAAAACACCCTCACAGAAACACCCAGAATAATGTTTGATCAACTACTGTATCTGGGAACCCAATGGCCCAGCCAAACTGACGCATAAAATTAACCATCACACAGAGTATGAAGTAATTTTTCAGTCCTCTAAAGAGAGTGAGTTGATTATTCTCTCAGTGTAGCATAAACATCTATTGTATGCCTCTATTTCTATTTACAATGTTTTTACAATTATTTATGTCAGTCTCTCCTATCAGATATGCGCTCCATGAGAAAAGATACCATTGCCCTGGCCAAAAATAATGGTTACGAAGATAATAATAAAACCAGAAATTGTAGAGCTCTCTATTATTTTCAAAATATGCTCTCATTTGATTCTCACATTAACCATGCTTATATAAAAATGGCTGGTATTTTTTCCATCTAATAGAAGTGGTATCTGAGGCTTAGAGAAAATATGGATTTGACCAAAGTCACAGAGTTAGCAACTGTCACTGCCAGAACTGCTGGATTCTATCTGTTTAGCACTTTTCCCCTCAATAATCAGCTTTTAATAAAAGCCTGTCCTAGTCTCTTGTTTTGTCATTTTTTTAGCTAAGTGTCTTTTACTTGGTTATTAATTTTCAGACTCTTACTGTACATAGTGAAGTGATATGCTGTTACTTGGAGCAATATGTTGGAACATGCTACTGCTTGACTCATTTCCAACTTTCAATATCTGTAAAAAATAGAAGTGGTTCAAGTAGCTGCAAATTAAAGCACAGTTTAAAATCACTGTATCATATCAAACCTATCTGTACTTTGGCTTATAAGGGCATGCTGCCTGTGCAAGGATAATCCATCACAGCTTAAAATTAGAAAAACTCACAGCAGGTCACTGGTTTTTCTGACAACATGACCTTCTAAATACTTCTTAAACTGTATAGATGTGTTTTCCACTCCATGTTTTCAAATCCGGACAGTTTCAATGGAGCCTCATTTCTGTCTGGGAAGCCTATTCGAGTCCATCATTTAATTAAACTGATATTTGCATTTATAAAGCAGAAATGACCTAAGGCAAGGGCATCTCCTTATACGTGTGCCCTAGTTCCATAATGGAGATGTGCACATCTGTCAAGGTTGTTGAAACTGAAGCCATGTGTCCTCTGATGTTAGATGGTATTCTGGACACACTGCTTTAGCTTGTCTGCAGAGCAGTGTCAGATTTCACAGCCCCTCAAGGGATAAAAGGAATCTGTACTGAGATGTGGTAGTATTAAATTTGGTCCGTATTTCTCATCTCCCTTTTTAAAAACCATTTTTATTATGTTTATTTTCAGTGAACACTTAAGAAGTCTGGGGAGAACTATAAATGTGACTGTTCACAATACCCGCCCAATTCAAATACCCAGCTATTTAGAAACATGTGGATGACTGTGAGAAGGGTTGCTCTTCACAAAGATTGTGCCAATACAGTCTCCTTTCTAGACTCAACATCCATGTTATTCCTTCAAACCAAATTTCTTCTCTTTGTTTATGAGACTGCAATTCGGGTATTTTCCTCAGTATGCATTATTTTACATAACCACTTATCCAAATTTTTATCTCCCTGCCCTCCATACTCACAACAATTAAAAATTTTTATAACATTAAATTAAACACATAGTGGGTGATATTTTATGAGGCATTGTAGGCTTCTTACAAAGGTAGTGATCATATTTTAGCCAGGATCACCATATTCTTTTTTCTTTTTAATTAATTTCTTTGGCTGCATTGGGTCTTCATTGCTGCACGCAGGCTTTCTCTAGTTGCAGCAAGCAGGGGGCTACTCTTGGTCACGGTGTGCGGACTTCTCACTGCGGTGGCTTCTCTTGTTGTGGAGCACGGGCTGTAGGCACACAGGTTTCAGTAGCTGTGGCACGAGGGCTCAGTAGTTGTGGCTCGCCGGCTCTAGAGGGCAGGCCCAGTAATTGGGGCAAACGGGCTTAGTTGCTCCACAACATGTGGGATCTTCCCAGACCAGGGCTCAAACCCGTGACCCCTGCATTGGCAGGCGGATTCTTAACCACTGCACCACCAGGGAAGCCCCACCATATTCTTAACTATGAGTGGAAGGCTGCTTCTTTAGGATAAAATGTAGGTTCCTGGTCTGCCTTTGGTGGGGGGGAGGATTTTAAATTGTGCAGCTGAGGGAGGAAACTTCAGGTTTCTTAACTGTTAAGCTGTTCCAGGAAGTTGTACAGCTGAGAGGAGGAATATATCAGTGGGCTTCTCCTCACCGGGAGGTAGTGTAAAAGTGAGATTCTACAGTGACATGGGCATGGGGAGCTGTGAGAGCCTGCCACAGCTGTGGAGAATTGCAGACTTCCTTTTGGCTAATGAGAGGGATCTAGAAGAAGCATCTGGCAGCTGGGAGGGGCCTACGTTTTAGTATAGACAAGAATAGAAGATAAAAGGATGCAGTAGATGGAATACACGCACTTTGGTAAAGCATTTGATACAGTGTCTGGTGAAATTGCACTTTAAAATACTTCTAGTAGGTATAACTATCCAAACAGATGAGAAACACATGAGAAACTACACATAAAGGCAAAGGCATCGTAGCCTGGCACGGTTGGCATGGGACTGCCTAGAGGACTCAGCTTGCTCCGTGGAATCCGATGGATCATGATGGCGGGTCTGCCTGGTGCATCACCTCCTCCAGTGACTGGAAAGAATGGGGGGGGGTTTGTACATAATTCACGGATGATTCTGAGCTGGGGATGTGATATGTGCACAAGTAAATCCTACAACAGGACTCAAGGAGCTCGGGGTATATATATATCAGAGTCTAGAAGGTCATGGGAAGTAGGATTTGTGTTCTTCCTATGTTCTGAGCAGTACCTGGTTCACTTTGGGGATTCTGCCCTCATTCATTTAGCCCAAAGTGTCAAAGTCCATCCTAAATAAAGACTTGATTTTGTTAACCTATCTTGACAAAAATAGCAAGAGCCAACGACAGCAACTGGAAGCTGACACTTCCTTAATATGAAAAACAAAGTAAATTTTAAAAAGTTAAGAATAAATGTAGTTAATATGAAAATTAAAGCCGCAGAAATGTACATTTCTATGTAAAATACAATAAAAGTCATCAGAATAAAAGTTAATTATATTTTTAAACTGTTAGTGTGAAAATTATATTCCTGTATTTAGTAAATAGAAGATCTTCTAATGAATAAAGAAAAAGATACAAAGCTAAATTTAAGTGAACAGAAATTATGTTTTTAGGTTTTGTTAGAGGAACAATAATTTAAAATGCAAAGATAATTGTAACCTTGAATGATTGCAGAGTATTTTTCTTACAAAGAGTAAGTCACAATATGCTAATGATGAGATAGGATGTGATAACGTATTTCAATAGCTTCACAAAGCTAGGACAAAAGCCATATGGTGAAATCAATGTATATCTCCCTTTCTAAATCTCGTTATGTTTAAAAGTGGTCTTAAAAATCATTTGTCTTATAAAAAGACACATGTTCCTCTAATGGAAAACAGTGCGCATCTGAGCACAATGTGTGACTTTAATCTGATTGCTAATAAGAAGAAGACTATATAAATACAAGGCAAATAATTGATGAGAGAGAACAAAGGAGGAAATCTAACACAAATTTTCTTCTCTTTTGGCCCTGAAAAAGGAAAGATGCAGAAGTTATCAAGCTGCATGGAAAATGTTAAAAAGGCAGAGTAAGGCTTTATCTCTAATTTACAGAAAGCTGTCATGGATGAGACTTGCACTCAACTGAAAGAGCAAAGCAATTGATGGATATTGGCCTAAAGCCCTAGAGCAGTGTGTGCACTTTGAAAACATTTTAAATTTAATTAAAATATTCAAGATGGTTGAAAGAGAGGTCTACTCAAACCAGAGTATAAACTAGTACTAGAAAAATTAGTCATTATTAACAATTAAGGATCAAAGTCAAAATACAATAAAATTGTATGTAAGTATTGGTTTTGGCATATAGAAAAAAAATCTTTTCCAAGACCAAGACCTATATTTTCATAGCTTACATTTTAAAGTAAATAGTGGCTATTCCCCCATAACCACCACTCAAAAAAAATCCTTATCTGTTAATTTTGTTTTTAGGAAAGCTTGGTGTCCCAAACATGAGGGTATGCCCAGTGAACCATCGCTCTCAGCATAACCTAAGTTAGTAATTTTAGTAATAAGCTTAAAAGATTAAACCTAGAAATGGTGATAAGTAGAACGTACCTAGATGCAGAGGGTTTACATTTTAACCAGAGAGGGAAATTTTGTGATTAAAATGACCATTGACCTTAAAAATGTTATCTATTATCTTTTAGAAATTCTTTTATTGTATCAATCGCTTTTACTTCTTTCATTCTTCGTTATTAACATTATTGTTTTCTTTATTCTCTCCTTATTTTGCTCTTTATTGCTTCTATTTCTGGGTGGAGACTAAGCAAAGTGAAACAGTAGGCTTTTGAAGTTATGTGAAGTCTGGTCTGAGCACTGACTGGGTGCCTGGCCTCCCACTCAGCAGAATTTGCATCTACCTGAATTTCTGCATGCCACCCTTTTGGCCTTCCCTATCTGGAAACTTCCCTGGGTAGGAATGGTCCAAGGTGCTCCCTACTGTCTTCACATTATTACATTCTTATTTGTTCATATTACATCCTTTGTGGCTCGGTTTTGGTTTCAAATCTAATATTGAGTAGTTTATGTGGGGATTCAAGATTTTGAGAGTGTGTGATCTGAGGAGAGAGGGGTCTTTGGTACAGGAAGAGAGAGGGTCTTGTGGCTGTTGTCTAGTCTGATATCCTTCCTCAAGCTGGCCAGGAGTCAGGTCATCCCATGAATGCACATTTTCTACAATATTCCTCTGCCCTAGTGATGTCCAATCTGTGTAGACTTCTTCCTGACATCTTGTCTCTCCTGGTCTGGAACATTTCATGTCCCTTTTGCAAATGCTTAAGTATTTACATTCTAAAAGGAAATTTTCAAACATTTCAAAAGAAATGTCTTAATTACCAAATCAATTTTAGTAGAGAATAATAGCCCTCACAAAATTAAAACATAGAAATATGTATGTTCATATAATAAGATTTACATAATCTTTACTATTTAAAGATGATATTATTGATGATAAACGAAGGTTACTATCAATGACACAGTAACTGGAAGTAAGAGTGCCTGGAAAGAGCAAAGCAAAATGAATGACATTTTCTAATCAGGGTCCATGAATTACATAGCTTAATCCACATATCATTTGTCTTTTCTAATAAGACACTACATTATCAGAAAGTGAATATGTATATTTAATATTAGATTACATCCATTAGTAAATGAAAATATTGTTGACATGATGAAATTTAAGTTTAGAATGTTAATTTGGTAAATAAATTCACTATGTTACTATTTTATTCTTGAAAGTAAATTATAAATAAATATATACATACATATATATATATTTATTAGAGAGAGAAAAATTAATGTGATTATTTTCTATCCATACAAGACATTTAAATCACAATTATTAATTGTTTTGGCAATAATCTTTATGATTCTCACAGTGTCAAATTGTTTTGGAAACATACTCATTGCAAGGTAAAAGAATCCAGTAGAACCAAAGAATAAAGCTGTCTGGTATATGAAAGTGTCAGTGATTCATCCATTAATTCAATAAATACTGGTATCTACCATATACTCGACAACCGTGCAAAGTGCTAGAAATTCACAGATAAGGTGCTCCCTGCTGTTAATAGTCTAGCCAGATACGGTATCTCTCAGTTAGCCTAGCTTCCTGGGTATTAATAAAGTGGCAACTCCATGCTCCCTGACAGACTAAGGCCCTGGCTGGACACTACTTTTCCTCTTTCCTTTTACTCTTGCTTCTTCCCTCTTTGATTTTTCATTTATTATTTTTAATTGAAGTACAGTTGATTTACATATTCTTCCCTCTTTGAAATCCTCTAGACTTGAGCCCTACTATACTAATTTCTTGCTTTCAGTTTATCTTCAGGTTGGACCTGAAAGATAACTCCTTTTTATATAACTAACTGTGGCCCTTCCAGACAATCTTGCAAGTTCTCCTCCCGGCTGTACTGTTTCAAGTTTCAGCCATCCTGAGTAAAAGTTCCTTTTTGTTCACTTGGTCCCAGCCCTGAGGTCCCCATTCTAAATACTGCACGTCTCCCACACACTCTTTCATCATATCCTTGAGCGAGATCTGGAAGTCAAACAAGAGAAACAGATATGTAAACACATAATGAAACCATGTATGTGGGATATGATTCCACAGAAGTCAACAAGGTACATTTATGATATAGAGCAAAGAAGAAATACATCAGTTTTTTTTAAAGTATAAACTAAGATCATTTTGCCATAATTTGAAAGCATTCTCTATATCCTCTAACATAGTTCTTTACCCATTTAGTAAGTAAATATTTACCTACTATAGCTCTGGATATTTAGTAGTGAGGTAGGCCCTACCCTCTTAGAGTTTACAGTTTAGCAGTGAAAACAGACATTGAACAAGAACCACAGGGTGTTGTGTGCTATAAAGGAGAAGAGCTAGGATCATTGAGACGTATGATAGCCTTTACCTAGCCAGCCTTCTGGGAGGAAGTGAGAAGCAGTGACGTCACATAATAATGCGTCAGTTTCTCGAGCACCATATCCATTATTACGAGCCTACCTGTGATTCACCCAAGAGAAAGTGATCAACAATTATCCACGTTTTAATTCTCTTTTAGGACAAGGCGCTGTACTCTTAGGAAGTAAATATATTTACTGCTTGATTGCATTGCTTAATGTATAATAGCACATTTCTCTTGCTGATGACCTTCTATTATCATAAGTGCTTATGGCAACAAAAAACAAATGAACCAGAAAGTTAACGGACAGGAGTGCATTCAGCTCTTCCCATAACATGTTCCCCAAAGCACTAAGGTGGTAAATCATTCGACACAGCATGAGAAATCCACAGGTACATTTTTGTTCCATATAGATACATTTAGGAATAAGTAGATGCATACATTTATTCAGGTGTCCAAGATGCTATCTGCATAATGCAGTTTTGCAACAAAGTACTGAATTGCTCAAATCCCACCTTTTCCATTAAGCCAGCCCTCTACCCATAAATTTGGATAAATCTTTTATTATTATTTTCATGTATTGCATATCACATTTTCCCTCTGTGTCAGAGTTTTGTCAGTCTATACCATTGGAGGACCCTCTGCTACTGAGTGTTTGTTTATTCCCCCCTTTAAGTTTCCCACAGGAACCCTAGCACAGCGTCTGTTCTGCAGCCAGTATTTAACACGTTTTTGGTGGGTAAAATGGAACGTAATGGGGGTAAGTGAAATGTCTATAAGATCAGTCACATTAAAAGTTGTAAAGTAAATGATCTCAAAAAACACATCTGAATACGAACAGAAGGTCCACAATTGTATAAACGTCTTAACCACGCTTATAATTATTTTCCTACAGAACACGGGGACATGAAAAATTGAAATCACTGAGTTATTTCAGTTGCTTTTTTTTCAACCAATCTTCTTATTAGAATCGGTAGCTAATTTTCTGATTTGAGAATTTTTTTTCTTCCAACTGATTTATGTTATAAAGGGAACAACATCAGGGGAATGATTAAATACTGAGGAAACAAAAGACCTAGGCAGCCCATAGAGGACAAGCCCTGAATTATCAAGGTTCTCTTGCTAATTACAGCCCAATTACAACAGATGGGATGTTGCTATGTCAGAAAGACCAGAATCAAAAACCATAGATGTCAGTACTAAATAGGCATAGAGAACACACACAGCCCACAGGGAAGACAGTTATCAATACAGTTCCTTCCCCCGTGGAAAAGACTTTGGTAACTAGCGTTAGTCTGCAGGAAGTAGCTTTCCTAGAAGGAATAGGGATTCAAAAACTATCCCAGGCTAAGAAGGATGCTAAATGCGATGAAGAGGTCATTGAGCAGAGATCAAAGGAAGTCTGCAGCTGTTGTATTCTGGTTGTCCAGGGGTGTTCTTTGATGTCTGTATAACTGTTTGGGCTAAAATCAGAGCCCTGTGGAGGAAGAGCCACACCCCGCTACTTTCCCCAGTCCTGCCCAGAAATTGAGAATTGGGTAAACACCCAGGCATATTGGCTATTTAAACATTTAGAGTTACGGGAACGTTCTTACTTTGGAGAAGTGTGGTAGATGATTAAATAGAAAGTGTACACAAGTTAAATGTCCTTTTTCTTAATCCCCGATGCTAGTATAATATTTCATGTGTCAGAATTTCAGATTTCCAGTGATGAATCTTTCAAGTTGCATCTGTAGTAACTTACTACCTTCAGAATGATCTGAACTTTGTCTATCTTTAGACATGTTCCTAGAAATTAAGAGGTTAATGTTGAACTAGCTAAATTAAATATATTAGCCACCATGAATGTTATGTGTTACGATGTCATTATGCTTTGTCTCGCTAACACTTTATATATATATTTTAAAACTCAGCAATATTTCATTTAGACATATATCTTTTGGTAATGGTAACTAAATAACTAAAACATAAAAGGTTTAATTGTGAGAGGAAGAGTGCTTACATGTGTAAGGGTTTTAAGGATAAATTAAAAATCCCCTATTTTCAGAAACCAATTGAGTGCACATTTCCTAAGTCTTTCACCATGGCAACAGTGCCGGCGGGTTCACTCAGACCAGTGTGACACAAATCTGGTATCATTGGCACATTTTCATAGCCAAAATGAAATTGAGAGTAATTATTGAATAACTCAAGCAAGAAACCCCTATCCCACAATTCCCTTAACTATTTGTCTAATAGGTTTCTGTCTGAAACATCCCAATTAATTACAGCATTTCACACTTCAGCCTGACTGTGGACACTTGCCAATTCAATGATATTCGTCTGTCCTCTGTGCATGCAAATGTCTCTATAGCAAGGAACGTGCTTTCTGAAGAGTGACTCTCCTAGATACCTTAGAACATAAGTGAGGCAATCCAAACAACAGCATTGCAAAGTGGGTCTGTTTTATTTCTATTTAAAAGCCAGAGAGACTCAGCACCAAAAAGCCAACCTGTTTCCTCAACTGGAAAATTTCACTTAATCTCTGTGACACTAAAGGAACAAGTATTTAGAAAGTGTCCAGTTAATGGGAGCAATGAAGACCACCGATACAGACCATATATGAAAAAGCTGATCCCAGTTACTAAGTTTGTAGTAGTTTATTCTGAAACTCACTATATCTGCATTTATACACCATGAGCAAAGTCTGGTTGACTGGGTAGATAATACTCTGACCAATAGACAGAAGACAGAAACAATATTTGCTTTTTTATTGAAGACTCTGAAGATGAAGAAATAAACATCTTAAATAAGGCTTTTTTTCATCTTTATTGCAATTCAGGTATACTTCATCTGCTAATTTGCAAAATATAAATATCCATTTTATGATGCATAATTTCTGGACAGACTTGTTTCTAGAATAATTTTTAAAAGTGCTTTATTTCAGCTGGGGTTTTATCTGGCTTTGTTTTCCTCAAAAAGAAAACGAGAAACTATAAAGTTAGACATTTCAGGCTTCTTAAAAGCTTTTGATGCATTCTATTTCCTTTCAAGGTTTTATGTTGAGAAGTTATTTTAGGGATAGAAAAATTAATTACAATTATAGCAATTACAAAATGGAAGGCAAAAAGATACTGGGTTAATATGTCATATACAAAGCGCAGGGTCTGGTTTATGTAAGGATTTTATAAAATACTCCTGTATTACCAATCACATCATGCAAAAGTAGTTAGTTCTAGGGTAGCCAGCAGAGGGGATTTAGAGATCAAGGGCACATCCCATTGCTGTGAAGTCCACCATGGGTAGTGCCTGTTGCAGTGTGGCTTTTGCTCTTGGTTTCAAGGGGAACCTTGGCACAGAGTTGGCCCTGGAGATGGAATTGTGGGAGCAACATACTGACCATTCTGGCCTGTGTGTTCAGCATTTTGTTTGTTTCAATGTGTGCTTTCTTTAAAATGTCCAAAACAAAAAAAACATTTCTCCAGATGAGTGAAAATTAAAATATAATGTTTTAGCAAAGAGGAAATCACCACCCCATCCCCAATCTCTTAGGGTACAATTGGTGACAAGAGCCCACCATTTTGCAGGGCTCAGAAACATACCTGTTAGCGAACTTTGTTTGAATCTTCACTTTCAACCATCTCCACTTTTTTTTTTGCGGTACGCGGGCCTCTCACTGTTGTGGTCTCTCCCATTGCGGAGCACAGGCTCCAGACACGCAGGCTCAGCGGCCATGGCTCACGGGCCCAGCCGCTCCGCGGCATGTGGGATCTTCCCGGACCGGGACACGAACCCGCGTCCCCTGCATCGGCAGGCGGACTCTCAACCACTGTGCCACGAGGGAAGCCCCCATCTCCACTTTTGAACCTTTAAAAGTACAGGCCACACTACTTGCTATAGTTTAAATACAGTGGTATCACTGTTTCTCTCGTAGGTTGGCAGTGCAGCCAGTACGTTGCTCCCTGGGACACTCATTCAACAGACCTGCATTCAACAAAAAGTTATTGAGTGCATCCTATGCACTCAGTATTTTATGTTCCAGTCACACTAAACTACTTGCCATTCCTCCCACATGCCACCGTTTCTAGTCCTCATTCCTTTGATCGCACCAACCCTCCGCCCAGATTGCTCCCCCCGCAATTACTTCACCACATATATATCTGTTCCAATCTTCTCCTCTTCAAGGCACAGCTCAAATACATCTTCCTTTTGAACCTATTTCTTATTCCTTTCAGCAGGAGGAGATTTCACCCTATTTCATGCCCCATAGGACCTCATCTGTACCCAGCTACTTAGTTTGTGGGATCCAGTACAAAATGAAAATGAAGTGCGTCTCGTTCACAACTAAATAAGAATTTCCAGAGTGACAGCAGAGCATGAAACCAAGTGTGGACCCTTCTTAGCATGGGGCCCCGTGAGACTGCACAGGTCACACACCCATGAAGCCAGCCCTGTCTGTGCGTCCCCAATGCACTAATTGCTATCAATTTTGTTAATGCGTGAGCTATTTTTACACACAGATTGACTTTTCTTTTTGCATATACTGTACACTCCTTGAGAACAGTGTCTGCATATATTCCCACAGTAACTAGGAGAGAGAGAGTGAGAGTCTTGCAAAATACCAGATATTCTAATTCTTGCTACTAAAATGTAGTCCACAGACTGACATCACCAGGAGCTTGTTAGGAATTCGGAATCTCAGACTTTACCCAGAACAATGGAATTAATCCACATTTCACAAGATCTCTGTGTGATCTGTATGCATATTCAAGCTTGAGGAGCACTGTTGAATGAGTAAAGGAATAGCTCTCTAGAACAGAAGGCACACGTGAGGTGAGAAAAATGATCTGTTAAGGGTTCTGTTACTATCTGTTATTCCTTCACACTCTGACAGAAAGGAGATTTCCACCTTTATCAAAAGGAGGGAAGTGTTGAGTTAGTGGTTCCTGCCCCTCATTTAATCCTCTGATTTTCTCTTCCCTTTGAGAGGAGGGGCTCCTTTTCTCATTGGTGATACAGGGACAAGCCTGGTAGCTTCTAGAAGTGGTGCCTTATAAAACGCAGGTATGGAGACACAGATCTGGAAATTCCAGTCTCTCTCTCCATCCCACCCTCCCTCTCTCTCTTTGATCTATCTCTCATTCTCCTGTGCTTCTTGGTATTCTGGTTTGCCCATGACTCCTATTGTTAAATAGCCAAACAATTCTGTCAGTAATGACAAAAGTTAAACAAAACAGGCTTATTAATTGATATAACTCAGATTTCACCAGAAAACTCAAAAGGCCTCATGTCTACTCTAACTTTCTGCCTTTGATTCTCCCTTTGATTCCTGTCAGAACCGTCCACATTAAGACTCTTTCAGAGCAGCCAACATAGTGGTTGTGTGGGAAGATGGAGTATTTTGGAAATTCTCTAAAAATTCCAGGTCTCTATTCCAGGAGATGCTGAAATATGTTTCCTCGAAAAGATTGTAAGAAGATTTGTGCGATCATGTAACTCACTCTCTCATAATGACAGCTCTGTGACTTGGCTTTTAAAGAAAACCTAAATAAGTAAATAGGAAATGTGGAAGGAAAAGTAAACTTAACCTTATTAAAAATTATCCTAGAGAATCTAAATTCACCAAGTTAGGAAAAAGTCTATTAAATAAGTAGTTGCTTCAATGGTGCCAGAAAGGAAGCCTGATTTTTTTTTAGAGTGTATTCTGACATTTACTTGTGACTACCACTGGCTTACTTGCTCCCGAGATAGTTTATTTTCACAGGGTTAGATCTTAGGGCTCTGAATTCTTAAGATATATAATCAAAGTTTAGAATTTCAATACACATGGATTTTAAGAAAATTTCCAAGACCTTTATAAAATTTCAACTCCAAAAGTGAGCTTATGTATCCAAGCACATTTGTGCATAAAAGTCCTCTAGGGGGAAGTTTTAGCTATTTTTAATCTGGGTAGTCCTCTAATTTTCCAGCCCTGATTTCACTTGTTCATATTCATGGAAGTGAAGTTTCTTTGCTATTACATTTCAGAACCTGTTTGTGTTGTAAAGGTAATAATTGCAGGTAACATCTTATTGAGTTCTGCTACCGAAGGTCCAAAGTGTTAAATAGAAGGCAATCGTGGCAGACCAGTAACGTAAGGGGAAAAGCCAGAAATTATATGTTGAGTTTGCTTAGAAGGGAGAACTTTATTCAAGTCTTTTATGGTGATAGTAGCAGCCAGGAGATCCAGGTAAAGCTGAAACAAGCCAAATTTCCCTTAGCAGATTGCTTTTTGCTAATTGGTGGCAAGAGGTAGCTACAGTTTTCCAGTAGCAACTTTGATTCCATTGTATAAGCTCTGATCATGATTCTATTCCTATGTGCTGTTATCTATTTCTGTATAATATACTACTCCAAAGCTTAGCAACTTAAAATAGTACCCATTTGTTATTTCATATTTTCTGTGGATTAAGAATCTGTGTGCTGTGTATCTAGGTGTCCACGCCTCCAGCTCACTCGTGAGGTTGTAGTCAACCTATGATCTGGAGCTGCAGTCCAATCTAGAGATTCGACTGGCAGACGATCTGAGTCAAATCTAATTAACATGGACTCCTCCACAGGACAATACGTGACATGGTGAGAAATTCACGAAAGAGCAGGAGAGCTTCAAGAGGAAGCACTTGTTTCTTTATAGCCTAAATGCAGAAATGATGTCATAGGTTTCTATTGGTTAGAAGTGAGTCACTAAATCCAGCCCACAGTCAAAGGGAGGAGATTATCAAAGGCAGGAATACCAGGAGTGGAATCACTGGGGGTCATCTTAGGGACCACGTATCACACCCTCCCACTTAAGAGAAAATAAGAGCTAAAAAAATGAGTCATTTCTTCTGTTTTAGTCTACTACCAACATTTTCTAAGGTCTTTTTATTTGATCAGCCTAAAGAAATTTATGTGTAATTCTCCCATCATCCTAGAAACATGCCATACTCTGGCACATTTTTGTTTCATGAATGGAACACACTCTTCACTTTGGGGGAAATATGAAACAATTGAAAATGTGTTAATCAGAATTCTTTCTTTTACTAGTAACCATAACCCAATTCAGATGAACGTACATTTAAAAAAATGTTATTCAATGCCTGAAAATTACAGGTGTGTTTGGATTTAGGCATGGCAGAATATAGGAATTTATCCAATTTATCATGTCTTTCTGTCCCTCGCTCTTACATGCTCTTTCACTCTCTCTGTTTTTTTCCTGTTTTGAACTCTTTCCTGAACAGGCAGTGTTGATGTGGAGAAACCTGACATTTCCAGACTCATGTCATTTTTATAGCCAGAATTTCTATTAGAAAGCAAGATTTTTTTCTATTCCAAAATTCCAACTGACATCCTAGAATCGAGCATTTATCATACCGGTTTAAGTTGCATATTCATTTTGACCAGGAAAGAGCATATGTAAAATATGTGAAGAGCCAGGCCTGGGTAATAGGTCTGTGCTTTAGGTTGGGGGTCGGGGAGTAGGATCAGTCTCACTCAAATAACAAGTACTGAGCGTGAAGGAAGAGTAAATCCAGAAAGTGAAATTGGGTGCTGAAGACTGGAATGGGTCCAGCCAAAAGTACGTGTCCGTTACACGTATCTGTCTATTACAAATAGTTATTCAGTGCCTATGACGTTCCAGGCAGAATGCTGTCATTAGGAACAGTTCTTCTACCAACCAGTAGAGTTTTCTTCAGCTCCTGGGAGAACAGCACAAGAGGGCTGATGAAATGGTAACAGTGGACAAAGTCCCCTAGTTCCGAGGAAGAACAAAATCAGCCCGAGTATTGTGTATCATAAGACTTCTTAAAATTGCGTATGGCTTTAACAATTATGTTAGTTATTCTAACATACTTAAATAGCTTATAATAGAAAATATTTGCAAAGCGATTATTTTATGGTTAAAAATGAGGATCCTCCACCTCTGGCATCGTAAGAGTATCAACTCTGGTACCACCTCCTGCCTCTTTGGCTACATAGTCATGGGACGAGCAGAGTTACTTCTTCATTGTCCTGATTTGTCTTTCTCTCTCTTGGATGACTTGGAGCCTCTTTCGCCAGAACCCTAGGGAGGCCAGGTTGGGCTTAAAATAATCACAAGGATCAAACATTATGGTGATTATTTTTACTTGGGAGTATATTCCTAAGGTGAAGTTGTAAGTTTCCAAATCCGGTTTTGTCAAGGATGATATGTTAATTCATGTCATAGAATAGATCCAACCTTTAACATGCTTTAGGGCAGTCACATTACACACATTTGGAGTTCTCTTACACTTTGTTAGGAGATGAAGATCTAAAGGAACACTAGAAGACTAAAAGTTACCAAAAGAGACATACTGTTTTTCTGGCTTTAACCCCCCAAAAAAAAAAAAAAATCAAACTGCAGAAGAGCTGAGGGTCAGTGTGTGTGTGCAGTTGTTTAGGGAATATGTTCATTTTTATTTGCTTAAGATCATGAACTGTTGGATCACTGCGGCAGTTGTGAATGATTTATGGAATGAGACACATCCCTGCTTAGTGCACAGACTATCAACTGTGCTAGCAATTACAGGGACATGGTGCTATTTTTAGTGGTACAGTTACACAGGAACCACATTATTATTATATGAAATATCATGAAATATAAACTAAGCTTCTCTCACAATGGAGTTCTTAGGAAGTTATGCCTAATAGAAAAGTCATGAGAGAATGATTATATTTCTCTGCAGTCTGTGTCTACACTTGCAAAATGAAGGGATTAACAGAGATTATACATCATTTTAGTTATAGCACTTGGTTCTGCAGGGAACCTTAACGGTCACGTGTTGTATGCATCCCACTTCAAGGGTACACATCCTCTACTATATTTGGGCAAGGTCGGTGTGTCTTGTCTCCACTTCTTAGCCAGGCATTTGCCAGCTGCTTCTCTGCTTACACTGTGTACTAGGCATGGTGTTCATTGCTATATTATGGCTCCTCCAGGTATAACTCAGATTATTTTATTCTCTAAAGCACCACCAACTTATAGATGTACGTGTGGCAAACATTATGTACATGTTTTGGAAAATGGAGGGGGTAGTTTTCAGAGCATGGAAACCAGAACATTTTAAAAATAAATTTTAAGAAATGTTTTTCTTAAATATTCTTCACCATTTCTGCTATGGAATCTTCACACTTGTTGACTCTTACCCCCAGGATTCAGCTTTGCTCCCAGACTGTAGAACTCTCCTTTCGCCCTTGACCTCTTCCCCAGTCGTCTCGAGCATTCTCCAAGCCTCAGATACCTGTCAATTAGTGTGCTCTGCATATTATTTTATCTAGTCTTAGTTATCATTTTATCTAGTATTAGTCCATGGGGCTACAGACCTATTATTTTCCTTGCAAGGTAAATAGTTGATTGCACAGCTGCGTAAACTAACACAGATAGAAGACAAGACTGAGAGACACAGAAACACATGCAGAAAACAATATACAGAGAGATATACAGACAAAGACATGCTATATATGCATGATACACACATGCACGCACTCAACATATATGAATAACAAAATGCGACTGGAATAGAAAAGAGTGATTTATTCTTATTGTTGCCACTCATTATTTGAATCAACTTGTTGAGGTATAACTTGTGAAAGAGTTCCTTGCAATCTAGACATAAAAAAAACCTGAATATTGTAGACATATAAAAAGTAATGGTTACTAAACAAACCAGGATCAAAAGACCAAAATGGTTACTAAGTAAATAGGATTCAGCTGAAGCATGCTGAATTAAAATCACAGAATAAACACACACACACGTGAGCTCACACACGCTGAGCTGATGCAGCAATCTACACAGTTCAGGGGAATACTGCTTCTAAGTGCTGATTGTGTGTTTACATGATCAGCATGACGGAAGGATTTCTGTAACTTAAGTAGCCATTGTCTCGTCCCTATTCTTTTTGATGACTGTCTATTGTCATTTTTATCCTGGCTTCTGAAAAACCATCATCACTCTGTGAGTAGACAACGGACACTGTAAGCAAGAAAGGTTTGTCAAATGCATGCAGGAATAGGAATAAAGCTATCTGGTGTCTTGTCCTCATTTTATTTCTAGGCTGGACAATCTTAGAAAATCCACCTAATCTCTCTGTACTCTCGTACTTTCCTATTTTATAAAGTGAGACAACCACATATTGTTTATGATTTCTCTCACCTAAAAATTCCTATTATTCTGTGAAAACATAATAATAGTCATATCTCACACTTGGGATCACAGAGTAATCATAATGCTGAAAACTTCATTTATAGAGAAAGTCCGTCAGTAAATAACTAATATGTGTGATACTGGATAACCCTCCCCATGTATGTGGTGGGTGAACCCAAGAAGGGAGTGCCAGTTCTCCTTGGGTGCTGTGGAAATATCAGGATGATCTAGGCATCGTTTCCATAAAATTTCCTACTTAGGACTTTTACATGAAAACTGTACCCAAACTAAAACAGAACTGAAGCTCGTTCAGTGAGCACAGGATGGCTAAAAAGGCATATACTGATTTACTAAGCCATTTTATTAGTTATATACAACTAATTCAGATACCTCTATATGAAACATACAAACTTGAGTTGAATTGAGGCTACTTGTGTGGGGCTCGTGGCTAAGGACTGGAGGCGGGAACACAGCTCCAGGTTCGAGCCTTTCTTTGTCCTTTGCTCTTAAGCTAATTTCTTACGTGTCACAAGTTGTCCTCGTGAATCAAACTTGTTCACCTGGCCATTATATTGTCTTTTTTTTTCCAGTTATTTTATATTGCAGTGGGTTTACTTATACAAGTTGTTACTATATTTTGTTATCATTATTAAATATTAGTTCATATTAGTAATGGTAGTAGCTAATATGTACTAAATGCTCGCTATACGCTTAGCACCATTCTAAGTACTTTATAGAGATTAACTCATTCAGTCCTTGTGGTGCAAAGAGGAAGGAAGGCAGTATCTCCATTGTACTGTTGGGGGAACTGAGGCACAGAGTAGTTAAGTAACTTTCTCAAGGTAACACAGCCAGTAGGGATGGCTTTAGAACTTGAACCCAGATGCATTGATTCTAGAGTCTATCCTCTTAACCACTAAGTACCATGCCTTTCGTTGGTTTAATTATTTCTATTGCATATTAACTCATTTATTACTATTGTTCCAATGCTCTGCATCCTTGTTGCACATATTAATATTTTTACTGTATCCATTTTACCCCTTTCTGTATTTTTACTGTTTTCTCTATGGGAGAAGACTCCCTGCAACAATCTACTCAGACCTGATAGGGTCCTCCTCCTTTTTCTCTGATCACTGTCTGCACTCTCTTGTTTCTCTCGTCTCACACCACTTCCCAAGCTTGAACATAAAACGATTCCTACCCTCTCTCTTCTAGCATTTCCACTCAATTTCTGCTCCCAAGGCTGTTGGATCAAAGATCCTCTCCTCCCAAAATGTGACTTAGTCTCTGATTTATTTTTATTATATATGGCTTGAATGAATAAATTTCCTTCAGAAAACTCCATTCCTTGAATGAAAAAAAAAAATCCATCCAGGTTTTTGTTGTTGTTGATGCTGTCTCATTTTATTTTTAAACAATGTTCCCGGAGAGACCAATACTCTGAAACTCCCACCTTAAAAAAGATCCATACGTCAAAACTTGTCAGCTCTTTATGAATGGCAAAAGTATCCCTTAAAGGCTAAGATACTTAAGATTTGATTGACCGGTTTATGTGTGCAGGACTTTGCTAGACTCCAAGGAAATGGTGATCTGAGTGTCCTTTGATTGAACTTACAAAGAGACTGGGCAGTTTACTCGATTTTACAATGGCTATCCCCAGCACAACCAAATTGAAGGCTGTTGCTTTTATCACCAAGTACATTTAAAGTATTATGGGACTTGTTTAATCCAGATATCAGCTAAAAGTTGTTTCTTCGGATCTTAATGAAATTGTTTCAAACCTCTAATCTACAGATTGTGGAGAATCAAATATCTTCCCCAAGGTTTCTATGAATTTCTGAAGATGTTTTTGATTTTCAGCAGTTCTCTTATTTATATTTAGGGATTAACTAAGTGTCTAGATTGTCTTATTCTGTTTTTAAGTTCTAACACTGGGGAGGAGCTCAGTATACTCTGTGTATAAACCTTTATTAAGGGTTAGAGGGATAGGAGTGCACAGCAAGGTTCTCAACTTAAAATTCCACCTTGGTGGGTAAAGAAAGGCAAGGGAGGGATCAATAGGCAGAGTATAGAGGATATTTAGGACATTGAAACTACTCTATTTCATACTATAGTGTGGGTACATGTCGTTATGCGTTTGTCAAAACCCACACAATGTACAACACCAAGAGTGAACCCTAATGTAAAGGATAGTCTTTGAGTGATAATGAAGTGTCAGTGTAAGTTCATCAGTTGTAAGAAAGTACCACTCTGGTGCGAGATGTTAGTGGGAGAGGCTGGGGAGGTGGCAGTGGAAACAGGGGGCATATGGGAACTCTCTGTACTTTTGCTGTGAACTTAAAACTGCTCTAAAAAGTTGTCAATTTAGAAAATAGCCCCCACTGGAAATACTGGTGTTCCTAAAGCTTCATAACCGTTTCTTTTGTTCTGACTTTATCTTCCGACCATGCTGCCCAGCCATCTCCTATCTCCTATTTTCTTTACTCTCTCACAGCCCCCTAAGATTTCTGTTCATATCCAATGCAAGGCAGTATTACAGTCACCTTTACCAGCATGGATTCCACAGAACCATGCTTTCAGAGTCTCATCAACCACTTCCAATTGTCTTAATAAGGTATTTTCCCCAAAGACAGTTCTCTTCCTAAAGCTAGAATTCTGGAGCCACCTGTTGAAGTAATTAAATCTCAAACTCCACTCAGTGACCAAGGCTCTGATTGCTTGAAAGCAGCCCAGTACTCAGAATACAATAGTATTCTGAGTATTTTAATGCCTAAAATAATTATAAACATATTATTGTTCTACCTCTTTTCTTCTCATCATGCAGTGTAAAGGTGCATTTCCTAAGCCCTTTTCTTCTCTCAAGATTATTAAAAAAGGATAAATCCTTTGAAATCCTGAGACATTCCCAGCCATTAAAATTTTTGAGCTTGTCTCTGTTAAAAGTCAGAGTTAAATATTTCAGATTCTCAACTTGACATTGATTACCTCCCTTAGTCCTTTTATGTCTCTAGATATTCCAAAAATTCCACGTTCATCTAGGCAACCTGAGGCAAGAATTCCAGCACCACAATTTCCATTCAACATACATGTTACGTCAGGAGAGTTATACCACAGTTTAAGTTTCCAATCCACCTTTACAATCTTCATGTCAGTGATGCTGACTTTTGATCCAAAGTGATATCCAAGCATTGACTAAATTAGCTTCAATATTGATCTACTGCCTTTTTGTCATTGACTTTTCTACTTAATAGGGACTTATTTAATCCTGAAAATGGAGGTAAAAATGATTCTCAGTTGAGTTGGTATGTACAGCAACATCCTTGTGGTCTGCTTATTCTGGACAATTTCATTTTATTTGTTAGAGACAGTGGTCAGAAGAACGTGAATTTAAGATTAATATACTAAGATTACTATTGTAATTATATATACAGAATTAAAAAAATTTTTTTTCTCTATTATGTGTATGCCTACAATTTGAAGAAATCATTGTAAGTTTAAAGCCAAGTTTAAACCGTTATTCTTTCTGTTGCTAGTTGCTAATTAATTGTGCTTAATTATAACTCACTTTAAACATAGTCACTGTGAAAGTCTAGTTAACTATTCCACATTGTGACAGATTGGGGTATAAAATATGTATTCAAAGAACATCAAAATATTCTGTTGAAGTAAATATTTTCCAAAGTTTGTGTAATTTTTACCCTCTGCTGCTGAAAACTCTGTGAAATGACTCATTCTTAATATATATTATTATAAGACCAAATTAAAAATTGTTGAAATAAATATTATGACATCTATATTTTATATACGAACTTCAATTTTTTCTGCTAAATGTATGCGCGTACATTTAACAATTAAAATTGAAAGATAGTTGAGCTATCCAATGATGCAAACTGAACAAAAATGAGAAAAGAATACAATAAAGCATGACTTTTTAATGACTTTAACTAAAATAAAAAAGATTTTCATTGGTGAAAATGCTTCTATTAGAAGTGAGATCATACATAGGAAAGTTTAAAAAGTGTTGCAAAAGACTCCGTCTTGCATTGTATCTTATATCCCTCTTTCAGCTCTCTGTTGTATGACAAACCACTCCAAAACTTAGTGACTTAAAACAGCAACCACCATTTTTATTTTTCACCTTTCTGCAACTGGGGGCATCTTTGCTCTACATGATATTGTCTAAGGTGGCTTGACTGGGGCTTGATGATCACAGATGGCTTCACTCACACGTCTGGCACCTCAGAATAGCTAGAAGAACTGCAGGGCTGCCTGGGACTCTGCTCATAGGCTTTATCACTCAGAATTCTTGCCCAACCTTCTTTACACGGAAGTGGGATGCCAGGAAAGCAAACATTAAGCAACCAGGTTTCTTCAAGCCCAGACTTGGAACTGGCAGAGTCATTTTGGTAGCATTCTGTTGGTCAAAGCAAGTTACAAGGTTACCCAGATTCAAGGAGAGGAAATGGATTCCCCCTTGTGGCGGGGGTTTAGGACAAGCATGTAGGGGAATGTGATGAACTGGTGGCAGCCATCTTTGCAGCCGTCGCCTGCAATCACTATCAGACTAGCACCTAAAGAAAGAAAGTGGTGGCTAACAGGAATTTCCAATGTGTGAGACTTCAGATATCAAGTGAAACACCAACACTTTTTCGACGAGGTTGCTGCTATTTAAGAAGTCTGAGACTCCAAAATAAAATTTTAAAATGAGAAAGAACATGCTGAGATGTTGGCAAAGTTAGATGCCAACTAGCAGCTACCAGTTAGCACTGGTTAATTAAATACCACTGATTGTAGCCAGTTCCCTTGTGTTAGCAATCTATTTTAGGCACTCAGAATTTTTATCAGAAGGACATACAAATATTAGAATCAGTGAATGACGTGCTAATAGCCAAAATTATATGTCAGTTATCACATTTTCAATTATCTACCACATTTGACAATTAACATGTTGTTAATCACCCGTTCTCCAATTTGACGTGACTTTCTAAAGTAAGTAGCTTACCCTCTACCTCTGAAAAATGACTGTTTACCATTGGTGAATACATAATCAGTTCCTAAACTTTATATTTAATTTAGAACTGTCTTGTAATGCATTCGCCTCAAGCAGGATTTGTTTGGAGTAGTGTACATATGTGAGAGCAGACCTTTGAAGCAATGGTTCTGTGGTTTGGATGTCCTCACTATACAAATAGTATGCCAAAAATGATTCTCAGGCATTAAGAAAGGATTTTGAATGACGCTCATTTTGACAATCAGTGTGCTTTATTTACATACAGGAGTGTTCTGGTGGCACTGTAAGGAAAGCAAAATGCTACTTTGATCAATATGAAAATGTATGAGCTGAGATTTTGAGTAATACTTCAAATGTGGTTCTTCTGTGTATATTTTGGCTCCTGAAGCATGGTACAGTGGAAAGAAAGTACATGGATTTTGACATATCTGAGTTCAAATCTTAGCTCATTGAATTATTAGTGGATTTGGCAGCTATTGGGGTGTGAATGCTACCTAACAAACCATCCCCAACAACAGACGTTTAATTTTCTAGTTCATAGGTCTACAGATCAAGGCAGTCTGGTTCTATAGGCTATGCTTGGCTGGGCAGCTCTGCTTCAATCTGTGATCAGGATGGGCCTGATTCTTCAGTACAGGTCAGGTTTAGGTACATCTCCTATGGATCAGTGGCCACCTAGGGTATATTATTATCATAATAAATAGTTAAAGGCAAAAGGCAAGCTAAACTATGCAACGCATCTAGAGGTTCTGCTCACAAAATATTCAATTATGAATATTCCATTGCCAAAGCACATGGCCAAATCAAGATAGGGCACAGAACATACTGGATTCCAAGAAGGAGGCAGGGACGTGAGTGAATATTTGCTGAATAATACTTCAATGAATCACAGTAGCTCTCTACATTTGGGCACTATCCTTATTGTCTCTGAGTTTTAGTGCTGTCATCTGTAAAATGGGAATAATGATATAACATGTTCAGAATTATGTGGGGATTAGCATGTTCTTGGCACAAAGTTGATTGGATAAAAATAATTATGATGTCATTGAGTTCAACAAGGATCTGTGTTATGCAATAGATTTGGCTAAAATTAAAAGAGAAGAAATTTTTGATAGTTTGAATTTCTGTCATCAACTAGTAAATTGCGTTCACTTCTGTTAAAGTTAAAGTTGAACTCAGGCTATTAGTGAAAGTTCTCATAAAAATACTAAGTTCCATTTAATATAGTCATAAAACCATATTCCTTAGATGTATGGCATTGACTTAGTGATATATCAGTAGATAAAATAACCAACAAATATGCATTAAATGCTCTGAAAATTTGTGAAATTGCCATTGTAGCAAAGAGTTGAAAATAGATATAAGAGATTTCCCTTCTAGCAGCTTCCAGTCTTGATGTGGAGTATAAAACAAGAGCATTTAAAACACAAATTAATGATGCAGATAATTAGATTGTAGAATTAAGGGAGGACAGAAATATCAGTAGCTTGATAATAATCATGAATAAAACTCATAAGACAAGAAGTAATATTGTTGTAACTTAATTGAAGGATTAGTCTTGAGTAATAGAAATAGTTGGAAATTACTAGCTGGGAGAATTTGCCACCATTATTACAGTTACTACCAGCTTTCTTTATAGAACATCTCCCTTGCCTCAAGCTCCATGCAGGCACTTTACCTTCATTAGTTCATTATCCTACAAAGTTGGTGGTTGTCCCCCTTGAAGAAGAGACTCGAAATTTAATAATTTTTAGAAATGCATCATAAGAGATAAAAGACTAGTGTTAAAACGACAGGTCTCAAACTCTATACCCAAAGTGTTGACTGTGCAACACCCTCTCACATGGTGTGACTTACCTGGCTAAACAAGAGAGTATATGTAGTATAGCAGTAAGAAGTAATAATTAAAAGGGAAGCTTAGTTCGTATTATAAGTAACTTTGAAAATCAGGCTAAGGAATTTGAATGCTTTGTGTCAATAGGAAGCCATTGCTGGATTTTGAGCAGGAGGTTGAGGAGAGTAAAAAAGTGTTATAAACAAGTCAGCATGCTACAGAGACATTAGACCACATTAGACAGATGAAAATTAGATAACATATTATGCCATAGTCCAGCACTGTCAGTGAAGGGCATGCAGTAGAACATGAGAGAAGTGAAATAGAGGAGGGACATTATGAAGACAGCATTAGCAGGGTCTTGAGAAAGGGGATTCTACTTTTTTGAATTCTTCATTCAGCCACATTTTTATATAGCATACAAGGGGAAAATCTTTCATGTTATTATTATATAATGTACAGCCATTAATATCTTCTGTGTGTATGTGTGCAAATATGCCTGGAAAGCAGGGCCAATAAATTTGTTACCTTTCCCCTGTTAAGACATTCCATTGGCTCATACATTATTGTTGAAAGACAGAAGCAGATGTTAATGGAAGTGATGTTTAATGATCTGTGACCCTATATACAAAGAATACAGGCATCATAGTCATCTGCTAACCACATCCATGAAACCTGCCAGTGTGATAGAATTCCTGACCTTCAGATCTCAAGCACCGGCCTCTTCCCAGTGAGCTGAAAGAGCTCAGCTGGAAGAGGAATAAAAAAGAGTGTAAACATTTGAACAAGTGTGACATCCCCTTGTATTGGGGTAAGTAATATATACACAGCCTTCCCTTTACCTCCCATTTCCCTTGCAATTAGGATGAAGCTTGTTCTCAAGATGCAGAGCAGCTGGGGTTCACAGAAGGGCATTACCACAGTTGGATGCCAATCTTTAATGATGCAGTACTGTGTATGTACACAGACATCAAGGTCAGCAGCAAATATGTGAAAAATATCACAACAAGATTCTATTAAAAGCATCAATAATGATTCAGTGACCAAAGGAAGAAGTTCACTTTGATTAATTAGAATCTATAGACAGCTGAACACATGAAATTTGTAGATGAAAGAAAGGGCAGTATGTATTATCAGTTTGAGGGTAAATCTCCAAAAAGTAGGTTACGTTAATTATCATTACTGAAATGAAAGTTTCACTTTGACACTGAGAGTCGCCAAGAGAGAAGCAGTTCAAAATTCTTAGGCATGCTGCCATGTTATGATTAATTTTACAGTCCATGCATGGAAGTTTAGTTAGAGAAGAGAACTGTAGATATCTTGTACAATCCATCAAAATAGTAAGAATAAACTGTCACTCCCAACCTGAGCCATGAACATGTTTATTTATGAGCCACTCTGCTGAAATTGAAAAAAAAGAAAATCAAGACAGCAATGCAAAGAGAGGTATCTAAAATGCTCTCTGTTAAGCAACAGCTAATGGAAAATATGCAACAAAGAAAGCCTGACTTATTTCCAGTTTTCAAAAAGATTGAGGACATTGGTTCAAATGGTTCAGGTTTCTTATTTGACCCACCTTAAGACCCTTAAAATCTAATGTGATTGTCTCTAGAATTTGGCTTATGTTTTAAAAGTGAGTGAAATCTCTTTTTCAAATCTTTATTTTTAAATTAAACCTTAGTAAGAAAAACTGGAAATAAGCACACCAATGTGGTAACCGTTCATCACTGATGAAAAGTACTGTGGATGATTTTGTATCTTTCCAGTTAGGCATTTTTTTTCTCTTTTTCTACATTATAAATTATATCTATAATGCTACATAAAGCCAGGATCTTTTTTCTCTTTTATAGCAGCCTTATCCCCATTTCTTGGGGCAATGACTAGTGTAAGGTAGGGACTCAGTAAATATCTGTTAAATGAATAAACTAATTGATCAAAGTGATATCAGTCTAATACCTCATAAGGAAATTGCTATTAAATTACCACTAATATAATTATAGATATAAATTAATGAATACAGATTTACACAAACTTTGACAGCTTCAGCTAAAAAATCTTCTTATTATTAGCACTTGGAAGAAATTTCTACAAACCGCAAGGCCAAACTAGAAGAAAGTAAAAGTTAATTGGTGGCTCCAATGTGCTATGCAAAAATAAGAACCATGTAAACTTAAAAATATTTGATCCTCTTATTAAATATTATGTCAAAGGGAAGACAAAACTTTGATTACAAAATCAAATGATATGTTGTCAGAGACTTTTTTGATGGGGAAGACAATTCATTACTTAAAAGTTTGATCTAAGATGTTAAAAAGTTGACAAGAAGATAAATAAGGAATCAAGCAAAAGAGCAGGGAACTGACAATTCATAGTCTGATACTTTGTAAAAAGATGACAACTAGAAAAAACAACAACAAAAAGAGCAAACATTGGAAACCTTTCAGAGCAGAATAAAGAAAATTACTGAGAAGAGTAATTATTGAATACAAAGAACTACAATTGCAGTGGGTATGTTAAAAATCATGAGAAAATACTCCATACACGATGGAAATAAATTTGAAAACAAGTATTTATTTTAAACAGGTATTAAACTGGTTTTCTGAAGTGGTAGAAAATCTAGGAGTTAATCTATAACCAAAAATATAAAATACAAAAAGTATCAAAGAAATACTGAACCAGATGCAGCCAGTTCCTTCCGATTTTTCTGACAAATGCTATCACACCTTCAGCAAGTAAATAATCTCTAGTCCACTGAAACACAGCCCAGAAAATGGAAAATTCTAAAGTTTCTCCCAATAATTTTTTGATGCTGGTATTACCAAACCTAAGGGTAAGGTGTGACAAAGTGAGAGAGAGGCATGGACATATATACACTACCAAACGTAAGGTAGATAGAGCTAGTGGGAAGCAGCCGCATAGCACAGGGAGATCAGCTGGTGCTTTGTGACCGCCTGGGGGGGGTGGGATAGGGAGGGGGGGAGGTAGGGAGACACAAGAGGGAAGAGATATGGGAACGTATGTATATGTATAACTGATTCACTTTGTTATAAAGCAGAAACTAACACACCATTGTAAAGCAATTATACTCCAATAAAGATGTTAAAAAAAAAAAAGTACATAAAAAACCAAAACCACTTTCTTGGAACTTTGCTTTCTTGCCTTCTCCCTGGAATGTTCTTCCTAAGCTGTGAATCCCTCTCATCACTCAGGCTCAAATGGCAACTCCTGAACTTTCCCTCAAAGGCTGTTCTGCCCCAGCATTACTGTCTTTCTTATTCAACCAATTTTATTTTACTTGTTGAATCACAATGTGAATTTATTTTATTTTCTTTTTAACATGCTTTCTTTGCATCTCTGGCCACTGGAGGGTAAATTCCATGAAGACACAGCTGAAACCTAAGTGCCTTGAACACTGCTGACCAAGCACTGCTGAGTAGGCACTCAATAGATATGTCTAAGTGTTGTTATTTCTCATTTATGAAAGACATGGAAACATCTTAGATATAAATTAGATATTAATGAATGATTTCACTGTAAGTATAATAATTATATATATTTTATATGATCATAGATTAAATACAGCAGTGCATTAAAAGGATACTAGAGCATAAATGGATTATAGTTTGTTTATTCTGCAAAGGCAAGGATGCTTGCTTCAACATCAGGGAATCTGTAATTGTTCGCGTACACATGTTAAGAGGCAAAAATATGGTTGTTGGTATAGATGTATTTAAAGTATTTTATAAAATTCAGCAAATACTCCTACTTAAAAACATTTAGTAAAATGGCATATTATGATGGAGATAACTATGTAAGTAAAAGTGAGGTTTTGTGTGGTATTTGGTTACAGTCCTGTGGCACATGGCCATAGATAACGGGTGGTCTGGGAGATAACTAAGATTGACCAGGTCACCTGACAGGAAAGCTTGAATTCTAACTTGGCTCAGTTACCCCTCCCTCTGATGTTCCTGATATAACTCTGCATTCTTTAAAGTTAACAAGTTTAAGAAATGGAAGAAGTTATTAGTTGGACTGAGACTCTACAACCCCCTACACAAACTTTGTGGAAGTTGGACTAGAATGTGTGGCCTGGCCTATAGGAACGTGAAACTGCAAATGTTGTGGAAAAAGCACAAGGTCCAGGGCACTCAAGGGAGGCCAAGGACTTCTGTATGCAAATACAAGAGAAAAAAAAAATAAAGCAAGCTAGCCAGGTTTTCTGGGAGAGAGGACTTTAAGTCACCAAATTAAAAAATAAATTATTAATGGAACAGAACATGCCAATTGGCAATAATATTAAAATATTTTAAGAATCTAATGTAATTTTAAACCTTCAAACTAGAACAAAAATAGAAATATGGCTTGCTGAAATGGAATTAAGTCCAGACAGAGAGCCAAATTTTAAAACAATATGATAAAAATTATATTCAAAAGCAGTGGGGGATATACTGCATTAGGACAAATGAAAAGCCATTTGCAAAAAATAGTTAACTCTTTACGTTATTCCTTCTACTTGAATAAATTCCGCATTCATTTCTAAATTAAATATGAAAATGGAATTATTAAAAGTTCTAGAAGAAAATTTAAATTTAAAAAATATTATGGGTGTCACACCCTTTCTAATTCTGATCTAAAACCAGGAAAAAAAATCCCTCACAAAATTAATTTTAAAAAATGAACACTACTTGTGTTAAAAACATGACAGCATATTTAACAGACAAATGACAAACTGGGGGAAATATACAACATTTGACAGTCAACTATGAGCTACTTCTACAAATCATTAAGAAAAAATTACTGTCTAATAGATAACAGAAAAAAATACACATAATTTAAAAATAAATACATATGACCTATAATCATTATTAGTAATCCAAATAGGTAAAAATTATAATTGAGATATGATTTTTGCCTATCAGAAGCAACATTTTTGTTTTTTCTAATAATAATAAAATGATGATAATTATGAGGGAAATCAGGCCACTAGTGTACACTATTAGACATAAATTCATAAATAGGCATTTGAAACTATATTACAGTTATGAAAGGGGCATGTGTTGAAATTCTCCTTAGGGAACTTGTATCAGTTAAATAATCTGATAAGTGCAAAGACATATGCATAAGGATTTCCATATCAGCACTGTGTTTTTTGTTTGTGTTTTTTTAAATTTTTATTGGAGTATAGTTGCTTTACGTTGTGTTAGTTTCTGCTGTACAACAAAGTGAATCAGTTATACATATACATATATCCACTCTTTTTTATATTTCCTTCCCATTTGGGTCACCACAGAGAATTAAGTAGAGTTCCCTGTGCTATACAGTAGGTTCTCTTTAGTTATCTATTTTATACATAGTAATGTCTATATGTCAATCCCAATCTCCCAATTCATCCCACTCCCCCTCACCCCGCCTTGGTAACCCTAAGTTTGTTTTCTACATCTGTGACTGTATTTCTGCTTTGCAAATAAGTTCATCTGTACCATTTTTCTAGATTCCACTATAAGTAATATTATATGATATTTGTCTTTCTCTTTCTGACTTCACTCTGCATGACAGTCTCTAGGTCCATCCACATCTCTGCAAATGGCACTATTTTGTTCCTTTTTATGGCTGAGTAATATTCCATTGTATATATGTACCACATCTTCTTTATCCATTCCTCTGTTGATGGACATTTAGGTTGCTTCCATGTCCTGGCTATTGTAAAGAGTGCTGCCAGCACTGTTTTTTCATAGACAAAATGACACATGATTGAAATGTCCATCAGTATTAAAACATTTACAGAAATGTTGTACATCTATCTTCACAAGGGAAATACTTCTGTGCAGTCATGATACAGTTATGGATGAGTGCATTTTCCACTGTGACTCTATACATATGAAAAAATTGGAAACTACATGTGAAATATTAACATTCTGAGCCTATTGTAGTCCACTGATCTTTATTTTCTTTTATATATATAATGATAATCTTTATATATAGAAAGATATGTAAATATCTTTAATCAGAAAAAAATAAGAGTAATAAAATAGATAAAGAAAGAAGACTTTTCTTCAAGATATTAAATCACAGCACAAAATTTTAATTATTTCTATAATGTGATAGTGGTGTAAGAAGGTAAACAGGCAGGTCAAGCAGAATTAATTTTGTTGATACTTAAATATAGATAGTTGATATTTAGAATATGCCACAGGACATATCACAGATAAATCAGGGAAAGGGATGGATTATTCACCAGATTGTATAAAGAAATACATCTAATTATAGTAAAAAAATTAACTTTGATCCTAATCTTACACTATACTACATTTTGGAACAATAGATTCAATCTGAAAAACGAAATAATAGAAAATTGAAGTGAATTTTGATCTGTGTAGGGATTAAGAATTATTTACTAAATATGAG
The DNA here is from genome assembly GCF_003031525.2 of Neophocaena asiaeorientalis asiaeorientalis. Taxonomy (NCBI): domain Eukaryota; kingdom Metazoa; phylum Chordata; class Mammalia; order Artiodactyla; family Phocoenidae; genus Neophocaena; species Neophocaena asiaeorientalis. The sequence continues at coordinate 2,107,868 of NW_020175672.1, forward strand.
AGCAGTAGAAGGTATTATAAAGGAAAATAAAAGTTTATCTAAATACATCAATTTTAAAAGCATTTTGTGCTGAGAAAACACACTTTAAGAAATACAATTCATTATTTATTCAAACAGTCAAATGTTAAGGCAGAACAAAGGTATTTCATTCATGAAAAGATCCTTACATCCTGGGTACCTTTCATAGGAAGATACTGAGGTTATACTTTAAAAAATAACATGAGTACAAGAGATAAGAAGCAGTTAAGAGATTCAAGATTGAGTTGATCTAATCCTTTAGGGCTACATTTGGCCAAAAGATCAGGCTTGAGAAAAAGATGCTCCACAGGATAATTATGATAATAAAGACATTAGAAGAAATAAGGTATGAAAAAACAGGCAATCAGAAACTTCAGGAAAAACAAACAACTGTAAATGACAGCCACAGATCAATTGTAAAGAAGCCTATCCAAGACAAAATAAGAAGACTTTGGTGTTTACGAAGAAAAATAGAGAAAGAGTACATCAAAAATAAAAATATAATGGCATCATTACAACCACGAATATTCTTTATGGAGAAGAAAGCATGTATTAATTTTTTCCCAACAAAACAAAAGAAAGGTAATTAGCAGCTCTAGGAGGAACCTAAGGAGGAACGTTTTTCAGTTCTGGAAAAGCCTGATTCAAATATGAAGGAGAGCAAAAACAGTGTAATTTGAGACACCTACTAGGCTTTAACAAAGAAGACGCTTTTGAGTGGTGCTGGAGTTGTGACATTGAAAGCACAGAGAAGGAAGTGTAATTATAGAAAACTATATGATTCTGCAGTGAATTTTATCTATTTAGTCATAATCATAAATAATGCTTACTTCAAATTTTAGAACCAACCTATAAATAAAGCAAACATTTAATAAAGTGTGCAAAACACAGATGTAAGGGAGAAGAGAAAGAGAATGAGATGGCAGAGTCCTTGATAAGTTCATTTAAAGTTACGAGGGAATCAAGAAGTACTTATTACCTGTATGTTTAAGGTATTGATTTAATGATCAAATTATAAGCAATAGAAGAATTAAAGATGGGTTTACAAAACTAATTGGAGTTGGAGATAGAGGTGGAAGGGGATGTAAATTAGCAAACCCATATCAAGGATTGAATTGATGAATGTTATTATGAGCAAATTATTTAGACATCTAGATGTGAATGCCAGAAGAAATAAAAACAGAAATGACAATATGGGGTTAACTCAAGAAAGTGGCCCTGAAATCTGGGAGGAATGAGCACGAAACTGTTGCTACTGAGGTTAAAAATATAAACCTCCATATTATTGATAGCCCTATAAATGAAGTTAAAATGAAAGAGGCAGGCAGGGAAAATATTTGTAGCACATAGGATATTTTCAGGGTTAAAAACATAAATATCTTCTAAATAAATAAACATGAGTGTACTAATTTTTAAAAAGAAAAGGAATCTAAAATGGTAGCTAACAAAAGCAAAAATATAGTCAATAAATATAAAAAATGTTTCATCAAACCAAATAAACTAATACATGAATTTGACAAAAATGTCTTTTTAAGCAATTAATTTTTCAAAATATTATAATATTAATGCTGTGATAGGGACAGTAATGTAGATACTTTCACACATTGCAGTTGGCAGTGTGATAAAAGGTTACAGGTCAAAGAATAGTAAATGTATCTACATCTTAAAGATATCTTATTCATTCAAAGATTTATAAATGAGCATATTTATGTCAATATTATTTATAGTAATCAATGCAGCCATCCCTTGATATCCCCAGGGGAATTTGTTCCAGGACCCACCCCCCAATACCAAAATCTGTGATACTCAAGTCTTTTATATAAAATAGAATATTTGCATATAACCTATACATATCCTCCCGTATACTTTAAATCATTTCTAGATCACTTATAATACCTAATACAATTTAAATCATTGTAAATACAGTGTAAGTGCTAGGTAATAGTTGCTGGTATGTGACAAATTTTGCTTTTTGGAACTTTCTTGAATTTTATTTTTTTCTAATTTGATATGCTGGTTGGTTGAATCTGTGGATGCAGAACTTGCAGATATGGAGGGCTGACTGTAATTGAAAACAAGCAATGTCCAGCTAAATGATTAAGTATGAGTGAAGATCCAATCAATGTTTTCTTAGACCATATAAAAACTGAGGAAAGCACACACAATATAAGATTAATTGACACAGCAGGCTGCTTACAATCTCAATTTTAATGTACTTCCATTATCCATATAAATTTAAATAATTTATTTGTTATAAATATGGATTATATGCACAATTAAATTTATATGTATGCATATATATGAACTTAGGAACAATTGCAAAATATTATCATGTCTGAGTGGCTTGTTTATGGTTAATATTTTTCATATTCTTTATATAATTCAAAATTTTAAATGTGTTCTTTTATATTATAATCAGACAGAATACATATTATTTATAATAAAATAAAATTAACTAAAATAAAAATAGTTATTATTCACAAAGCCAAATATGTTATCTAATAACTTTGTACTTAGCTCAAATCATATCACTTGAATTAAATTGCAAAGTATTTTCAAGGACTTTGTGAGAGTTAGTGATGAGTGACTAGCTATAACTAATTCATCATTTGTATAGCAAACCCCTCATTCAAAAATAGAACTGAGTGGTCTCTGAACACATGATCAAAAATGAGTAGAGTTTTATTAATGAAGCTTATTGGGTCAACAGAAAGTTTTAGTTACCTATTTAGGCTTAATTACAGTTATAGAATTCCTCCAGAGTTGGCTGACATAAATATTTATAAATTTTAAAATTAAATACATTTATTTTCATGAAGATATAGCATTGCAATACTGGTAATTTTGTTTCAGTACCTATTTGGAGGAATTCATCAAGACAAGGAAAGATAATAGGGATTTTTAAAAATTCAATTTCAGTGTATCTCACTTAAATCAGTAGAATATATCAGTTATGCACACACACATATAAAACCTAGAATTTTGCTGTGATATCACTTATTATGGTAAAGGATTGTATACAGGCATATCTGTTATAAACCTCAACCAAAGAGCTTTAGATGATAGTCTCAGGCCATGTTCCCTAAGGGGAATATTATTTTAAGTTTTCTATGTATAACAATTTTTTCTTCACTAAAAATACAAAAGTTAATTATCCAATAAGCTAGAATCTTGAGTACCTGAACTGTTTGGAAAATAAAGACCTTCTGTTTTCTCCCAGTGGAAAGGTGGGCAACAGTAAATGAAGAATTAAAATAGATTGGGGCCAATTTCAAGGGAAATTATAAACTATAATAAAATTTGAACTATGTTCTGTTGGACAGAGGGAAACATTGTGGTTTTTTTCATTGGGTAGAGATTGGGTCTATGCTTTGGACAGAATATCCCACAGAAATGCTCTGTGAATGAAGCTTTCTTGATTTAAGAATTTAGGAAATGCATTCTACATTTATAGACATTGGTTCAGATAATCACAATGAGTTTTATCATAGGAAAGGCTCTGAAAAGTCCTGTAATAAAATGTGAAATCTGCTTAACTTCATTAAATATATTTGCTCAATATATTTCATCAGAAATTAGTTTTGGAAATAACATCTAATCTCCTAAATAATCTTTGGAAACAACTGCTTTATAATGACATCAATATATTCTACAACGTAGAATATAGACAGCAGTAAAAGTCTACATTATGCATCATTCTTATGGCTTACCAGGGGAATTTATTTTTAGAAATTTTTTATACTAGGTCTGATTTCTAGATCTTAAGCTTGTCTTTTTGTGTAAAACATTAGTAAGCCCAATTATTAAATATATTAAAAGGTAAATTACAACAGGTTAAAATGTCTAAAATGTATAAGAAGAATCATTTTAAAATAGTAAATAGTTATTTTCTTTATGAGATATGCTATAGTCTATTAATTCCCCTAAAGGTGTTAATAATTAAATTAAAAAAAATCAAAGCTCAGAAAGAATTTTTATTTTAGTGTAAGTCCATGGGCATTACTTTCAAATCTTAAGTCAAACTCTATAATCTCCACTCCCACCCCCCCAAAAAAAATCCATAACCACTAAAAACTTCTGTTTCATCCAAACTAAAGCTACAGTTTAGGATTTCTGAAAGATTTAATTCATACTTTTTACACAGAATTGATTTTGTGAGAATAAAAGACTATTTTACAAAATCACTTACTCTGAGCAGAGAATACTGTTCACATAGGCAAAATTAGAAAAAAGAAATATTAACATCTTTGAATGTCAGTGTTTGAAATACGTCTTAAACTACTGACAGTTCTGTCTGGCACAGCTTTCTGACCACCTCATGAATTAGGAGAACGAACACAGCCTTGAAAAGTTAGAAGCTTTCCTCTTTTGGAAAAGTCATATTCACAATGACTTGTCATCTCCATTGTAAAACCCCCTCTCTGTGGAAGTTCTCTTGGGTCTTCATTTCAGTATTAGAAGGGACCAAACTCATTATGCTATTTAACACCTTGAACTAGACAGCAACTTGGCACAGGAAAGGAGCAGCCAGTGTTATATTTGCCATTAAACACAGGCACCTTTTAAACTATTCAGAGTGCAATTTTATTAAGCAAAAGACATATTATTGGCCTAGGGCCATTTACTATAAATATTTCCTGGTCAAGAACAATTGATGTAGAACATCTTGAATAATGCTACAGGAAATATAAAACAAGGCCTAGATGTCAGAGGATATAAAACATTACATAAATGCTACAAATTAAACTTAAATTATTTTGAAATCATAATTCATATATGATCTGGATATTGTTGAAATAAGGTACGTAAAATCCAATCCTAGATATAATGAGAAGGCTGAGTTTATACAAAATATAGGATATGCAAATGTCTCTCTTCTCTAATGCTCTCAAAGTAGAATCCATGAAAAGCAAATCAGTTTTTGGCTCAAGAGAATGTTTCTTTCCCTCCAAACGTGGGAACATTAACCAATCAGTATCATTTTGGATGTCCGTTTTTGTCTTCATTACTTTCAACCAGGAGTCCTGAAAGTTAAGCAGTAATAAAGGAGAAAAATTGAACACATTATAATGAAATTTTACTGAAGCCAAAAGCTTATTTCAGTGGCTACTAAGTGGTTAACATCAATTTGTAGGAAGATGGTAACTTAGTTATTCTTGCCTTGTTTCCAGATGGATACAGAGCAGCAGGAGGACTTCATGACAATTTTTAAAAGAAAGAACTATTTTGGAATGAATAAGAAACTGATAGTCCTTATTTTAAAGGAACTCAAAAGCAAATCTCTTAGGTAGCAAAGGTATACCTTTGATTAGTAATATTTTGCAGTAGATATCACCTGTTCTTTGCCAACAAAGTTTTAGCATTGCTATATAAATAAAGAGAGAAAAGTATATTTGGGGCTCACGTAATATATACTAAAACAGAAATGAAAAATTATTTTTATTTATAAATGTTTTCAATGTAACAGAATTATCTTAGCAGAAACTTGCTGTATTTGCCCTTAACTAGGTTCAAAAATTTGTCTAATGATTTTTGCTGAATAAAGTAATTTGTCATTTGATGACCCTGAGACCAGCAATCTCTTTCATCTAAGCATAGTTTTATTTTTCTTGATACAGGAAGTGAACAATGTAGAGAGAACAAAAAACACTAGGAAATGAGAAATTTGTAATATAGACACACCTTTCATTTCACATACCCTCCCTCACTAAGAAGATTTGCATACATGTGTTATAATTTCCTAAATAGAATATCAATTCTTTAAGAACACAGAGATAATCCTTCTACTTAGTTGATTTCTCACAGAAATCAGCAAATTGTGAGTACCTAAGAATAAGTTAAGGGTCTGTTAACTAAATTAAAGGTAAAGTTTAATAATGACTAATTACTATATATGAATCCCCAAATTTCAACTTAATTAACTGAATAGACATAACACAGGACAGAGTAGGAAGATCAGTGTCTAAGTTAATTCTTCCCACTTACCAAGTGAAGTCAACTTGTGGACCTTAGGGAAGTTACCTAATCTCTCTAGAAGTAGGTTTTGTCAAAATTAAAATGGCAATAAAACAATACCTACTACAAAGTTGTTATGAGACTGTAATCAACTGTATGTTACATATAGTAGTGAAAGCACTATGGAAATAAAAGTATGTATCATAATTTACAAAAAAGAGATGTGGCAGATCAGCTCTATACCTTCAATAAAAGGTATAGAGTATACCTCTATACTCTTCAATAAAACTTAGTGTAAGTACTGATGATTATTACATCTATTTTAGAAAAGAAACAGCTTTAAATTGAGAGCACTTGAACAAAAGAGTATAGGATTAGAAATCTATAATTAAACCTAGAGAAGTATGTATATTTATACCACATATTCCTGAAAAAAGAATGAAGGAGCTCACACATCTAAATACAGTTTGAAAGGGACAATTAAAAATAAAAATGGGAGAAAAACAACTCCTAAGAAACAGGGAAATAGCCATATTTTCAGAACCTGTTATGACTTATTTAGTGTAGTTGGCGTTTAAATTCCATCTGAGCTTTAGCAAAATTGTTGCTGTGGACAGATTGAGTGAGACCAACTTCCCCCAGCTGGTGTGAACTTCGTCATGAAGGGTGAGCAGCTGTAAGCCCTCGTGCGTGATGTTGCAGGGTCTTGCATACTCCCCAGTGAGTTGTCTCCATTTTACCTACACTCCTCTGTTTCCAGCCACAATTATAGTTCCCTCACAAACAGAAAATCCCCTCACCCTGGACTTTATTCTGATCTAGGCTTTTTAACTCTATCTTCCTCAAATATATTCTGTCCTATCTGAAAATATCTGTATGTTTTCATCCATCCTCTTCTCCTTCCTCTGCTGAGAGAAAAATATAAAACCCCTCCTGTTTTCTAAGGCTAACTATCCTCTTGTGATCTTGATTGGTTTCTAACCCTCTTCCACCATCAATTTCCATCTATTCATTGTATTTCAAACTCTTCCTCTCCACTAGTTTCTTCCTCTCTACTCAGTAAAATCTTGATCTTTTCTTACAAACTGCATTTCCTGATTCCTGACTCATCCTAAAGTACAGAGAATACAACCTAGGAGGTAAACCGAATTCACCTTGAATACCAGTTACTCACGAGCTACCCAGATCCCCATCCCAAGTATTCAGCTTGAGTCTTATTTTGAATTTTTCTCCCCTCCCAACTGTATTTGAATTTAGCACAGTGTGTCATCGTGCAGATTTTCCCAGCGATGTTTTTGCTTTGACTTCTTCCTATTGGTTTTTTCCAGAATCATACAAATTTACACTTGATTCCTTCTTTCCTGAATTATTGTCATAGCCTACTGTTGGCTCTTCCCACCCCTAACTTCCCGATCTCTAATCTATATTTTACGATATTACAAGAATTGTTTCCCCGAATCACACTTTTTATCTAATTCTTGTTGTTAAAATCTCAGTGATTTCCATTGCCTGAGAAATAAATTGCTATCTCCTAAGCAAGGCATTGAAGCGTTCTATAGCATACCCCAAATGAGCTTTCCAACTCTCCCTACAACGGAGTTTCATGGACTCTCACTTTCCAGTTGCAATGCAATGAAGTTGGCCCTTGCTTTCCTGCCTCTGTGCCTGTGATCATAATTTTTTTTTGTGGTACGCGGGCCTCTCACTTTTGTGGCCTCTCGCCGTTGCGGAGCACAGGCTCCGGACGCGCAGGCTCAGCGGCCATGGCTCACGGGCCCAGCCACTCCGCGGCATGTGGGATCTTCCCGGACCGGGACACGAACCCGTGCCCCCTGCATTGGCAGGCGGACTCTCAACCACCGCGCCATCAGGGAAGCCCTGCGATCATAATTTTTGATACCAAGATCACTCTTCTCAAAACCCTGAATGTCTTTGATGTCTTTAAAGATGCCCTTCAAAGTCTTCCTCTTACAGTAGGTTTTCTAGGATTCCCCAGCCTGAACTTTTTTCCATCTTTCAATTTTCCACAAGACTTTATGGTTTTCTTTTGACATTCACCTTCTTCCTTATCCTTTAGTTCTTTCTCCATGTATCTTTTCTTGGCTGGTAGACTCAGGCTCATCCATATCAGTCATTATGTCGATTTTGTCTCTGCCCCATCCCTCAGCAAATCTTTCTGCCTTAAGAATACTTAGCGTTCATTTAAAAGTAAATGAAGGTTGACTTTGCACATCTCTACAAAATAAAAAATAAAGACCCAATTCTTCCTTTCTTCTTACATCAAAATGGAAGTTCACATTTTGCAGCCTGTTTGTGTACACCTACACACACAAAGAGCCCCTGAGATCTCATCAACTTCAAAAGTAAAATCTTGTGCCAAAGTGATGTTTACATGGTGGGTGAAAAGAGAGAACTGGATGACAGGAAGGATGACAAGTCAAGTGAACCAAATCTGAAGTGGTAATTTTTACAACCTGAATAATCTGCTCTCCATATGTTCCCTGCAAATCCTAGGAAAGGTACTATAACCATGATCTTTGCATTAGAGTTGCACATATACAGATTCACCTCTACGCAGGAATAAATTTAGAAATAGAAAAACGAGGAAAGATTTTTGGCAACCTTTCCTGAAAGTGTGTGCAAAGCTGAAAAGCCAAATGGAGAGAGGAGTCTGCTAACCTTTATCACACACCACATACAAAGTAATCGCACATCATAATGCTTTCATATCCTATGTTGCTTTCACATTCTCGGACATGGCACCACATAGTTAAGCTTCCAGCAGCTGGAGAAATTATAATGCAGCAATGGTCTGTCTACCCATAGAGTTCAGTGCCTCCTTTAGAGATCTTGGCTTCAACAGTTTGAGACAAATAGAAAGTTTTATGCTCATAAGCTGAATCCAGACTGTGACCTAAATTTGTTTTCTTAGATATTTTTTAACGTTTTAAATCTATACAATCAAAATTGGAGAAAGTAAGGTGAGTTCACTTTTATATGGAGGTGTAATGCAAATTTTTATACTCTTAAAAGGAGTTCTTGTCTTTCCCTCTCGTCCCCTTTGTTCTCATTGTCCCTTATGTGTCCCATCATAAGCAGGGAGATATGGACTACCATTTGGGGAAGAGATATTTTAGGTGATTGGTTCACATCAGTTTTTTAAAATATTTTTTTTAGCAGATCTTGAGATTTTTAACTTAATTGTGATGCTATTTATTTACTTATTTATTTACTTGTTTATTTTTGGCTACGTTGGGTCTTCATTGCTGCGTGCAGTCTTTCTAGTTGTGGCGAGCGGGGGCTACTCTTCATTGCGGTGCGCGGGCTTCTCCCCGTGGTGGCTTCTCTTGTTGCAGAGCACGGGCTCTAGGCGCGCGGGCTTCAGTAGTCGTGGCTCGCAGGCTCTAGAGCACAGACTCAGTAGTTGTGGCGCAAGGTTTTGTTGCTCCGAGGCATGTGGGATCTTCCTGGACCAGGGCTTGAAACTGTGTCCCCTGCATTGGCAGGCAGATTCTTAACCACTGTGCCACCCGGGAAGTCCCTGTTCACATCTTTAGAAATTATTTTATTGCCATCATCCTCAAGTACCTACCTACCCTTTTGGTAATTTTCATTAGATAGCATCCCCTTTATTAGAAAATATGAGTACTCATGAATACAGCACATCAGAGGCATTAATATTTGGGCTCTGTGTCAATGAGAACATGTTCTCCTTAGGTACTCCAAAGCAGACAGAGGCCATCATTCTTGCCCCCCTTATTTATCTTATTGGCTAACAGAAGACCAAGAAAAGAATAAGCAAATTGTTAATATACATCTGCATGGCTTTTCGTAGTTGTATTGAGGTAGTGGCGTGATAGGAGGAGCATGTTTTGGGCCTGGTTGTCTGGGTTTGAGCTATTTCCACATTCTTCTCTTCATTGGCTGGGTGATATTGAACGAGTTACTTAGAAAACTTATTTTGCATCTATTTAATCATCTGTGAAATGAGGATAATAAAATTCACTCCCAAATTGTCCAAAGGATTTAATAATATGATATGAGTAAAAGTGTCTAATACACTCATTAAATTGTAACTCCCTTTTATCTACTTCTTTCCCCCACCTCCATTACAAAGGTAATTCAAGCACTATTTTGTCTTTCAGATGGACTCTAGGTGTGGACCTAGTTTTCCCTTTTATCTCACATCTGATCTCTGGACCCATCTCCGTGCTATGTCTATTTCTGAAGCACTCTATTGCTTTTCACCATTTTTTAAAAAATGCTGCCGGTATACAAACCACTTACCTCTGCACAATACCTCAGTGAATTGTCGTAACAGTTATTCAAAATAGATTATTTATCTGTAATCTATACATGAGGAAACTGAGGTTAAGAGGCTAAGTGACTTTCACAATACCATGAAGGCTGAACAAGATTAAGTGGCTTCTACCATCCCATAACATGAGGAAGTAGCAGTTCTGGAAATTGAACCTGGTTGTCTAATTTCAAACTGACTGAACTTTCTCCTCCTTCATCCTGGGAGAGCTTTACTTTAGAGAGTATCCCCCCCTTTAATATACCTCTATAATTTTCATATTAAAATCAACATTTTGCCCTCGTCCGTTTCCTCTTCCTGCTCTCCTCTAGGAACCGAGAGAAAACTCTGCCTATTTCTGTAAATAGTAATCTTTAATCACCATTATGTTAAAACAGACTTTTAACTGGGGAAAAATATTTCAAGCCATGGTATTTGAGCCAAATGAAAGGGGGAAAATAGTGCTTATCAATTATATGAAATGACTTTTTTGGGTAAATGGCAGATTATACTTTTTAAAACACATACCACTTTAGGGTATTACATGATCATTAACTATACAGAAAAGACTTTAAATTAACTATGGCAGAAGGAACATCACTATTTGTACAATTAACAGTTAACAATAGCAATCTTGGAAATAAGGTTGTGTAAACATCATTAGGTAAGTAACCAGGCTTAGGCTTTAAGGAAGGAAAAATGAATGTGCAATATGGAATTTGAATGTCTGGATAATGTTTAGATCACTTCTATAGGGTTTCTGAGTAGCGTTTTGTGGAAAACAATATAACCTATCCTTCTGATTAAGATGAAAGAGAGAAGGGAGAAAAGAGACTATGCCGATGTAAAAGAAATGTTTTTGCACAATAAAAAGCAGCATTTCCACGAAAATAATGTATCCTCTTAATAAATAGTAGGAACACTGAGAATTTTTCTTAAGCTACCATCAGCCATTAAATAGTAAAGCATATTATTTCTAAGTATCTCTATTATAAATTTTTTAATTCAAATAATACCCTAATAAAATTAACAGCAAGAAATTATGAAAGACTATGTTAGAAACACATTTGGCTGAAAGATGAGAATATACATGTGATTCCTCTTGAAATGAGAGCTACCAAACCACACAATAAAGTATAGTGTAATGGAATACAAAACAAAAACAGAAAGTCTGAGTGATTTGAGCAAAGAGGATAGGGAAAAAAGAAGAAAATGAGTAAGTTTGTCTGCCAAAATATTTACAATTTCAGACATTCTTATTTTGGACCCTGAGAAATAAAATGATTTTATAAATATGATTTACAAATAAACTCGAGGACATCCATACAATTAAGTTGCCAAAACCATGAATATGATCAGGAAGAATCTTTAAAGCAATGGAAAATTGTTAGTGATAAAGTGAGTTAAAAATGGTAATGTACCAAAAATACAGACTCTGGCCCCAACTGTCTCTAAAATCATTACATTTAGATATATGACAAATTGATAATTGTTTGGGAAAATATAAGCAAAATATTAACAGAGGTTATCTCTGGATAATGTGGTTGTGCAAAATTTTAAATTTCATTTTCTGCCAGTATTTTCTAAAATGGACATAAATTAATTTTGTCAAGAAAAGGCAATAAAGCCGACATCAGAAGTCCAAGTTGACTTAGTCTATTTTAGATGCTGGTCACTCAGACATGGCTCACGCATTTTCTTCAGTCAGGGAGATGCCACTACCAAGTGACTGACAAAGGGAAATAAAAAGAAACTCCTTTTTCAAAGAAAAAATAATAATAAAGCAGCCCGTTTTTGGTTGTCAGTATGATCACATCAGACTCTAAGACCCATGGAGAGAGACGTTTCATTTAGGCTCTGTTCTGTGCACAGCTACCTGTGCCATGCACACAATTATGATCACTCACAGTCACTCAGTCTCCTTCTCTTCTGCGCCACTGCTGCCCTGGTGCTGCCTCGGCCTCATATTTAGGTTTTAAGTTGTCAATCATGATTCTTTTATATTCCCGCAAAATGAAAAAAATTCATAATATAAAAAAGATGCCTGGTGGGACAAAGTTTTTGCTGGACAACTGCATTCTTTTCCGTGTGTGTACTCTGCAAATGTCTAATACACCAAATGTTCCATAGTCCAATCAACGTAAGTTTCCTTGTTTTAGTTTCCATCTAATATACGTTGAAAATTTGGCTCATTTTTAAAGAATATTCAGCTACTGTTGCACAACTTCCCAAGACTGCCTGAGATTAAATAGGGAAACCAATCAGAACAAAACAAGATCTCCTCTGCCCTTTTACATCAAAACACTACAATCCGTTCTCTAACTGTTCCCAAGAGGAAAATCTTCATTAAGCTGAAATACACACATTGCCATAAATCAAAGCAACAATATATCTCTGCTTTGTACATTCTATTTTAGGCTGAGTGATCAACACTACTTACCACTTAGGGAAAGAAAATAGGTGTGTGTGTGTGTCATTGTGTGTGTCTGTGTGTTTCAGTATTTCAAATGGAATTTTCAGAGAATCTGAAAGCTAAAGAAAAGCTCTACAAGCACAAGATTAGCATTACAATAAATAGACATTTAGTGAACTTAAAATTGAATTCTAAGAGTAATGTGTGTGTATGTGTTTTCTCTTCATGAGTCAAAACGACCTAGGAAATATTTACTACTCAAGAGATCACCTCTGAAAGCCCTAGAATCCTAGGATGAACAAGGAGGTGGCAAGCTTGGTGTTTTTAGGAACAACTACTTAGGGTTTAAAAAAATAAATTGTTTGATGAAGTTCTCATCCCATTGCCAAGAACAGCTGGCCAGATATGTGGCTGGTCATGCTGAATAATAAAGTTTGGGACTGGATTGTCCCCTTGAAGTGTGTGAACTGCTAGACCTTCAAGTTCATTACCAGAGTTCTTCATGCACATACTTCTCAGTAAACTAGAACAATTTACTATGCCTAAAATTGTGTGAAGCATTTACCTTAATTGACAATGAGAAGTAATTAATTTTATACCAGGGTTTTGTTTTTTATGTTTCTTCACAGAATAAATTAGATATATGCAAAATCAACAACAACAAAACCTTGTCAATTACCACTGCACAATTTTTGTTTTCTGTGCTTATTTAGTCTTACATTTATAGATTCAAATGCAGTGTTTTTTCTTTTTCTTAATTGAAGTACAGTTAATCATAATTAACTTCTACTTAATTGAAGTATAGTTAATTTACAATGTTGTGTTAGTTTCAAGTATACAGCAAGGTGATTCAGTCATATATATATATACACACACACATATACATATTTTTTCTTTTTCAGACTCTTTTCCATTATAGCTTATTACAAAATATTGAGTATAGTTCCCTGTGCTATACAGTAGGTCCTTATTTATCTATTTTATACAGAGAAGTGTTAATCTCAACTCCTAATTTATCTCAAATGCAGTGTTTTAAAAGAAGCTTGCTCCTGGAAAAATAAGCCAAATATTCAGAATGAAATTTATTTGCTGTTTGAAATAAATGTTTCAAATTTCTGACGTTTTTAAGTGGAGAAAGATTAATGTACAATGTGTTCCAATAAGTGCTGTGAACAGAAGTAGTTAGGACTTTGATTATATGTCTCATCTCAGAAAATCACCTTCAGAAACCTAGAATGCCCTAACTTGAGTATAGGGCACTACTGAAATTACATTAAAAAGGCAGGAAAAATGTGGTTACAAGGTAAAAAATGTAAGAGTAGTAATTACTTGGTCTGTGTTAGGGCAAAGTCAGGAGACAGAGTCATGGAATGAAACCCGATTAGCAGAGGTTACAAAAAGAAATAAGGAAGCACTTATTGTAAGTGCCTGAGAATCAAAAGAATGTCACTGAAGAGTCCAAGTCCACTACTTAATAGGAAAAGGGAAAATTACAGGCTACAAGGAGGGCAACACATTTAATTGCTCCTTGGGTTTCTTTTCTAAATACTAATAATTGTAAAAGGTTGCTTAATGTGATAATAGTTATCAAGGTTGAAGAGATCAAAAGGCAATGTCAGAAAGTAATAGATTGAGGTTAGTACACGTTATTGTGAATGTATTCACATTAATGGTACCTTGAGATGGACCCAGGAAGGAGATGCATCTGATGCTGAGGTGACTGTGAGTGTGGAGAATGGTAAGATAAATGGAAAATATTCATTTCAATTTGAGTGGTCAAAAGACAACCATTATTCCAGCAAAATCTTTTAAAATTGATAATCATAAAAGCAGTCAACTAGTAAATGTTTGTTGAATGTAAATTGCATTACTTAGACTATGGACCCCAGTATATCTCTAAAATATACATGACTTATTGCTACTCAAGAGGATTTACTCCAGATTTTGGTGAGTAGCTAATAATGTATATTACTTGTGTACACATTATTAGCTAATTGTGTACAGTAATTAAAGAACAGTTATGATGAATATGAAACTTGGTAATGAAGATATTCTAGGTCATACGTGACCAATGATCCAGGGTATTAAGCTTTATTACTAATGTGACACTAATATGAACTCTAACCACGTCAATTTCAGTGTGTAGGATAATTCTATTCTGCATTCTAATACCGTTATCAAATTTTTCTCTTCAAGAGGGCTTGTTCACGTCCCTGTGAAAAAAATATGAATTGTAAATAAATACCTTATACCAAGGGAGCAGAACATATAAATGTACATTCTGACTTCCTTAGATCACAAATTACTTTTAAATATGAAAAAAGGCTTTTTCACTTAATTTATCTGCTTTCCTTCAAAGAAGCAGCATTTTTTTTATATTTTAATTTTTTACTTAGTGGCATTGAACTTAAACTAAAGAAAAACAAAAACTGTTCACCCATTTGTCCCATCACCTACCCCCACCCCTCTGGCCTCTGGCAACCACCAATCTGTTCTCTGTACCTGAGCTTATTTTTGTTTTAAATTAATTAATTTTTAGATTCCATATATAAGAGAGATCATATGGTGTTTGCTTATTTCACTTAGCATAATGCCCTTGAGGTCCATCCATGTTGTAGCAAATGGTAAGATTTCATTCTCTTTTTATTGTTGAATTATATTCCATTGCATGTATATGTGTGTGTGTACATATATATATATATATATATATATCTCACATTCTTTTTATCCATTCATCCATGGATGGACACTTAGGTTGTTTCCATATCTTGGCTACTGTAAATAATGCTGCAGTGAACTTGGCTGGTGCATATAACTTTTCTTTTTCTTTTCACCCTTTCTTTTTTTTTCACTCCTTTTTTTTTTTTAAGTATCGTTGATTTACAATGTTGTTTTACTTTTAGGTGTATAAAAAAACTAATTCAGTTATATATACATATATGTCTGTTTTTTCAGATTCTTTTCCTTTATAGGTTATTACAAAACACTAAGTATAGTTCCCTGTGCTATATAGTAGGTCCTTGCTGGTTACCTATTTTACATAAAGTAGCGTGTATACGTTAATCCCAGCCTCCTAATTTATCGCCCCTCTTTCCCCTTTGGTAACCAAAAGTTTGTTTTCTATATCTGTGACTCTTTTTCTATTTTGTAAATAGGTTCATTTGTACCAATTTTTAAAGATTACACAAATAAGCGATATCATATGCTATTTGTTTTTCTCTGTCTGACATACTTCACTCAATATGACAATCTCTTGGCTATCCATGTTGCTGCAAATGGCATTATTTCATTCTTTTTTCTGGCTGAGTAATATCCCATTGTATAAATATACCATATCTTCTTTATCCATTCATCTGTCAATGGACATTTAGGTTGCTTCCATGTCTTGGCTACTGTAAGTAGCACTGCAGTGAACATTGGGGTGCATGTATCTTTTCGAATTATGGTTTTCTCTGTATATATGCCCAGGAGTGGGATTGCTGGATCATGTGGTATCTCTCTTTTTAGTTTTTAAAGGAACCTCCATACTGTTCTCCACAGTGGCTGTACCAATTTACATTCCCACCAACAGTTCCTTTTTCTCCATAACCTCTCCAGCATTTATTATTTGTAGATTTTTTGATGATGGTCATTCTAACCTGTGTGAGATGATACCTCACTGTAGTTTTGACTTGCATTGCTCTAATAATTAGTAATGTTGAGCATCTTTTCATGTGCCTCTTGGCCATCTGTATGTCTTCCTTGGAGAAATGTCTATTTAGATCTTCTGCCCATTTTCTGAGTGGGTTGTTTCTTTTTTTGATATTCAGCTGCATGCAATGTTTGTATATTTTGGAGATAAATCCCTTGTCGGTCACTTCGTTTGCAGATATTTTCTCCCATTCTGTAGGTTGTGTTTTCGTTTTGTTTACGGTTTCCTTTGCTGTGCAGAAGCTTTTAAGTTTAATTAGGCCCCATTTGTTTATTTTTGTTTTTATTTCCATTACTCTAGGAGACAGATCCAAAATGATACTGCTGTGATTTATGTCAGAGTGTTCTGCCTATGTTTCCCTCTAGTAGTTTTATAGTATCCAGTCTTATATTTAGGTCTTTAATCCATTTTGAGGGAATCAGAAATTTTAAAAGGAACTTCAAATAATGTAACCCAACTATCAAACCTTATTGGGGGTTCATGTATATTTTTTCTTTAAAATATCCCTTATTTAAATTACTGCACCTTGAACCAATAATTAGTAATTGTGTATTTACAGAACTAAACCTCAACTTCTTCACCTTCCTATTGTACAACTTGTAATTGAGTGCAAAGCAGACCATGTTAATAATAATTAGCAGTATTATTGGTATCTTATGACTATAGTAAAATAATACTAAATAAACCATAAAGCCTCAGGCAAAATAAAATTGAAATTGCTATAATATCTTTTTGGGGATAACTAGTAAATAAATAAAAATAAATTTAGAAGTAAAGATAGTTACTACTTTCCCCCAAAGTACTGTCACTATTGGTTTCAAAATTACATGAGTATTTAAAGAGTTAAATATATGAGAAGAAATAATAGGAACAGACCAAAATCCAGAAAACAATGTTGAAAAGACTTCTAGACTAGACAGTTTTATAGGTGAGCTGTTTCCTACTTCCAATGATAGTAATAAGCATTTATTGTAAGAGTAAAAGGTGAATTAATTTAATAAATTTATTAGTAAAATATTTTTTCAAATTATATTCGTTAGTAAACTTATAAAAGTTAATTAAGAAATCTTTTATGAAATCCCCAAAACGATTTCTAATTTTTAAAATCAAATTATCATAACAGATTAGAAATAGAGAAAAGTATTTTAAAGGTGAACCGCTGAAAGCAGTCTCATTATAATGAAGAATAAAAGAAGTATGGCAATCACTATTACTGTTATTCAAAAGTATTCTGTATCCTAACCAATTCATGGTTCTTATATGCTGAATATCTTCTATTCAGTTGTAGTCATTATTCTTTTTCATTTGTAAATTGTCTCAGGTTTGGCGACTGGTGCCTCTTTCTAGTTGTCTTCTGTGTCAGTTTGACTTGGCCATATTAGTTGTTGAGCATATTTGCTTTCTGACACAAAAAGGTGGTCCAGACCTATCTTGTATATTTCCTGTCTTAAAACTGGAATCACCCATTTCTACATTCCTTAGTCAGAAATGGTAAACTGATGTTGGTTCTTTAATACTTTTACATACACACACACACGCATGCGCGCACACACACAGTGATTTCTAAAGCCTGTTGCCATGTGTATTCTAATTTTTAGAAAAGAGTATAATGATTTATTGAATATATTTATACTAATTTCTTAATGTGTTATGTTTAGTTCCCTTTTTAAAGCTATTTTGAGTCAATAAATTCCTGTACTTCTCCTCCAGTATCAAATTTAAACTGGTTAACTTTTAGTCCCAGTTTATACCCGTGAGGTAATAGTGAGTTTAGTCCACTTTCCATGGACTCTCCCATTCTCTTCTTATATTTATCAGTGGCATTACTCTTGTATTATCATATATTTCTGTCATCTTTATGCCCATTATTTAGTCTGAAGTATAAAGTTAAATTATTATATGTTCATCAACAGTAACTGTGGCAAAGTTTCATCAATCATATGCTGGATAGCTGAATCTTATTTTCTAGTTGGTTCTTCAGGCCAACAACATGGGAACAATATTCTCAAATTTCTTCCATGCCCATAAATGTTTGCCTATGATCTATGAACAGTGTGGACAAATTTAAAATACCTGACTCACATTTTCTAAGTGTCTAAATAATGCTGCTCTAAGGTCTTGTGGCATCAAATATTACAGCCAAGACATCTGATACTAGTTGATATTTTGTGTGTGATTCTTTTTTTATTGAAGTATAGTTAATTTACAATGTTGTCTTTCAAGTGTACAGCAAAGTGATTCAGTTACATATATATATTCTTTTTCAGATTCTTTTCCATTGTAGGTTATTACAAGATATTGAGTAGTCTCCTGTGCTATACAATAGGTCCTTGTTGTTTACCTATTTTATACATAGTAGTGTGTATATGTTAATACCAAAGTCCTAATTTATCTCCCCCTGCCCACTATCCCCTTTGGTAACCATAAGATTGTTTTCTAGTTCTGTGAGATTATTTTTCTTTTGTAAATAAGTTCATTTGTATCATTTTTTTTTTTAGACTCCTTATATAAGTAATGTTTTTCCTTGCATTCTGAAAGTTTTTAAACCAGTGGCTGGTCAAAGTTAGTCATTTTTCTGGAAACTCAAAACATGTTTTTTAAATCTTTGAAGTTCAGTTATTTTTTTAGGCTATATCTCAGAATTTGACATTCAGATTTAAATTCCCAGGTACATTGTGCCTTTTTAATTTATGATCATAATTATTTCAGGAAATTTTTATTTGAATTATAATTTAAAATACTTCACCCCATGGCTTTCCTCCTCTCCTCAGCATATTACAACCACACATATTGTACATCTCCTTTGACTGTCTCCTATATTTGTCACTTTTTCTGATTGCCTTTTCCTTTTTGATTTCTTATATTTTCAACCATCTCATTTCAATCCCTTCACTCTGCTTTACATATCTTTTTACTCTTACCTTTCTTCTCAGCTCATCTATTTAAAAAATATTTTTCTCCTGGTTTTTCACTCTTATTCCTGAATTCTGTAAGCTATTCTTTTAGTTCTGTTGTTAAGCCTTCTCATTCCTGAGATTTTCTGATTTATGACATTCTTTCCAGGATTTGAGAATTTGCCTGTCTTTAAGTTATTTTGAAATATTAGGATACTGTGTTCATCTTCTGTGTGGCACCAATTTAAGAGTATTTCCCCTCCAATTGAGGTATCATTTGATTTTCATATGTTTTTTTATTACAATATTGTTTGTGTCAGATTCGATCTGACACAAACAAAACACAAATTTCTTGTGTTTTCTAAAAAGGTTTTCCTGTGTAGGGACAGAGGTAGGTCATGCTGCCTTTCCAAGCCTCAGAACTCCAGGGTTCCCTCCACTCTGATAATATGAAGCGTTCAAACAGCCATTTTGTGCCTCCATTTGTCTGCCTTTACAGGATACGCCTGATTCAGGACAGCTTTGTCCTTGATATTTCTCTAGGTTAATCAGATTTCCAAGGCCTGGCCTTCTAAAACTGTGCTCTCACTTTAAACTTTGTATCGTACTGCTATAATCATTTCATAGGTTTGCCTCCTCTGTTCTTTTTAACATATTTATAAAACTACTTTAACATGTATATAAAGGAATAAAGATAGATGAATATCAAAGTCAGTCATAAAAGAGGAGAGTGAAAGACTTGCCCTATCATCATATATCCAGATATACATCCCAACCATAGTAATAAAATACAGGAATGAACAAATAAACCAGTGAAACAGAATGGAGACTGACCCATATATAAAAGAATTTAGCATAAAATTAAAATGGCACCACAATCTAAAGGGAAAGGATAGATTATCTGATAGATGGAAAACAAAATGGAATCCTCATCTAATCTACATGTAAATGTGAAGTGCATGAATGTATAGAGTGCTAGCACAGGTCAAGTATCATTAAAAAAAACAAAGCTTCAAAAGCTAGAACCATAAGACAAGAAATTTGTAGATTAAAGGAAAAGAGCTCCAACACCTATTAGTTGAGTGAACTTGGACAATCCTTTAACTTTTACGTGCCTCAATTTCCTCATTTTTAAAATGGGTACTAAATGGTTTAATATATGTGAAATGTTAAAATTTGCAATGTTTTTCACACAGTAAATGATAAATAATTGCGTACTATGACTACCGTGCCCAAATCGAGAATTTCTTAAGGAGTGATGTCACAAACAAAGTAATAGGAGAAAGAAGAGAAGATATTTGTCAATGTCTAAAAATCATGAGATTAGTATTTAGAATATCAGAATCTTCTGCAAAAGAACCAGAAAAGGAAAGCAACGCAACCTGAATGAAAATGAGTAATAAAATAAAAAAGGTTATTTATAGAAGATAAAACACAAGAAGCTATTAGGTTGAATCATATGTAACTGCCATATTTTGTAAATCAAAAATGTTTGGGTCTCAGCAAATTCATATGCTTCAACTTAATTAGTAATTGATGAGACATGGAAAATCATTAGTAATCAAAAAAATGCAAATTAAAACTGCAGTGGGAAAAATAAAAGGCTTCATATAATGCTAAATGCTATCAGGGATGTCAAAATATAGGAACCCTCGTACACTGCTGGTGAGTGTGTCGAGTGACATAGCCATTGTGGAAAGCCTTCAAGTAACAGTTAGTCAAATTACATAAGTACATAGCCTGTGAAACAGCAGGTCCACTTGTGAATATGTATCCCTGGGAAAATATTACTCTAGTTCATAAAGGGATATGTATGAAGACAGTTCTCCCAGTGTGTGGAAGAAAGAAGGTGAAAACATCCTTTGTGTCCATCATTGGGAAAATGATCAGGTAAAATATGGTAAATGTTAACCATGGAATATACAATACTTAGTAGCATTGACTAAGTGCAAAAATGCATACCTATCAACACAGATGGATCTTAATAATACTGCTTCATTTTTTAAAGTAGAAAACAGGATTTGGTATGTAACATAATACTATGTATCCATATAACAAAATGTTATTTATGCACACACAAAATATTATACTTGAAACACTAAAATGACTGATTCTGCAGAGAGGGAAATGAGATAGTGGTTATGGGCATTAAAGGAAATTAATAAAACAAGGATGGGAAATAGAGTAAATATTCAGGTCAAAAACATCGCAAAATTAAAAGGCAACTGCAAACTAAGAAAATGTTGCCACAAATATGACAAGGAGTTAATGTCCTTGATTTAAAGAGGGGTTTTCAACAATGAAAAGAAAAACAGTAATGCCTCAATAGAAAAATGGGTAAGAAGAGAAGCATAGAGTTCCCAAAGAATAAATAAAAATGGTTATTACGGATGGAAATAAAATTAACACTTCTTAGCAGTAAAATTAATTTGAATTAAAAGAATAATTTGTTTTTATTTTTCACACAAATGCAAATGTGAAAAATCATCGTACTCAGTATTGGGGAGAGTGTGGTGACAAAGAGACATCCAGTGCTGACTGAAGAAGTTTCCGTTAATAGAAAAGAGTCTGGGAATGTGTGTCATCCTACTGTTGGCCAGTAATTCTGTTTAGGGGGATCTATGATAAGGGAATAAATAGATGCAGGAGAGAATATTTATTGCACAGGGGTTTGTTACAGAGTAAGATACAATAGGGGAAATTAGATAAAAACAAAGTAAAGGGAGATGATTAATTCATAAGAAATATGAGTAAAATTATGTTTTCAAAGATTATTACTCTATAAAAAGCTTACTTTAAATTAAGAGAGAAAATCATGATTAAAATATATATACGTGTATATATATACATATAAATATACACATATATATGTGGTAGGCTTTTTGAGGTTTCTGTTATTTTGACATTGAATAAGTACCATTTAAATTTGCTCGCCTATTCTACAAGATAGGTTGAACATATTGCTTAATATGTGCAGCAAACCAATGTTATGAAAAAAAACTGAAGAATGGGGGAGGAGAGTTATAGACTAAGACAAAGTTAAGGAACACAAAACCCAAATGCAAATCATGGTCTTTGATTAGATACCGATATGAACAATTTAGAAGTCAAAGACTTTTCTGGGACTACTAGAGAATTTTGAATATATAAGGTTATTGCCTCATATTATAGATTTATTGTTAACTATTTATAGCTTTAATAATGTTTTGGTAGAAAAATATCCTTACTATTTAGAGCTGCATTCTGAAGTTTTTAAGATGAAAATGTAATAACCTTGAATTTATTTAAAAGAATTCATCAAAGGCAACATAATACAAATATGACAAAATTGTACAGTTGTTATATCTCTATCATGACTATAGGAGTGTTAATTGTATTTTTTGCTCTACTTTTCTTTTAATTCTAAAATTTTTACACTACGGTGTTAAATATAAATTTCTCATATATTCCTCTCTAGAGATAGATCCATCAACTTAGCATAGAATTATATTTTGTTTTTAAAAGAAAAAGCATAAAATAGGCTCTTTATAAAATTGTATGTCCACCCATTAGAAAATAATAATCTTAAACTTACCATGAACCTGAATTCGAATACTTCAGAATGCCTTGGTAAGACTTTTGTTTAAATTTTTACACAAATTAGGTATATCTTTAATAGAGTGCTGTGCTTACAGATTAAAGAAATGAATTATTTTGTTTTCCTAAGTACATGTGCATTATACCAGAAAATTCTGTTTGGGGGAAGCAAGTGCATCTTTTGTTTTCCAGTGCTTACATAGATAATGTAAGATTCCACTGAGTGATGAAGGAAAGACAGAAAAAAAATAGAACTGGGCTGTTTCCTTTTGTGTGTCTGCTAGCAGTTATGAACATACCCTAATTTTTAATCAACACAAACGGTAGCGTGCTACCTACACTCTTCTACACCTTGCTTGTTTTACTCAACTCCGTACTTTAGAGATCTTCTCATATCAGAACATAGAAAGCTTTCTTCATTCCTTTTATCTGCCTGAATGATGTTCCATGTGTATGAATATATCACGAGATTTATTAATCATTGTCTCTATCCATTGACATGTGATCATATTTCTAATCATTTGCTATTTGCTTCTCTTGTAGTCAACATTTTACTATTATAGCCTGTTCTTAGCATATTTGGAAAAATTAAAAGGGGGAGTGTAGGTGGGTACTGCACATGCTTAAAGCAGAAACAAATTGAGAAAAAGAACAAAAAAATGGAAGCCCAGTTATAAAACAGAAGGAGTTTCTTTCAGAATTCTGGGGCAGGCTTATTTCAAAGCAAGGACAGAATGTGGAGGTGAAATCACATCTAGAGTGGATTTCTGGGACATCCAAGCAATCATTAGGGATTCCAAGTAATCAAAGTCAAAAACTAACTAGGTAAAAGAATATTCTTCCTCATTTTTTCCTGCAGTACGTGAAGCCGGACATTGTGTGTCTGTGTGTGCGTGTGTGCCTGCATTGGTATGTGTGTGTTGGAGGGGATGTATTGCAATAAACCAATAGATCTCTATGAATCTATCCCTGCCCCTCTACCATTTATTATTAGCAGAGCAGCCATAATGTCCCTTTAAAATATAAGTATGTTTATATCAATACACTTATCAAAAACCTTCAATGATTAGAGGAGACCAAAGCAGACTCCAAAATCTCAAGGGTAATTCTGGAAAAAAAAAAAAATGCTGTAGGTGCTTTCTGTTGGAAGTAAAATGACACGGAAGCGTCCCACGCCCAGAGGCTTTCAAACACATTAATATAGTAAAAAAAGGGGACTCAGATGATCTCATTAGAGCACTGACACAATCTTCTACAAAATGCAGGTAGAGAAAAAGAGATTAAAGATTAAGCCTAAGAAAACTCCACCTCTAAGAGGTCAGAGGAAAGCAGAAAACCAATAAAGGTGACTGAGAATGGGTGATCAGTCAGGAAAAAGTAAAACCAAAAGAGTAGGTGTATTAATTGCCTAGGGCTGCTATAACAGAGTACCATAAACTGAGTTCCTTAAAGAAACCAAAATTTCTTCTCTCACAGTTCTGGAAGTGGGAAGTCCAAATTCAAGGTGTCAGTAGGCTCATATTCTCTCCCAAGGCTTTACAGAAGAATCCTTCCTTGCTTCTTCTAGCTGCTTATGGTTGCCAATAATTCTTGGCATTTCTTGACTTACAGATTCATCACTCCAACGTATGTCTCCACCTTCACATGGTCTTATCTCCTGTGTGTCTGTGTCTTCACATTATCTTCCTTCTCTCTAGGTCTCTGTGTCCAAATTTCCCTTCTTTTATAAGGACACCAGTTTTATTGGATTTAGTGCTTACCTGAATTCAGTATGACTTCATCTTAATTTGCTTACATCTGTAAAAGACTCATTTTCAAATAATGACATATTCACAGGTTCCAGATGGATGTGAATTATGTGGGGACACGATTAAACCCAGTACAATTAGTTGTCCCAAAAGCCCAATAAAGAAAGATTACCAGGGAAGGAGGAATGATTAACTGGTTAAGTGCTGCAGTGAGAAATATCCCTTTGATTTAGCTACTAAGTTCAGTGATCAATTTGACAAACGCAGTTTCAGCTGAAATTTGGGGGCAAAATTCTATCAAGTGGCTCAAGAGGGAATGAGTATTTAGGAACTAGAGAAACTAAACATAGAAGAATTTTGCTAACAAAGGGGAAAAACATATAGTATTGATACTAGCTGGTTGGTAAGTAAAGCTGCTTGTGTTGTTTGCTTTGGCTTCAAAGTAAATCTGGGGGGCATTGGTTTTTCTTTTTTTAACATCATTATTGGAGTCTAATTGCTTTACATTGTTGTGGTCGTTTCTGCTGTATAACAAAGTGAATCAGCTATACGATACTTATATTCCCATATCTCCTCCCTCTTGCGTCTCCCACCAACCCTCCCTATCCCACCCCTCTAGGTGGTCACAAAGCACTGAACTGATCTCCCTGTGATATGCGGCTGCTTCCCACTAGCTATTTTACATTTGGTAGTGTATATATGTCAGCGCAACTCCCTCACTTTGTCCCACCTTCCCTTACACCTCCCCATGTCCTTAAGCCCATTCTCTACATCTGTGTCTTTATTCCTGTCCTGCCCCTAGGTTCTTCAGAGCCGCTTTCTTTTTCAGATTCCATATATATGTGCTAGCATTTCTCTTTCTGACTTACTTCAGTCTATATGACAGATTCTAGGTTCATCCACCTCATTACAAATAACTCAATTTCGTTTCTTTTTATGGCTGAGTAATAGTCCATTGTGTATGTGTGTCACATCTTCTTTATCCATTCATCTGTCAATGGACACTTAGGTTGCTTCCATGTCCTGGCTATTGTAAATAGTGCTGCAATGAACATTGTGGTACATGACTCTTTTTGAGTTATGGTTTTGTCAGGGTATATGCCCAGTGGTGTGAATGCTGGGTCATATGGTAGTTCTATTTTTAGTTTTTAAAGGAACCTTCATACTATTCTCCATAGTGGCTGTATCAATTTACATTCCTAACAACAGTGTAGGACGGTTCCCTTTTCTCCACACCCTCTCCAGCATTTATTGTTTGTAGATTTTTTGCTGATGGCCATTCTGATAGGTGTGAGGTGATACCTCATTGTAGTTTTGATGTGCATTTCTCTAATGATTCGTGATGTTGAATTCTAATTTCATCCTTTTACATGTAGCTGTCCAGTTTTCCCAGCACCATTTATTGAAGAGGCTGTCTTTTCTCCATTGTATATTCTTGCCTCCTTTATCAAAGATAATGTGACCGTTTGTGTGTGGGTTTCTCTCTGGGCTTTCTATACTGTTCCACTGATCTGTATTTCTGTTTTTGTGCCAGTACCATACTGTCTTGATTACTGTAGCTTTGTAGTATAGTCTGAAGTCGGGGAGCCTGATTCCTCCAGCTCCGTTTTTCATTCTCAAGATTGCTTTCGCTATTCAGGGTCTTTTGTGTTTCCATATCAACGTGAAATTTTTTGTTTTAGTTCTGTGAAAAATTCCATTGGGAGTTTGATAGGGATTGCACTGAATCTGTAGATTGCTTTGGGTGGTATAGTCATTTTCACAATGTTGATTCTTCCAATCCAAGAACATAGTATATCTCTGCATTTGTTTGTATCATCTTTAATTTCTTTAATCAGTGTCATATAGTTTTCTGCATACAGGTCTTTTTTCTCCTTAGGTAGGTTAATTCCTATGTATTTTATTCTTTTTTGTTGCGGTGGTAAATGGGAGTGTTTCCTCAATTTCTCTTTCAGATTTTTCATCATTAGTGTGTAGGAATGTAAGAGATTTCTGTGCATTTATTTTGTATCCTTCTACTCTACCAAATTCATTGATTAGCTCTAGTAATTTTCTGGTAGCAGCTTTATGGTTCTCTATGTATAGTATCATGTCATCTGCAAACAGTGACAGCTTTACTTCTTCTTTTCCGATTTGTATTCCTTTTATTTCTTTTTCTTCTCTGATTGCTGAGGCTAAAACTTCCAAAACTATTTTGAATAAGAGTGTTGAGAGTGGGCAACCTTGTCTTGTTCCTGATCTTAGTGGAAATGGTTTCAGTTTTTCACCATTGAGAATGATGTTGGCTGTGCGGTTGTCATATATGGTCTTTATTATGCTGAGGTAAGTTCCTGCTCTGCCTACTTTCCGGAGGGTTTTTATCATAAATGAGTGTTGAATTCTGTTGAAAGCTTTTTCGGCATCTATTGAGATGATCATATGTAAATATTTACAATTGTTATATCTTCTTCTTGGATTGATCCCTTGATCATTATGTAGTGTCCTTCTTTGTCTCTTGTAATAGTCTTTATTTTAAAGTCTATTTTCTCTGATATGAGAATTGCTACTCCAGCTTTCTTTTGATTTCCATTTGCATGGAATATCTTTTTCCATTCCCTCACTTTTGGTCTGTATGTGTCCCTAGATCTGAAGTGGGTCTCCTGTAGACAGCATATATACGGGTCTTCTTTTTATATCCATTCAGCCAGCCTATGTGTTTTTGTTGGAGCATTTAATCCATTTACATTTAAGGTAGTTATTGATATGTACGTTCCTATTGCCATTTTCTTAATTGTTTTGGGTTTGTTACTGAAGGTCTTTTCCTTCTCTTGTGTTTCCTGCCTAGAGAAGTTCCTTTAGCATTTGTTGTAAAGCTGGTTTGGTGGTGCTGAATTCTCTTAGCTTTTGCTTGTCTGTAAAGGTTTTACTTTGTCTGTCAAATCTGAAAGAGATCTTTGCTGGGTAGAGTACTCTTGGTTGTAGGTTTTTCTCCTTCATCACTTTAGATATGTCCTGCCACTCCCTTCCTGCTTGCAGAGTTTCTGCTGAAAGATCAACTGTTAACCTTATGGGGATTCCCTTGTATGTTATTTGTTGCTTTTCCCTTGCTGCCTTCAACATTTTTTCTTTGTATTTAATTTTTGATATTTTGATTAATGTGTGTCTTGGCATGTTTCTCCTTGGATTTATCCTCTATGGGACTCTCTGTGCTTCCTGGATTTGAATGACTATTTCCTTTCCCACATTAGGGTAGTTTTCAACTATAGTCTCTTCAAATATTTTCTGTCTCTTTCTTTTTCTCTTCTTCTGGGACTCCTATAAGTCGAATGTTGGTGCATTTAATGTTGTCCCAGAGGTCTCTGAGACTGTCCTCAATTCTTTTTTCTGCTCTGTGGTAGTTATTTCCACTATTTTATCTTCCAGGTCACTTATCCATTTTTCTGCCTCAATTATTCTGCTATTGGTTCCTTCTAGAGAATTTTTAATATCATTTATTGTGTTGTTCATCATTGTTTGCTCTTTAGTTCTTTTAGATCCTTATTAAGCATTTCTTGTATTTTCTCCATTCTGTTTCCAAGATTTTGGATATCTTACTTTCATTACTCTGAATTCTTTTTCTGCCTATTCCTCTGCCTATTTCCTCTTCATTTGTTTGGTCTGATGGGTTTTTACTTTGCTCCTTCATCTGCTGCGTGTTTCTCTGTCTTCTCATTTTGCTTAACTTAGTGTGTTTGGGGTCTCCTTTTCACAGGCTACAGGTTCATAGTTCCCGTTTTTGGTGTCTGCTCCCAGTGGGTAAGGTTGGTTCAGTGGGTTGTGTAGGCTTCCTGGTGAAGGGGACTGGTGCTTGTGTTATGGTGGAAGAGGCTGGATCTTGTCTTTCTGGTAGGCAGGACCACATCTGGTGGTGTGTTTTGGGGTCTCTGTGAACTTATTATGATTTTAGGCAGCCTCTCTGCTAATGGGTGTGGTTGTGTTCCTGTCTTGCTAGTCGTTTGCACGGGGTGTCCAGCACTGGAGCTTGCTGGTCATTGAGTGGAGCTAGGTCTTAGCATTGAGACAGAAATCTCTGGGAGAGCTCTTGCTGATTGATATTACATGGGGCCAGGAGGTCTCTGGTGGTCCAGTGTTCTAAGCTTGGCTATCCCTCCTCTGAAGCTCAGGCCTGACAGCCGGCTGGAGCACCAAGACCCTGTTAGCCACATAGCCAGGTACATGGAGAGCTTCTTGCCTTTTGGGAAGTCTGAGGTCTTCTGCCAGCACTCAGTAGGTATTTTGTAGGAGTTGTTCCACATGTAGATGTATTTTTGATGTATTTTTTGGGAGGAAGGAGATCTCCACATCTTACTCCTCCACCATCTTGAAGGTCCATCCTAAAGCTGGGTTTTAAATAAAGTATTTTATTTAAAAAAATAAATAGCAGTATGTTGTTAGACTTAAGGGACTGATCCAGTAGAGAGCAAATAGTTATGAGATAGAGGAGAAAAATTAGAATTACCAGACAAGAAGTGCTAGGGAAGTTGGCTTTTGGAATAACTCATTTCTCATCATAGACGGGAAGGCAAAGTATGTGGGTATAAATGCTAGAAGGTGGGTATACATGGTTTGGAAGTCTGAAGAAATTTGCTTCTGATTAATGTTCTCAGTCAAGTAGGAAGACAAGTCATCAGGTAAGAAAGAGAATGTAATAGGAGGTGTACAAGTTTGAAGAGAGGAGAAGGTGTGAAATATTCACCTAGGAAGGTGACTGAGTGAATGAACCGGGGACATATAATGTGATTGTCTGGGAGGATTAAGGGACCCCTTGAGGTTTATGACCACAAATTTCAAATGGACACATCTATGAACTTGTATGCTTTTATCTAATCATATTCAGCTGGCTCAGGAATACAGTAGCTCTCTGCATCCAGTCAACTATGTAGTTTCACCAAGCAAATAGAAGGGCAAGGGAGTCTAGTATGTAAATATAGGAGTGGTTATATTGATTGACCATGGAATTATAATTTCAGTTGAGTAAGAAGATAGGTCAGGATATACATGGAATTAGAGACAAAGAAATGTCTATAGAATCAATAGATTGGAAGTCCCAGTGAAGTGAAGTCAGAATAGTAGAGGGTGGAAACTTTAACAAGTTGTTATCTTAAAGCTTTATTGTTTTAAAATCTGTTGTTTTAAAGTCCGATTAGTGACAGCAAAATATGTTTAGGTTACCTCATTTTACTCTTTTTATTTTCCTCATATTCTTTATAAACCTGATGTGTGAGCATCAAAGATGATTTGTCATAAATATTATTGTCCATAATTTTTAAAAATTGTCTTCCTCATAAAATTTGAATTGGAAGGTTTTGCTTTTAATTGAGCCTCACAAGATGAGGAATCTTTAAATAGGGCTTTTTCTTGAAAAACTTGTACCATTGATGAATAACTACAAATTAAATATAGCTATTAAATGATATTTTATTGAGTATTATGAATACTAGTAAAATAAGCAATTCCACAAAGATAAGAATTATAATTTAATATAATCTCTTATTCTGCTTTGTGTCATTTAAATTTTAGATTTCTTTTTTTTCTTTTTGCTAAAAGGAGATTATTTCTCTCTAGTTATCTAGCTAAGGCCCTCTTTTAACATTCAGTTCTTAATCATTAATCTATTTTCCTGTTCTTGTAAATATTTGAAAGCTTTCAGTAATTACTTCTGTGTGTACAAGCAATTTTCACTAATTAATAGAGTATTTTGCCTTTGTAATAAAAAAAACTATATGAATTGAGAGGAATAATAGAATTTCAACATATAAGCACATAAAGAAATTTTCACTCCAAGCTGCATTTGAAACACTTGGTTCCAATACATGTGTGAGTTGCACCTGGAAACTTTATTGCTCCACTGATTATTTTCTCTACTCTAGCACTAATATTACACTATCTTAATAACTTTGCTATAACATCTTAGTAATATTGCTTTAAAATGATTATAATTATGGTAGATTATATTTCTCCACCTTTGTTTTTTTCTAAACTTTCATAGAAATCTAAGTGGCAAAGATGCACTCATGTTATATGGGAAAATATAAGGGTACACACACAAAATCTTTCCTATGTATAACACTTGGCGCTGTGCTCTTGGCTTCTAAACAAACACCACCCACCAGCCCAGGCATACAACATTTGCCCCAGGAATTTGGCGCAGATTCCAGAGATTTTTATATGAGACTCTTGATACTTTGATATCCTACTGGATGGGTACTATTATCTTTCCCATTTCACACAGGAGAAAATGGAAGTTAATGGATTTTAAGTAAAT
This sequence comes from Neophocaena asiaeorientalis asiaeorientalis, assembly GCF_003031525.2. Lineage (NCBI taxonomy): Eukaryota > Metazoa > Chordata > Mammalia > Artiodactyla > Phocoenidae > Neophocaena > Neophocaena asiaeorientalis. The sequence goes on from NW_020175672.1 coordinate 2,138,743, forward strand.
GGACCAACTAGATTTTATCAGCTATATCTTTGTATACTTCAGAACTTCTAATATTACTTGCCTATAAAGAACACAAAAATTTGATCATTGACTTATTATATACTTCATAAACAAATTCATTATTATAGATCACAGAATGTATTTTTGAAAGGAAATCAACAGAACACTCTTACTATTTTGACAGATAATTATTAGCAAACATCAGGAAGAAACATCTTCTATTGTCTAGTTTGGGCATGTAAAGTTAAATGTTGTCAAAACCATGTATTAATTGTCTTTTAGACAAGAGCTGAGATTTGGTCAGCTCATATATATGGTAGTTGTCATTATCATGTGCAATCCATTACAAATGAGTAATAATGCACCATGTGGAGGAGGCTGTCAAAGCACTTCCATAGTTTTGCTGCATGACATACCTGTGAAGCTTGTTTTTAGTTTGAAGCTGCAGTCATGGATTATTTTCATCCATCTGTTCTGCATCATGTTCTAAGTGATTATTCTTGTTGAAAATGTATCTCATCTCTGATGACTGCATGCCTAGTTGTGCTCTCCGCCCTTGCATTTTGCTAGCAATTTATCTAAGAATGATTCAAGTGAAGTTGTACTTAAATATTTAAAAAAAATTATTTCCCATACCTCTTATTCAATAAAATCAAAGTGAAATTGTAAAAGACCACTTATTAGAGATGTACCCCTTCAGAAATTTCTCTGAAGCAGCAGCCATAAGTGTGCATGAGAGAATTCCTTACTGTAGAATCCCTAGTGCATCAAATTTCAGTAAAATGACTGGTATAGAGCTGGTAAGAAGGTGGGTATACATGGTTTGGAAGTTCCAAAATATCAGGAACATGAAAATACAAGAGACAATATATAATTAATTATACAAGAGACAAAGGTATACTAAAAAGTGTTTCTACTAAAAATTATAGCTTAGCATTAAATGTAACTGTAAGAGTTACTCAACTAACTACAGTTCATATGAATACATGTCCAATTTAGATTTCTTTACTCCCTATGACCTTTCTTTCCATAACAGAAACTGTATAATGAGTGGAGTGATTGTTATATACTCATAATTCAGGCAATCACATACATTCTGGGTTACACGAGAACAAATATCTTGGCCCTTGATTTTCCTTAAGATATCATCCAATCATAGCCTAATGACTGTTTTTTCCCCTTTTTCTTATCACTCTTTATTAAGACATCTTACTGATAGTAGATATAACAACACATATTTGTCCTCTCTCATTCTTATATAATTTTCCATCCAAGCCAGATTCCTTTTTTTTTTTTTTTACATCTTTATTGGAGTATAATTGCTTTACAATGGTGTGTTAGTTTCTGCTTTATAACAAGCCAGATTCCTTTATGATAGTTTTTATTTCTTAATATCATTCTACTGAAATCAATCACAATCTACTTTCATCATCCAACCGCATGAGTCTTCCTAATTTTATCCTATCTTCTGTATCCGCCTTTTTAAAATAAAATAGAGCCCCCCACAAAGACTAAAGTTTCTTATGTTACTGTGGACATTAGCTCAACACTCCCAAGTAAATAAAAATAGATATGTAAGAAATAAACATGCCCAGAAAAGATCAGTAAGCCTTATTAACATATGTTGATGGTGATAATGATAATAGTAATTTGTTGACCACTTGTTCTGTGGGGTAAGTAGTATTAAGATGTACATTTTACTGATAAAGAAACAAGCTGAGATAATAACTTAATGGAGATCATTCACCTAGTTAGTGGGAGAGTTTAGAAGAAATCAACTTTGATTCGAAAACCATGATCATTATGGTAAACTGTGTTAGAATTTTGGGAGATCAAAGTGAGAACCCTTCAAGGTATGGAAGCCTTGAGCAACAACACTACATATATCTTGCCGTTGTGCCCTTAACTTCTATAAGGGCTGTCAGAAACAAAGCATGTTCTCAGCTACTGCTACAAAGGTGGCTAGAATAATGTATATAAATTGTGCATTATTAAAAACAAACCAACACATAAGCGAAATAACTTTTGAGCCTGTCACGATAACATGTTTGGTAGGGTGGGGAGGTGGGGGCCCGTTCTTCCTGAGATGAAATAGAATAGTTGTAAATTCCTATGTGGATGCACCAATGCCTCAGTTCAAGGGTATCTTTATTACAGACATGGTTTAAGCCTCAACATGATGCTTGACTTATCAGGGGCAGATTTAGAGTCTTCTGTTCTCTAGTAAAATTAGCATTGTGGCTCCAGCAGAGATATGTCAAGACCCAACAGATAACAGTATCCATAAGATGTATTGGGAATTGTAGATTACTAAACTACATTTTTTCTCACAAGAATAACTTTTGATGTCTAAGGAAACCCACCAGAATCACACCTCCATCATATCCACAGGGGTCTGTTTGGTCATGGTGATGCCTAAACAGAGTGAACAGTCGTATTATTTGCAAAGTACTTAAGATCTGCCATGTAGGCCAACCCTTTTGACACTGTCTTGGAAGACCTGTTCTGTTGCCTCTGATCTCCTTTCTCATGGATATAGCTAAGAACACACTTTGGACCTGTGCCCCAAAAGGATCAAAGGCTGATACCATGTACCATGTGGTCAGCAAGCTAAATTGGCACCCAAAGGATGCCACCGGACTAGAAGCCAGACAGCATCCACTTTGGGGAAAAAAACAACATGCTTACATTCTAGTAGAGGGTTTGGTTTGCATTGATCAGACTTCACACTGTATTTTTCCAATATAACTTTTAATGGTCAGGACTAACATCCTTCATTTTGACTAAAGCATCAATGTAAAGAACAATTAAGCATTTCAGAATATGTCTAAGAATTCTAAAAACAAAACAAGCAAACTAAAAAGAAGCCTGAGATTCTTTGGAATTTATTGGAGGCACTCTCCTAAAAAGAGTTAACAAGGAAAAAGATACCAGGAGTGAATTTGGATACACTGCTGGAATGGCCCCTTGCAGCTTGGAAAACATGATGGCCTACAGTAAACATGGGAGGTAGTTGTGAAAATTGCCTTGGCATAGTATTGAGGAAGGATGTAAGAGGTTCAGAGAGGTTGTCATGCTAGTATGAATTTATTATGTGTTATCAATGAATTTATTATATGTATTATGTGTTATCAATGAATTTATTATGTGTTATCATAAGCTGCCTATGCTCCCTAGGAGGACCTAGAGGACACTTCCTTCACTAAAGCAATAGGGGATGATCCAGTGGTGAGGGCACTGCCATTTCTGGGGAGCTTAGTTGTAACTTGCCTTTGTGGGTCAGAGTTAATGGTAGGGAAGCCTTCCAGGTTCTTTAGAGGCAAAAGAATGAGATTATGAATAGGACAAGTCAGACGACAGCAATGAACTGTCAGAGGCAAGGTGTTCACTATTACCGTAACAGGTAATTTATCCAAAATGGTAACCACAAGTCCTGACCTGCAGGGATCTGTGCCGACGGCTGATAGACTGTGGTGTGAAATGCATGGATTTCTCCTAGGAGTGAAATGCATGGATATCCAACAAGGGTGTCATTGACCTGTATAATTACAAATACCAAATGAGAGTGAACTGAAAGTTGAGGTCCACTAATGCAGTTGAAAATCCCATCCCTCATCCAGTTTGTGTGGGAGTGGACATAAAGGCACAAATTTTTATATCTTATATCAGTGCTAAGTAAAGAGTATCTAGCATAGAAGAGACACTAAATAATGAGCAGGATAAGATGACTCATTCAATGGAGGTCAGTCAGCTTTAGTCCTTGACTATTCCATACTTGTATAAAGGACCCATGAACAGAGTCCCCACTAGTATTTTGGCCAAAGGGATAAAAGTGACATACTTCTGAGCAGGTTGGAAAACTATTACGTTATCTGCTACCTTGCTTCTTTACCTTGTCATTAGCATGGAAATATCCTTAAAAGGAGGTGCTCTGTCACACTGGGTTCCAAGGTGAAAAAAGAGAAGGGGTCAGAGAGATGAATATACAGCTGACCAATGATGGACAAATAACATGTGCAAAAATTAAACTACTTTTTTTTTTCGGTACGCGGGCCTCTCACTGTTGTGGCCTCTCCCATTGTGGAGCACAGGCTCCAGACGCGCAGGCTCAGCAGCCATGGCTCACGGGCCCAGCCGCTCCACGGCATGTGGGATCTTCCCAGACCGGGGCACGAACCCGTGTCCCCTGCATCGGCAGGCAGACTCCCAACCACTGCGCCGCCAGGGAAGCCCTAAACTACTACTTTTTTAAAGCCACTGAGGTTTTTGAGGTCATTTGCCACCACAGAATTGCTTATTCTGGCTGATCACAACTATCAACTCTGAGTAATTATAGCAACAATTTATCAAAAAAAAAAAAAAAAGAATTAACTAGCCCTATTTTATAACCTATAATTCCCAGTGCTTAATTTTCACAGGGCCCTGAAGTCCCTTTCACAGGGACATAGAGAGGAGGACATGCACATTTCTGGATCCTGACTTAATATCTGTTATAAAGACTGAGCTTATTTTCCTTGTGGCAGAGCTAAGTGTGCACAGGACTCTTTTCAAGAGCAATCGTTGACAGATGTTCAGCCAAGTTAAGTAATAGCTTCCTTATCACCATGTACAATGGGCTACCCATGTAATAGTGCTTTCAATTTCAATATACGCCACCGCAAATGAATTCACAGGCAATAAGTCAGTAATCTTCAACCTTTGCCTTCAAAATTTTATAAGGGAGGGAAGAGAGCAGCACATTCATTGCTGATTACCTTTCCAGGTCTAAATCAGGAACTCTACCACTCACAGACTGTCATGGTGAGTGAATGTTCAGTTTCCTATTAATTTGCAGTATCTTTGTAGACCTATCATTACCACAAATGCAAATGCAAGCTCAGTTTGATTTAACCACATAGGCACCTGCTCATTTGCAAAAACAAAACAAAAAAATCTACAACAACGTGTGATGTAGTTCACATTTCTGAGACTGAAAAGATAGTTTCTTACCACAAGGTAGAAATAACAATGACAATAAAAATCTCTTTCCGTAGAAATATGAAGAGCCTGATAAATTCAGTGTGGACTTGAACCTGTAGCCTCAAGGTCTTTACACTGTCCTAGGTGCCTTGGAAGCCCACAAGCCTCTGAACATGCATTCATGTTTGTAGTAAAACCATTAATTCTCATGTGTATTTCATGGAAGGGAAGAATTAATTCAAGGAGTCTTCCTGACAGGTGTACCCATGGGTTGGGTATATGCAGAAGCACAGCATGTAAACACAAGTGTAGGATAACCCCTTCCTTTCCTTACTGTGAATCAGTACTGTGCATTCTTATATCATGAGGTGATGGGAATAGTCCTTTACCCTGGGCAAACTCTCCACCATTGCACATATAAATATTGCCTTTGTTAGTCTAAGACACAATGAATCACAGTGTACCTTCCACAGATTCTTTTTTTCTATTACTTCTCTTGGTGGCCCTGGATCAAAATCAGTCGGTTGTTTTTAAAAACCAAGACAGTTGGTAGTTAGACTTCCAGAGGGTAATAGCAGTAAATTCCTACTTGCACGTTGCCTGAATTAAAGGAATAATATTTTGCTACAGTCATAGTTATACCACCACTTCAGCCATCATGTTCCCTTTTGAAAGACATGGTAATATTGGTTTGCTGATAGAGCCCCAATGTCAGTCTTTAAAATGCCCACTCAAAATGTCCCTGAGTGATTTTTAGCATATTATGGGATACATCTTGGGGGGGCGGGTGCCACTTCTTGGTATCACAGGCTATCTGGTGGTTTTCCCCAATTAAGATAGCTATGCAGTCTTATACCTTTTCCAGATATTTAATGCAAGAATTCTTTAGGGTCAGTATCAATAGCGACTCCATGTGCCAAGCATTGCATGTTCTTTACTCCAGCCATGGAATTTTATATTCTGACAGGGGTCTCATGGTGCCCACCTAGATACTTAAATTGTTGCATGACCCAATAGATAGCAAGAACAGTGACTTTATGGGCTTGAAATCATTACCTATGCTTCTCTAAGATGAGGACCAGAAGGAGTGAATGATTTTGGCAATTATAAGTTACTGAACAATTTGGAGAGCGGCGGAAGTAGAGTCAGTAATCGAAGCAGAAGCTTTCACTCAAGAGGGCTCTTTCCAATAACAGGAAAAGTCCAACAGAAAAAGTTAAATCCATATGCTACATAAATATTTTATCATTTTTTCTCAATTTACTAAGTGATTTAATATGATCTTATATCCTACTACATGTCATATCTGTCACATTAAAATGGCCAATTTTGCATTTGAGAAGTATTAATTAGCTTAATATTATTGGAAAAAAGAATGCTTCCAGGTATCCTAATGCAAATTGACTAATAATCTATTAAAATTTAGGACCCTATGTCCCAATTCCTTCACATATGCTTTTCAATTAATTCATTATTTTCAAAGTTACTATTGTGTTCTACCTCAAAAAAAGAAACCACCAAAAAGCCATAAATATGAAGTTATGAATCATAGGTAGAAAGTAATTTCTATTAAAAAATTGAAGTGTGTACTGTCTCTGGAACTCTATGACAAACATTTTTCACAGGCATTCACCTTCTCATCAGAAATATGTATATAATGGTTTGTTACAACAATTTAAAACTATTTTGAAAAATGCATATTAATGCAATGGAAACAAACTTTTTATTGGTATTTTTCAAAAATAATTAGACATAGTATTTAGGTTGGTCAGCTGCCAAGTATTTTTGTAGTATTTGAATAATTTTGTTTTGATGAACACCAAAAATAAATTAGTATACTTTTATTTTTTCTATCATTGTTAAGGATAGAAAAAGCTCTCAATTTGTATTACATATACAGATGATTTATGTTTTTTCATGCATGGTATGGCAATAGGACTTCTTAGAAGGATGCATATTAATAATCTTAGCTGAAGTTTATTCTTACTATCTAGCAAGCATGACTTCTTGTAATTTTATGGAGCACTTACATGGGTCTAGAGTCCAGAAATTGTATGTAGACTTCCAAAAATCTAAACGGTAATCAGTATTTTTCTTCTTAAACCAGTGGAATTATTTTCATTTAAACTAGCAGAGGAAAAACAGTTTCCTCTTCAGTAAATCATGGTATAGGATCACATATGGCCATAATGCAATTGTGTAATAATTATATAACGATGAATTCTTGTGTAGACTGCTGTATCAGTGGAGGTCCAGTCAGGAAAACAGAAACCATATTTGTTATCTGAACACAGAGAAGTCAGTATATGAAATTGCTTAAACATACGTTAGAGAACTGGAAGTATAAAAAGGAAATACTGAGGTAACAGTATCAGAGACAGTATCTGCTGGAAGTCACCACCACCTCTGGGGCTAGGGAACAATAAGTGGTGGGTGGACGGCCCTGGGAGCCATGTCCCTTGCACTTCTGAGGGGTCTGGCAGTGGGCACAAAAACAGGCACTGGGATCAACTGCCACTGCCAGGGTGAAGGGTTGTTGTTGAGCCATCTGTCAGGACCAGCAAGCACAGAGGACAGAATAAGCCCTTTCTTCCTCTCCAGCCTTCCAGGCCCTTTCTTGGGACCCTGTTGGTGGAAACTATCAGGTAGCAGCTGGCAGTGTGGTCTGCAAGGTCTCCACCCCAGCATCATGGTTTAGAAGGATGGGTTTGGAGTCAAGAGAAAGAATAGCTAAATAACTGACACATTTGTTAATGTTATTACTGTGAAATTCTTCTTAAAAATCTAAGGATTTAGATTTCATGATTTAATTTATACTTTTAAAAAGTCAAGTTTGATGTACTTTGTTTGTATATGTCATTACAAATCTTGGTAGTTAATGATTTTTACTTATAGTAAAGGATTACACTAAAAAGAAACATTGTATTTTTCTTTGGTACTTCTTAACCTGTTCTCAAGTTCCCTCTGGATTTCTCCACTTGAGGGAAAGTGACAGAAGTGTTTCATATCTATGTTCACTTCTGTGTTCTTTTCCATCAAGAAGGGCAGGTTGACTGGCTGGGCTGTGCCATTTGTCAAGTTTGTCAAGGAATGAGTGAGCAGTACGTTTAAAGTGTAAGCTGCTCCTCTTTTATTCATGAACGGATTTATTTATATATGTGTATTGTTATTGGACTAGTACAAATTTAATGATTGAGTTTTCTATTAATGCCATGCACACGGTTTACATTTCCATTAAAGCATAATATTCATGTTTAGGTACTAATGAAAATGTTTATCTTTATATATGGCAAAATATATGATTAGTTGATTTTCCCATTCAATCAGTATTGGCATTTCTATGAAATAGAAAGAATTCTTTATTTTAAAGAAATTTAGAAAATTGTAATTAAGGTATTATGATTAGAAAAGTTAAGTTCATACTGAGTGGCATTTGTGGCATATTTGAGACTTACTCTTAAGTAGAATTTGTCCTCAAGCAGCTAAAAAACATGCTAAGAGGGCTTCCCTGGTGGCGCAGTGTTGAGAGTCTGCCTGCCGATGCCGGGGACATGGGCTCGTGCCCCGGTCCGGGAAGATCCCACATGCCGTGGAGCGGCTAGTTTGAATAGGGTCTCAAGAGCAATTGCTTCCATGTATTGATAAAAGATCAGTTCAATTTATCAATTTTTATTTTGAACACTGCTGGACTTACCTGTTTGTAAGTGGGATCCTTAAAGTGGGATCCTTAAAGTTCCTAAATATTCTTAAAACAGTCCATATATCTAAATGAGTGGGTAAGAGATTCTTTGGAGTTGTATAGCATCTTGATTCCATTCAAGGAATCAGGGACATGAAGCTTGAAGAAATTTCTATGACTGTATTTTTTTAATTAAAAATATTTTTATTGTAAAAGATGACATTATAGAAAAATGCATAGTACATGTACAGTCCAATGAATAACCTTAAACGATTACATAATCTCCACCAAGGTCAAGAAATTGACCATTGCCATTTCTGGCAGGCAAGCTCTATGGACCTCAATGACACCTGCTTCCCGTTTATTCATGCCCTTGTATGATTTGAGCTAGACTTGCTTCCAACAAAAAGAATGAGGCAGAGGTGACGAAATGTCACTTCTGAGCTTAGATAATACAAAGGACATGGCTTCCCTCTTGGCATTCCTTCTCTTGTTCTCCCTTAAATCACTCCCGCTGATGCAAGTCAGCTGCAAAGTCATGAGACAGCCCTGGGGAGAGACCTGCACGAGTGAGCTTGGAAGCAAATTTCAGGGGTCTGCCAAAACCACATTAGTGAGTTGGTATAAGATACTTAAGCCCCAGTTGAGGCTTGAAAGGACTGTCCTGACTGACGCTTTAATTTCATCCTCACGAAAGACAGTGAGGCAGAGGCACCCAGCTGAATTGTGCCCTGATTCCTGATCCATAGAAACTGATATATTATTTTAAACTGCTGTTTTGCAGCAACAGAAACACCGTCACTCAAAAGCCCTTTTTCTGTCTCCTCCTAATCATTTCCCTTCTCCCCTACCCCGTCCCCCAAAGTAACCCATATTCCTACTTTTTTAAATTAAATTTTTAATTGGAGTGTAGTTGACTTACAGTGTTGTTAGTTTCTGCTGTATGGCAAAGTGAGTCAGTTATACATATACATATATCCACTCTTTTTTAGATTCTGTTCCCATATAGGCCATTACAGAATACTGAATAGAGTTCCCTGTGCTATACAGCAGGTTCTTATTAGTTACCTATTTTATATGTAGTAGTGTGTGTATGTTACTACCAATCTCTCAATTTATCCCTCCCCACCCTTTCCTCCTTGGTAACCATGTTTGTTTTCTACATCTGTGACTCAATTTCTGTTTCGTAAGTAGCTTCATTTGTACCATTTTTTTTTTAGATTCCACAAGTGATATCATATGATATTTGTCTTTCTCTGACTTAACTTCGTTTAGTATGATAATCTCTAGGTCCATCCATGTTGTTGCAAATGGCGTTATTTCGTTCTTTTTTTTACGGCTGAGTAATATCCATTCCTCCATGGATGCACATTTAGATTGCTTCCATGTCCTGGCTATCGTAAGTAGTGCAGCAATGAACACTGGGGTGCATGTATCCTTTCAAGTTATGGTTTTCTCCAGATATATGCCCAGGAGTGGGACTGCTGGATCATATGGTAGCTCTACTTTTAGTTTCTTAAGGAATCTCCATACTGTTCTCCAGAGCAGTTGTACCAATTCACATTCCCACCAACAGTGTAGGAGGGTTCCCTTTTCTCCACACCCTCTCCAGCATTTATTGTTTGTAGATTTTTTTAAGTATTTATTTTTATATCTTTAGTGGAGTATAATTGCTTTACAATGGTGTGTTAGTTTCTGCTTTATAACAAAGTGAATTATACATATACATATGTTCCCATATCTCTTCCCTCTTGCGTCTCCCTCCCTCTCACCCTCCCTATCCCACCCCTCCAGGCGGTCACAAAGCACCGAGCTGATCCCTGTGCTATGCGGCTGCTTCCCACTAGCTATCTACCTTACGTTTGGTAGTGTATATATGTCCATGCCTCTCTCTCGCTTTGTCACAGCTGTTTGTAGATTTTCTGATGATGGCCATTCTGACCAGCGTGAGGTAATACCTCATTGTAGTTTTGATGTGCATTTCTCTAATAATTAGTGATGTTGAGCATCTTTTCATGTGCCTCTGGGCAATCTGTATGTCTTCTTTGGAGAAATGTCTATTTAGATCTTCTGCCAATTTTTTTGTTGGGGTTTTTTGTTCTTTTTGATATTGAGCTGCATGAACTGTTTGTATATTTCAGAGATTAATCCCTTGTTGGCCACTTCATTTGCAAATGTTTTCTCCCATTCTGTGGATTTTCTTTTTGTTGATCCATATTCCTACTTTTAACACAACAGTTTTGATTTCTCTGCTTTTGAACTCTTATGAATCCAACAATACAGATGACATTCTTTTGTGCCTGGCATCCTTTGCTCCACATTCTATTCAGAAGATTCATTTTCATTAATCTATAGTTTCAGTTGGGGCTCTTATGGTTATTACGGTTAAAATTCTTTTAGTGCTCAGATTTATGTATTTCTAATTAGTACAAACCTTCAACTAGAATTTCTGTATCAAAAAGTCCTCATATTTCCAATGTTGGTGTATCATGACAAAATGTTTTCTGAAGTGGTTGCACCAATTTACACACCCAACAGCAGGGTATTAGAGTTCCCACTGTCCCACATCCTCACCCAATTTTGCTATCTTAAACTTCAGCCCTTCTTCCACGGGAAGAGCGGTATCTCAGAGTGGGGTTAACTTACTGATGGCTAATGTGGTTGAGTCTTATTTGACTTCACGGCCGAGTCCTGCCTCTAAATCTATGGATTTGTCCTTTCCTTATCGATGTGTAGTAGTCCTTTATAATGTATGGATACAACCCCTTTCTTAGCTATATGTGTTTAAAATCATACCACCCATTTGTGGGGGTCAGGGGAGCTTGCATTTTTCTTCTTCCAACGGTGCCTTCTGATAAGCAGTAGTTTTTATTTTCATCTGATTTCTCAGTCTATTTTTTATGGTTATCACTTTTATAACTATTACAAGAAGTCTTTCTCTTTCCCAAGGTCAAGATGATTTCCCTCTATATTATCTTTTAAAACTTTATTGCCATACTTTTCATATTTATAACTATAATCCACCAGGAATTGGCTTTTATATAAGTGTGAGGTAAGTGCCAGATTTCATTTTTTCCCCTATGGATATACAGTTGACATGAGATAATTTATTGAAAAGATCATCTTTGCCACCTGGCATTATAGTGTCATCTATGTCATAAATCAGGTGACCATATACAGGTGGCATGTTTCTGGACTCTCGATTTCATTTCATTAGCCTATATATCTGTTCCTATACCACTACACACTGTCTTAATTACCATAGCTTTATAATAGTTCTTGAGTTTTGGTATCTGTTTATCTTTGGTCTTAGTTCTGTCCCTCCAGCTCTGTGCAGTTTCAGAGCTCAGGATATACACTGAGGGGGAGAACAGCCATATCTGAGCTCCCTGAAACCTCCCATTCTGTTAACCCAGTCCTGTGCGACCCCCAAAATCTCTGCTGGCCACCCTGTCCCCCTAGTAGCAACACTATATGCAGGCTTACTTAGGGATCTCTGCTTTTGTCTCAAATCTACAACCAACAAATGCCTGCAAGGATGCTCAGGTCCTTAGCTCTCCTCCATAAATGTATCCCCTTGTTGGAATCTTATTCATTTTAGTCTTTGTAGCTGCTGAAGTTCTCTGATGCCTTTAAGTAAATCATTTTATAACTTTTCCAGGTTTTCTAAATTGTTTTGATCTGCATCAAAATGTAGTCACCTCCAGGCTTAACTAGGGAAATATCCACTTACATGTTCAGGTGGTAGGTGGCAGGACTCTGTTCTTTGCAAGCTGTTGGACTGAGGGCCTCAGTTTCTCACTGGTAGTTGGCCAGAGGGAACTCTCAGTTCCTTGCGTGTAGATATTTCCAAGGTGTCAACTTGCTTCATGAAACCATGCCAGCTGAGAAGGCAATAGAGAGAGTCTGCTATTAAGATGGAAGTCACAATCTTGTGTAACCAAAGTGACAGCCCAGCACTTATATTGTCTTCTGGTGGTTAGAATCTAGCTACAAGGTTTGGCCTACACTCAACGAAAGGGGATTACACAAGAACTGGAATGTGAAAAAGCTAACATGTGGAAGAACTGACCAAAAAATTCATATATAATTGGGACTTATGATCTAGTCATGTCCTGATCACTCTTGCAGAAGCAGCTCTCTGATCATATCACGACCCTGCCTAATAAATACAGCAAAGAACCTCTTGCCCACAACTACCCACAATCAGACCCCAGTCTTCATTTCCAACTTTTCTATTTTCTCTTACCACTCCTCACGAATTTCATGCTGTAGCCAGTGCTGTGAGCTCATTTCACAAGGTGCTTGCTCTGCACGTTTGTCGTGTTGCTCCCCCTGCCTGAAATAACGGATTCTTCTCTTGCCATAAAGTAAGGTTTTGAGCCTGGAAAAAAGAAGGGGAGGTGGAAGGCACATTATTTTTCTCTTCCCATATGTAAAGAGATAGCACCAAATAAGCCAATGTATAGAAGACTGAAAGGGCAGGTTTTCAGGTATAATGGAGAATCCCTGAGAGCCATCAAGGTTGCCCAACAGTGAAATGAACTGCCTGAAAAACAGTGAGTTTTCCATTTTTTTATGTGTTCAAATGAAGGAAAAAAATCTGTCCATTATGGGGATAAAGGGATACCAGTGTTTAATGGGAGTTAAAATGAAAAGACTTCTGAGGTACCTTCCAACTCTTAAATGTTTGTTTAATGAGTCAGTCATTGAGTGAATGAATACAATGACTGATATGAGACTCGAACAGGGTCCCAGTGTACTGCTGGCCTTAGAACTTTAGATCCTGCTGAGTTGTTTGTTGTCCTGCATGCAAGGATTGTGTGTCACAAAAACCAGGAGCCTTAAGTGAGACTCAACACCACTATACACTGACTCCCTAATGAGGAGAAATAGACATGGGTGCAGGCCCATCTGGCCAGGCTGTTTCTGTCACATACGTGATGTCATTCAAGACAAATAAGCCAGACAATAGACAGTGAATTTGACTATTGCATACATTTGGTGTTACTTGGTGTTAAGATGCAACATACTCTTGTAGAGATGAGGGTGGACTTTCCTTTAAGATAAATGGGAAGAAGTTAATTCTGGCACCCATGGCAGTGGATTTTAGATTAGGGAAAGAAATTTGTTCTGGTCTTCCTGGAGCCTCAAGTAGATCTGACTCTAAGATGTAGGAAGGGAAGAATTGCCATGGCCTCTGGAAGTGGGTCAGGAGTAAGACAGAAAGCAAGCTAAGAGGAGGTTCTGTGATGGGTCTGGACCTGTGCAGTTGTTGAAAGTAATCTTTTTTTTTTAAATACACCTACTTTCCCAAATGTTTACTAAAATTTCATTACAATTTACAATGTGGAGCCTCTTGCCCGGCTGTGGAGTGTTGTAAAGTTAGGGCCAAGTCCCAGAAAAACAGAGTGGGGCCTACTGCAGCATATCGTGCAAGTGGGGCAGGACGTGCACAGTGGGCCCCTCCCCCGGAGACACGCGAGGTGGAGCATTTGTTGGAAGAGTTTGTGAGACCCTCTCTCTGCCCAGAGCTCCAGGACCAATGCATCTTTCCACCACCTTAAACCACTGGTGAGTATCTCCTCAAATTACAGAAAGACACACTGTGGAGGAGCAGCTAGGTGGAGACAAGATGGTGGAGTAGAAGGACGTGAGCGCTCACCTCTTCTTAGGAAAATACCATAATAACAAACAACTAACAAACTGCTGAACAACCATCAACAACAACAAAAAATTGCTGGAACCTACCAAAAAAGACATCCGAAGACAAAGCAGAAGCCACAACGAAACAGCAGGAGGGGAGCAATCACAATAAAATCAAATCCAATACATGCCAGGTGGGCGACCCACAAACTGGAAAACAATTATGTCACAGAAGTTCTCCCACAGGAGTGAAAGTTCTGAGCCACATGTCAGGCTCCCCTGCCTGGGTGTCCGGAAACAGGAGGAGGAACCTCCAGAGAATTTGGCTTTGAAAGCCAGTGGGGTTTGATCACAGGAATTCCACAGGACCGGGGAAAGAGAAATTCCACTCTTGGAGGGTGCACATAAGGGCTCGTGCTTACCAGGACTCAGGGAAAAAAGCAGTGACATCATAAGATCCTGGGCCAGACCTACCTGCTAATATTGGAGAGTTTCCTGAGGTGGGGGAGTGGTGCAGCTGTGGCTCACTGCAGGGACAAAGACACTGACGGTGGTAGTTCTGGGGAGTACTGACTGGGGTGAGCCCTCCTGGAGGCTGACATTTTCCCACCAAGACCAGATCCCACAAATAGCCTGTAGGCTCTAGTGCAGGGATGCCTCAGGCCAAACAATCAAGAGGGTGAGAACACAACTCCACCCATCAGCAGACAGGCTGCTTAAAGTCTTCCTGAGAACACAGCTGCCTGCTAAACACACCCCTTGACATAAGGCTGCCACGGGACAAGAGGGACAACACCCAGCTCCACCCACCAGTGGGCAGGCACCCATCTGTCCCACCAGAAAGCCTGCACAAGCCCCTGGACCAACCTCATCCACCAGGGGGGCAGACAGCAGAAACATGGAGAACTACAACTCTATCCAAGGCAATGAGAAGGAAAATAAATAATAAATAAAAGGAATGCAAATTGGAAAAGAAGAAGTAAAACTGTCGCTGTTTGACATGATCCTATACGTAGAAAATCCTAAAGGTGCTACCAGAAAACTACTAGAGCTCATCCATTAATTTGGTAAAGTTGTAAGATATAAAATTAATACACAGAAATCTGTTGCATTTCTATACATTAACAATGAAAGAAACAATCTCATTGACCATTGCATCAAAAAGAATAAACCTACCTAGGGAGACAAAAGATCTGTACTCCAAAAACTATAAGACACTGATGAAAGAAATTGAAGGCGACACAAACAGATGGAGAGATATACCATGTTATTGGATTGGAAGATTCAGTATCATCAAAATGACTATACTACCCAAAGCAATCTACAGATTCAGTGCAACCCCTATCAAATTACCAGTGGCATTTTTCACAGAACTAGAATAAAAAATTTTTTAATTTGTATAGAGACACCAAAGACCCCAAATAGCCAAAGCAATCTTGAGAAAGTAAAACGAAGCTGGAGGCATCAGGCTCCCTGACTTCAGACTATACTACAAAGCTACAGTAATCAAGACAGTATGGTACTGGCACAAAAACAGAAATATAGATCAATGGAACAGGATAGAAAGCCCAGAGATAAACCCACGCACATATGGTCACCTTATCTTCG
This sequence comes from Neophocaena asiaeorientalis asiaeorientalis, assembly GCF_003031525.2. Classification (NCBI taxonomy): domain Eukaryota; kingdom Metazoa; phylum Chordata; class Mammalia; order Artiodactyla; family Phocoenidae; genus Neophocaena; species Neophocaena asiaeorientalis. The sequence goes on from NW_020175672.1 coordinate 2,154,635, forward strand.
ATAAAGGAGGCAAGAATATACAGTGGAGAAAAGACAGCCTCTTCAATAAGTGGTGCTAAGAAAACAGGACAGCTACATGTAAAAGAATGAAATTAGAACATTCTCTAACACTACACACAAAAATAAACTCAAAATGGATTAAAGACCTAAATGTAAGACCTGGTACTATAAAACTCTTAGAGAAAAACAGGCAGAAGTCTTTGACGTAAGTCACAGCAATATCTTTTGTGATCCGTCTCCTAGAGTAATGGGACCTAATTAAACTCAAAAGCTTTTGCACAGCAAAGGAAACCATAAACAAAATGAAAAGAAAACCCACGATAAAAGAGAAAATATTTGCGAACAATGCAACTGATAAGGGATTAACCTCCAAAATTTACAAACAGCTCAGGCAGCTCAATATCAAAAAAACAAACAACCCTATCAAAAAATGGGCAGGAGATCTAAATAGACATTTCTCCAAAGAAGACATACTGATGGCCAAGCGGTATATGAAAAGATGTACAACACTGCTAATTATTAGAGAAATGCAAATCAAAACTACAATGAGATATCACCTCATACCAGTCAGAATGGCCATCATCGAAAAGTCTACATGGGAGTTCCCTGATGGCCTAGTAGTTAGGATTCTGGACTTTCACTGCTGTGGCCTGGGTTAGATCCCTGGTCAGGGAACTGAGATCCCACCGGCAGGGCCAAAAAAAGTCTACAAACAATAAATCCTGGAGAGGGTGTGGAGAAAAAGGAACCCTCCTATACTGTTGGTGGGAATATAAATTGGTAGAGCCATTATGAAGAACAGTATGGAGGTTCTTTAAAAAAACTAAAAATAGAGCTACCATGTGGTCCAGCAATTCCACTCCTGGGCATATATCCAGGGAAAACCTGGTTCGAAAGGGTACATGCATCCCAATGTCTATTACAGCACTGCTTACAATAGCCAGGACATGGAAGCAACTCAATGTCCATCAACAGATGAATGGATAAAGAAGATGTGGTACATATATACAATGGAATATCACTCAGCCCTAAAAAAGAATGAAATAATGCCATTTGCAGCAACACGGATGGACCTGAAGATTATCATACTGAGAGACGTAAGTCAGAGAAAGACAAATATCATATATCATTTATATGTGCAATCAAAAAAAATGATATAGATGAGCCTATGTACAAAACAGAAACAGACTCGCAGATTTAGAGAATGAACTTACGGTTACTAGTAGGGGAGTGTGTTTGGGGAGGTAGGGATAGATTGGGAGTTTGGGATTGACATATACACACTACTATACTTAAAATAGACAACCAGCAATAGACCTACTGTACAGCACAGGGAACTCTGCTTAGTATTCTGTAATAACCTGAATGGGAAAAGAATTTGAAAAAGAATAGGTACATGTATAACTGAATCACTTTGCTGTACACCTGAAACTAATACAACATTGTTAATCAACTGTACTTCAATATAAGATAAAAAATGGAATCACAGGAAAAAAAACAATTTGCAACGTGAACTTTGCCTTTCATTTGGGAAGAAGTGAACACATTCTTGAGTGCCCCAGTCACAGTGGCAGGGACAGTCACCAGAGGAGTGGTGACCCTGGCGATCAACAGCAACAGAAACAGCCCAGTTTCTTCCACAATGCAGAAGGCCAGAGGGAAAATCCCTGACAAATTGCTTGAAAATATTCTGAAGACATTTAGAGAGTGGCCATTTAGTAATAAGGTACTTCATCTGTAAAATGGGGCAATAATACTTGTCTCTGCTTCCCTCCAGAGAAGTTATGAAATGTAAAATAATTCACGTGATGTGTCTGAACACCGTGAAAAGAATACATACAAGTATATGATATCATGATTACCTCCATATTAAAATGAATGCAGTTTCAACACCTGCAGTTGTATATGAAATATATAATTTTGTTTTCTGTCTAATCCACTGCACCTGCATTAAAAAAATGTACCCCAATGGTCCAATTTTTAAAAATACATAAAATTTAAACAGGTACTTATTCTTTTATTCACCCCATTGTGCCTAGGTCTCACAGAACATATTTTAAATAATACACTACCATAAAGAGACCGCTTCAATACAAATCTCCATAGTGTGGGTTAGTAAAAATTACTTTTAAAGGCAAACATCTGGCACCTCATAAATATATATCACCTTCCATCAAGAGTTTCTCAAACTCTCTTCATATATATTACACTTATAAGCATTATTAATTCAGCATATTGTACATTGGTTTGAAAGTAGTCCCAAAGCAGAATTACATATGTAAAATATGGGCTGCAATACCTAGGCCCGTGCAGCTCATAAAGAACATTAGCCATGATCCTAAATCCTTTTGATTTAATGTTTTCTGTTAGCTAATAGTGGTGGGTGATTTTTTTTTGAGCACGGATACAAGAAAATACTATAGTTAAGCTTAAAGGCAGCTATTCTTTTTTTTCCTCTCATGACATTTTAGCAAATTATTCTAGGCTTACATTTAGCTTGTGTCAAAAAAAAATGTCTGAAATATTTTACTCTGGTTTATTTTTACATGTAAAAGAAATTTTCAGAGATGACTTGCCTTGACAAAGGCTGAATCTGAAACACATAACTGGTATTTCTCCTTTTCTAGAGGATACTGTAAAAAAGAATATTCCGTAATGCCTTTTGGCAATTTTTCCTGTCATTAATGATCTTACTGGGAAGTTATCTGAAGTTGTACTTCAGTTTGTGTTTTTCCTGTACAAGTAAATGCCAATAATTCTTGCTGTGTCTTTTAATAATGCTGCAGATAATACAGTCAGGTTTATTGTTGTATTTTTGTAATGGTGCATATATTTAGTTCAACAATCTTATTATTTTGCCAGTGATAACACTCACTCCTTTAGCTGTTCCTGAAATGTAAAGTTAGAGGCATTTTCTTGTATTTTCATATTTCTCTCAACCCCTTTAAGAAATGAATACCACAAAATGCGCACAAAGCTGAAAGTTGTGGTCTGTGGCCTTGACAGACTACACAGGCTGTTTACCTCACTCATCTCATATCCCTGGTACCTCGTCTAAAACTATTGATTTTCAGGCACTATGTTAGGCAGTGGAGATACAACTACAAACATAACAGAATTTCTAACCACACAGAGCTTTCAACATAAAAGAGAGCAAAGAATAAGTAAAGAAACAGTTAAAAAACTGTTTAAGTGCTCTGAGGGAATAATATAGATGGTTATGCCTCAAAATTTTTTTAAAAAGGACCTTCTTTGGATGGGACAGAGATACTCTCTCTAAGCACCTCATGTTAAGTGTATCATGCTGACTTCCTGATTAAATAATGAATGGGATACATCTTTTTCTCTAAATCATATTAAAATGACTATCTAAACATACAATATATACAGAGAAAATCCCGTGCCAGTATTAGAAAACATGGAAGAATAGCAGTCACACACCAGAAACTTTAAGAAAACTCTCTACATAAGGAGAATCTGCACAGACAACTGCTTGTCTGCATGCAGATGAACACCTTGCTTGGGAAATAAGTGAGGAGATCCCAAAAGAACTCACTAGCAGCAGCATGCAGAAGGACAAATGGGGTATCAGGACAGTAAGACAGCAATATGTGATCCCATCGGAAACTCAGTAAGTGCCCAGTTCGTGTCTGCCTTACATGTCTGGTCCCGTGGCACTCGCTCACAGTGTATCCTTGGAAATACCCCTGCCAAATAATGGCTGCCATGATAAACACAAAAAGGTGGTCTCTGAATGGGGGGAGGCTCCCTGCTGCAAAGCCTATCCCATTGGTCTCTCTCTACAAACCTCTGGAAATAGAGCTCTAAACTGACAAATGATATATGGGAACTCTATTCTTCTCCCTTCATTTCAGCTTGAAAGACTCAGTCTCACAACCTCTGACAGGTCCCATTTCACACCAGTGCAGAACGATCCAAGAGAGTTCTCTGTACGGAGAAGCTAGTATAGAAAAATCACTGGATATACCAAATTCCATGGAAGTTCAAGAGAGAGTAACTCAGAAGAGCAGTCAGAAGAGTTAGGTTTTCTGACAAAATCCTAAACATTTTAAAAGTATGTGTACTCAGTGTCTCTTTACAGGAGTCAAGGCAGTAGTGCAGACAATGAAAGGGAAAATATGAACCAGAAGAAACTACACAGAGAAGAACAATACAATCACTGAATTGAAAACCTCAGTGAAGCAGACATTAGCAGATTGAAAAGACAAACTAATGATCAACACTAATTTTCACTATGAGCCAGACAGTCTTCTCAGCACTGTGGATACAGAAATGAAGAAAACCAAGTCCCTCTCTTCACAGACTTCATGTTCCACTGGGGAGAGACAGACAGAGACACAATGAGCAATGAAACTTCTGCTACATTGGAAGATGATATGTGTAATCAAAAATCTATAAAAAGCAGAGAAAGGGAATAGGGAGCAAAGATGACAGTGAGGTTGCAGTTAAAAATTCATGAGGTCAACGAAGTCCTCACTGAGAAGGTGACACTAGAAAGACTTGATATTGTAGAATAGACAGTGTGTGACTTCTTCCATCTTGACTTCTTAGATCACTCTCTAGGGATATCCAGCTGTCATGTCATGAGGACATTCAACCAGCCTGTGAAGAGGCTATCATGGAGAAGAAATGATGTTTCCCACCAATAGCCAACACCAACTTGCCATACATGGGAGCAGCCTCTTTGGAATTGGGTCTCCCAGGCCCAGTAAATGCATAAATCCATGGGATGTATGCAGTCCCAGCCAACATCTTGCTGCATCCCATGAGAAGGTGAGACAGAATTTCTCAGCCAAGATGCCCCTGAATTTTGAACCCAAAGAATCTGTGAGAGCTAATATTTAAAATTTCAAATCACTAAGTTTTGGGATAATTTGCTAGGCAGCAGTAGATAATCAATACACATGCAGATATCCAGAGGAAGAGCATCCAGAAAGAACAGCAAGGGCCAGTCTCTGAGATAAGAACATGCCTGGCATGTTTGAGGAACAGTAAGGAGGCCAATGTAGCTGGAGCTGAGTAAGGGGAAAAAAAAAAATGAGAATTGGAGTTAAGTGAAGAAATAGGTGCCAGACGGTATAGAACTGAGTTAGCCGTGGAAAGAATTTTGATTTTCACCTTGAGAAAGACTGGGACAGACAGGGATTTTAAACTCAGAAGTAACATAATCTGAATTAGAGTTTGAAACATTCACTCTGGCTGAGGTTCAGAATACAGTGGGATGGGGTGCAGTGAACAAGTTTAGAAGTAAAGAGGAGGCTATTGCAATAATCCGGGCACAAATGATAGTGACGTGTACCAGACTGGTACCAGTGGAAGTGGAAGCAAGTGGAAAGATTCTGGATATATAGTGAAGAGAAGTCAAGAATTAGACATAGGGTGAACAAAAAAGAATCAATGGTGACTCCTACATTTTTAGCCTTAACAAGTAGAGTAACAGAGTTAAATCTGAAAGATACCATAAACGAATAGCTATAACATTTCTTGAGGCAACTAGAGGATGATTGGAAATAACAAGCAGGTTAGAAAAGGATCAAATCACACTCCTACAAATAAAAATTTTAGTTTGAAATTAAGAATTTTTCTATAAAAAAGCAGGTAGAGGTGAAGAGAATTAATGAGTAGGATAAAAAGGATGTTGCAAAATAATACAGACTATAGCACAGAAAGCTAGAGAGATAATCTGTCAGATAATATGAGAGATAAGTTATGAGATAAAGAGGGTATAATAATGTTTGACATAAATCCAAGGCTGCTAGTTCCATAATACCTAGACAGGTACTCGGAACACGGTAACTCTCAATAAATACTTACATATTTATTGAATTAATAATAATGCTAAAAAAAAGGTGTCAAGAGAAATTCCTACAGTAACATAGGAATTTCTAGCTCTACCCCAACAAAAACATCAATTTGATTAACTATCTGCATTCAAAAATACCTTCATAAAAGTGAAGGATTCAAGGTGAGGGATTACAGCACGTGGGTGAAGCACAAAAATGAGAAAAGATGGATTGAGAAGGGTAAGAAGCATACATTCACACTACCTCCATCATCCTTTCCACAAGCCTGGGCAGCCTGGTGTGGAGACAGACACTCCCGTGAGAAGGAGAGTGAAGTGAGTGCTTGACTTTACCGTGAACCCCAGAGGAGGCCTACCAAATTCCAGGCTGATCCCTGGGCCTTAGGTGGTCCCTGCATGCTCCCACAAACCCAGGCCCCTGATGTACGCTGGCACCTGACAACTCCAGTGGCCTCAGTGGCTCCTGCAGCCCCAGGCAGCATATATGGGCACCAGGCTCCGCATAGGCTCCCAGCTCACCCTCACTCCTGCCAGCTCCTAAGGACCTGGGCAGCTCCTGAGGCCCCAGGTGGCTCCCATGACACCAGGTGGTCAGTGGAACCCAACAATCCCAGAGTCCCAGCCCAGCCCAGTGCCAACTGGCTCCAATGGCCCAGGGTGCCTCCTATGGCCCCAGGCTTTCGATAGGCTTCTGTGAACCTCAGCTCCGGCTCACCCCAGTGCCAGCTGGATCCCATGGACCTGGGCAACTTTCGTGGCATGAGGCTCCAGGTGGGCACGTGTGAATACAGGCTCCCAGCTAGGCCGTATGCCAGGCCAACTCCTGAGAACCCAGACTTTTGACCCACACCAGTGCCAGACCAGTACCCACAGACCTAGACTCTAGACCAGCTGTCACTGACCCAGGCTCATGGCAGTAGGCTAGGCCCAGGTTAGTACCCGAGACCTCAGGTTATAGGCTGACTCTTGTAGCCCCAGGCTCCATGCTTATCCTACTATGAGGATGACCTCAATAACTCCAGCTTCCAGATTGGGTTCCACCAAACCTGGCTGCCAGCTAATCCCAGTACTGGTTTGTTCCTGTGGGGTCGATATCTAGATCTACAACTGCAGATCCAGGCACTGGACTGGTGCCCATGTACCCAAGCACTAAGCTTGGCCATCTGCTGACCCAGGCACCAGCTATGCCTGCCCAAGGACTCTAGCAGCAAGTCCACCCATGGACACCATCAGATGGCCCACCCAGAATCTCTGGACAGACTGACTCTGGAGGGCTATGCCTGCTGAAACCAGTCTACAAAGACTAGAAGAGGTGCCTCTCAAATGCACAGACATAAACACAAAGCCACAAGGATCATTTATAATGAAGGAAATAGGACGTTGCCAAAGGAAACTAATAAAGCTTCAGTGACGAATCCTAAAGAAATAAAGATCTACAAATTGTCTGACAAAAACTAAAATACAGATCATTTGAAATCACACAGAGGAGAAAAAGATAAAAGAATGAAAAAGTGAATTATGGGCTATCATTAAAATCTCAGCATTACTGGAGTCTCAGAAGCAGAACTGAACAAGAAAGGAGCAGAAAGATTACTTAAAGAAATAATGGCCTTCAAGATGGCAGAGGAGTAAGACATGGAAATCACCTTCCTCCCCATAAATACATCAAAAATACATCTACATGTGGAACAACTCCTACAGAACACCTGCTGAATGCTGGCAGAAGACCTCAGACTTCCCAAAAGTCACCCTCAGGTGACCTACATGCAGAGGCAGGGCCAAATCCAAAGCTGAACCACAGGAGCTGTGCGAACAAAGAAGAGAAAGGGAAATCTCTCCCAGCAGCCTCAGGAGCAGCGGATTAAATCTCCACAATCAACTTGATATACCCTGCATCTGTGGAATACCTGAATAAACAACGAACCATCCCAAAATTGAGGCGGTAGATGGTGGAAGCAACTGTAGACTTCGGATTTGCTTTCTGCATCTAATTTGTTTCTGGTTTTATGTTGATATTAGTTTAGTATTTAGAGTTTATTATCATTGGTAGATTTGTTTGTTGATTTGGTTGCTCTCTTCCTTTTTTAATTTATATATATATATATTTTTTTTTTTCCTTTTTCTCTTTTTGTGAGTGTGTATGTGTATGCTTCTTTGTGAGATTTTGTCTGTATAGCTTTGCTTTTGCCATTGGTCCTAGGGTTCTGACTGTCCTTCTTTTATTTTTCTGGTATAGTTTTTAGCGCTTGTTATCACTGGTGGATTTCTTTTATGGTTTGATTGTTCTCTTCTTTCTTTCTCTCTTTGTTTTAACTTTATTTTTAATAATTTTTTTCTATTTTAATAACTTAATTTTTTTCTACCCTTCCTCCTTCCCTCCCTCTCCTCCTTCCTTCCTTTTCTCCCTTTTCTTCTGAGCCATGTGGCTGACAGGGTGTCTTGGTGCTCTGGCTGGGTATCAGGCCTGAGCCTCTGAGGTGGGAGAGCCGAATTCAGGACATCGGTCCACCAGAGACTTCCTGACGCCATGTAATATCAAACGGCAAAAGCTTTCCCAGACTTCTCCATCTCAACGCTGAGACCCAGCTCCACTCAATGACCAGCAAGCTACAGTGCTGGATGCCCTATGCCACACAACTAGCAAGACAGAAACACAACGTCACCCATTAGCAGAAATGCTGCCTAAAATCATAATAAGTTCACAGACACCTCAAAACACACCACTGGACACGGTCCTGCCCACCAGAAAGACAAGATCCAGCCTCATTCACCAGAACACAGGCACCAGACGACTCCACCAGGAAGCCTACACAGCCCACTGAACCAACGCTACCCACTGGGGGCAGACACCCAAAACAATGGGAACTATGAATCTGCAGCCTGCAAAACACAGACACCAAACACAGTAAGTTAAGCAAAATGAGAAGACAGAGAAATACAGAGCAGATGAAGGAGCAAGGTAAAAACCCACCAGACCAAACAAATGAAAAGGAAATAGTCTACCTGAAAAAGATTTCAGAGTAATGATAGTAAAGATGATCCAAAATCTTGGAAATAGAATGGAGAAAATGCAAGAAATATTTAACAAGGACCTAGAAGAACGAAAAAGCAAACAGTGATGAACAACAGAATCAATTAAATTAAAAATTCTCTAGAAGAAATGAATAGCAGAATAACTGAGGCAGAAGAACGGATAAGTAACCTGGAAGATAAAAGAGTGGAAATAACTACCACAGAGCAGAATAAAGAAAAAAGAATGAAAAGAATTGAGGACAATCTCAGAGACCTCTCGGACAACATTAAATGCACCAACATTCCAATTATAGGGGTCCCAGAAGAAGAGAAAAAAAAAGGGACTGAGAAAATACTTGAAGAGATTATAGTTGAAAACTTCCCTAATATGAGTAAGGAAATAGTCAATCAAGTCCAGGAAGGGCAGAGAGTCCCATACAGGATACATCCAGGGAGAAACACACCAAGACACATATTAATCAAATTATCAAAAATTACATACAAAGAAAAAATATTAAAACCAGCAAGGGAAAAACAACAAATACCACACAAGGGAATCACCATAAGGTTAACAGCTGATCTTTCAGCAAAAACTCTGAAAGTGGCAGGACATATTTAAAGTGATAAAACGGAAAAGCCTACAACCAAACAGACAACCTGAAAGAAATGGAGGAATTCTTAGAAAAGCACAACCTTCCAAAACTGAACCAGAAACAGAAAATATAAACAGACCAATCACAAGCACTGAAATTGAAACTGTGATTAAAAATCTTCCAACAAACAAAAGCCCAGGACCAGATGGCTTCACAGGCGAATTCTATCAAACATTTAGAGAAGAGCTAACACCTATCCTTCTCAAACTCTTCCAAAATATAGCAGAGGGAGGAACACATTCTACAAGGCCACCATCACCCTGATACCAAAACCAGACAAAGATGCCACAAAAAAAGAAAACTATAGGCCAGTATCACTGATGAACATAGATGCAAAAATCCTCAATATTAGCAAACAGAATCCAACAGCACATTAAAAGGATCATACACCATGATCAAGTGGGGTTTATTCCAGGAATGCAAGGATTCTTCAATATACACAATTCAATCAATGTGATACACCATATTAACAAATTGAAGGAGAGAAACCATATGATCACGTCAACAGATGCAGAAAAAGCTTTTGACAAAATTCAACACCCATTCATGATAAAAACCCTCCAGAAAGTAGGCATAGAAGGAACTTACCTCAACATAATAAAGGCCATATATGACAAACCCACAGCCAACATCATTCTCAATGGTGAAAAACTGAGATCAGGAAGAAGGTTGCCCACTCTCACCACTATTATTCAACATAGTTTTGGAAGTTTTAGCCACAGCAATCAGAAAAGAAAAAGAAATAAAAGGAATCCAATTCAGAAAAGAAGAAGTAAAGCTGTCACTGTTTGCAGATGACATGATACTATACATAGAAAATCCTAAGACATGACCAGAAAACTACTAGAGCTAATTAATGAATCTGGTAAAGTAGCAGGATACAAAATTAATGCACAGAAATCTCTTGCATTTCTATACACTAACGATGAAAAATGTGAAAAAGAAATTGAGGAAATACTCCCATTTACCACTGCAACGAAAAGAATAAAATACCTAGGAATAAACCTACCTAAGGAGAAAAAAGACCTGTATGCAGAAAACTATGAGACACTGATGAAGGAAATTAAAGATGATACAAACAGATGGAGAGATATACCATGTTCTTGGATTGGAAGAATCAACATTGTGAAAATGACTATACTACCCAAAGCAATCTACAGATTCAATGCACTCCCTATCAAACAACCAATGGCGTTTTTCACAGAACTAGAATAAAAAATTTCACAATTTGTATGGAAATACAAAAGAACACGAATAGCCAAGCAATCTTAAGAAAGAAAAACGGAGCTGGAGGAATCAGGCTCCCTGACTTTGGACTATAGTACAAAGCTACAGTAATCAAGACAGTATGGCACTGGCACAAATACAGAAATATAGATCAGTGGAACAGGATAGAAAGCCCGGAGATAATCCCACGCACATATGGTCACCTTATCTTTGATAAAGGAGGCAAGAATATACAATGGAGAAAAGACAGCCTCTTCAATAAGTGATGCTGGGAAAACTGGACAGCTACATGTAAAAGAATGAAAGTAGAACACTCCCTGACACCATACATAAAAATAAACTCAAAATGGATTAAAGAGCTAAATGTAAGGCCAGACAGTATAAATCTCTTAGCATAAACAAAGGCAGAACACTCCACCACATGAATCACAGCAAGATCATTTTTGACCCACCTCCTAGAGAAATGGAAATAAAAACAAAAATCAACAAATGGGACCTAATGAAACTTAAAAGCTTTCGCACAGCAAAGGACCATAAACAAGACAAAAAGACAACCCTCAGAATGGGAGAAAATATTTGCAAATGAAGCAACTGACAAAGGATTAATCTCCAAAATATACAAGCAGCTCATGCAGCTGAATATCAAAAAAACAAACAACCCAATCCAAAAATGGGCAGAAGACCTAAATAGACATTTCTCCAAAGAAAATATACAGATTGCCAACAAACACGTGAAAGGATGCTCAACATCACTAATCATTAGAAAAATGCAAATCAAAACTACAATGAGATATCACCTCACACCAGTCAGAATGGCCATCATCAAAAAATCTAGAAACAATAAATGCTGGAGAGGGTGTGGAGGAAAGGGAACTGTCTTGCACTGTTGGTGGGAATGTAAATTGATACAGCCACTATGGAGAACAGTATGGAGGTTCCTTAAAAAACTAAAAATAGAACTACCATATGACCCAGCAATTCCACTACTGGGCATATAACCTGAGAAAACCATAATTCAGAAAGAATCATGTACCACAATATTCACTGCAGCTCTATTTACAATAGCCAGGACATGGAAGCAACCTAAGTGTCCATCAACAGAAGAATGGATAAAGAAGATGTGGCACATGTATACAATGGAGTATTACTCAGCCATAAAAGGAAACGAAACTGAGTTATTTGCAGTGAGGTGGATGGACCTAGAGTCTGTCATACAGAGTGAAGTAAGTCAGAAAGAAAAACAAATACCCTATGGTAACACATATATATGGAATCTAAAAAAAAAAAAGTTCTGAAGAACGTAGGGATAGGACAGGAATACAGACGCTGACATAGAGAATGGACTTGAGGATATGGGGAGGGGGAAGGGTAAGCTGGGATGAAGTGAGAGAGTGGCATTGACGTATATACACTACCAAATGTAAAACAGATAGCTAGTGGGAAGTAGCCGCATAGCACAGGGAGATCAGCTGGGTGCTTTGTGTCCACTTAGAGGGGTGGGATAGGGAGGGTGGGAGGGAGATGCAAGAAGGAGGAGATATGGTGATGTATGTGTATGTATAGCTGATTCACTTTGTTATATAGCAGAAACTAACACACTACTGTAAAGCAACTGTACTCCAATAAAGATGTTAAAAATTTTCTTTAAATATAGAAATTAAATCAAACTAAAAAGAAAAGAAAAGAAATAATAAGAACTTCCCAAATCTGGGGACCGATTTCAATATTTTCAATATCCAAGTTCACGAAGGTAATAAGTCACCCCAAAATTTCAACTCAAAACAGTCTAACTCCAAGACACATTATAAAACTGAATAAAATCAAAGAGAAGGTGGGTAACGAAGGTGGGTAAATCACAAGTCTAGTATGAAAGTTACAGACAAAAGTATTAAAAATAATTACAAAACAATAATTTGTAAATGGATATGCAGTATATATAGATGAAAAGTGAAATCAAAAACAAAATATATGAGGAGATAGAAAATTGTAGAACATTAGTATGTGTTTGGAGTTATTATCAACTTAAAATAGATTGTTGTAAATATAATACATTTTCTGTAAGCCTAATGGCAACCACAAACACCTATTGTAGATATATAAAAAATACTAAGAAAAGAATTAAGACATACCACTATTAAAAAAATCATAAAGTCACCAAGGAAGAGAGTAACAGAAAAAAGAAGGAACAGAGAAATTACAAAACAGCTACAAAACAGTTAAACAAATGGCAATAGTAAATCCATGCCTATCAAAATTACTTTGAATGTAAATGCACTAACTTCTCCAACCAAAAGTGATAAATGGCTGAATGGATTAAAAAATAAGACCCAACTTTATGCTGCCTACAAGCAACTCATTTTACCTTTAAGGACACAATAGGCTCCAAATGAAGGGATGGAAAATGATATTCCAAGCAAATGGAACCCAAAAGAGAGAAGGTCGCTATACTTATATCAGACAAAGTAGATTTTAAGTCAAAAACTTTAACAAGAGACAGATACATAATGATAAAGGGATCAATTCATCAAGAGAATATAACAATTATAAATATATATGCGCCCAGTATCAGAGCACCTAAATATATGTAGCAAATACTACAGAATGGGAGAAATAGACAATAATATTAGGGGACTTCAATACCCTACTTAAACTACTGGAAGATCATCCAGACAGAAAATCAGTAAAGAAACGTTGGACGTGAACTATACCTTAGATCAAATGGACCTGACAGACGTGTAAAACATTTCACCCAACAGCAGCAGAATACATATTCTTCTCAAGTGTACCTGTAGTTTTCTCCAGGATAGATATATGTTAGGACACAAAACACGCCTTAGCAAATACAAGATTGAAATCATACCAAGTATCTTTTCCAACCACAACGGTATGAAACTAGAGATCAGTAACAGGAGGAAAACTGAAAACATAATAAATGTGTGGAAATTAAACAGCCACTCCCAAACAACCAATGGGTCAAAGAAGAAATCAGAAGGGAAATGAAAAATTATCTTGAAACAAATGCAAATACAAAATACCAAAACGTATGGGATGCAGCAAAAGCAACAAACTTTTATGACAAAAACTCTCAACAAAGTGGGTATAGAGGGAACAGACCTCAACATAATAAAGGCCATATATAACATCACACTCAATGGTTAAATGTTAAAAGCTTTCCTACTAAGATCAGGAACAAGACAAGGGTGCTCATTTTACCACTCCTATTCAACACAGTACTGGAAGTTCTAGCCAGAGCAATTATGCAAGAAAAATAATAAATAAATAAGAGGTGTCCAAATTGGAGAAGAGGAAGTAAAAGTGTCTCTGTTTTCAGGTGACATCTTATACACAGAAAGCCCGAAAGATGCCACCAAAACACTGTTAACACTAAAAAGTGAATTTTTAAAAAGTTGCAGGACACAGACATCAACATAAAAAAATCAGCTGTGGGGCTTCCCTGGTGGTGCAGTGGTGAAGAGTCCGCCTGCCGATGCAGGGGACACGGGTTCATGCCCCGGTCCGGGAAGATCCCACATGCTGCGGAGTGGCTGGGCCCGTGAGCCATGGCCACTGAGCCTGCGCGTCCAGAGCCTGTGCTCTGCAACGGGAGAGGCCACAGCAGTGAGCGGCCCGCGTACCGCAAAAAAAAAAATCAGCTGTGTTTCTATGTACTAACAACAAACTATCTGAAAAAGAAATAAAATAACCCCATTTCAACAGAATCACAAATAATAAAATACTTAGGAATAAATTTAACCAAGAAGGTTGTAGTGTAAGTGTCTGACAGTTTTTTGTTTATTTTTTGTTTTTATCATAATGCAAGTGCCTAACTTAAGCTCTGATTGCTAAGGAATCCAATTCAAAGACAGCTCTCTTGACTAAACACACAGCCAGCCACATGACTAGGTAAGAGCCCGGCTTCACACCACATCCACCTCACCCCTACTGCACCAAAGTTTGCTTGTTTTAGAGATCTTTGATTCACTTAGATAACTGACTGTTGGCTGTTTGTTTTTCTCTTCTTGAACATTAATTCCTGATCTTATGCTTTAAATTCACCAGTAAAGAATGAACCCACGAAACCACAGGCCCCCACTATTGATCCCAATAAAAGCAGAGCTCCCAGGCCTGAGTGTGTGTGTTCTCTCTCTCCCCACCTGCCCTCATTCCACCTGAGGCCTCACTGTGTGGCCTCAGGTATGCCATGTACTCTCCAAGACCTGTGAGTAATAAACCCTGTAGTTTCACAGTGTCTTGATGTTAACTGCTGAGGGCATCTTGCAGTCATAATAAGAACCACAAAGGCTGGTCCAGCCATAACATTGGTTCCAAAAGGGGAAAAGTCTACGGGGAGCTTGCCTCAGGCCCAGGTAAGCACCCACCCCTGGTATTTCTAGCTAAGAGCAACACTATCAATAGGCTGGGATCAGCACAAAACAGAGGTGAAAAATCTGTATGCTGAAAATTACAAGAGCTTGATCAAAGAAATTAAAGGAGTCACATGCAAGTGGAAAGATATCCCATGTTTTATGAATTGGAATAATTAATGTTGTTAAAATGTCCATACTCAAAGCCATTTATAGATTCAATGCAATCCCTATCAAGATTCCAATGGCATTTTTTACAGAAGGGCAAAACAATCTTAAAATGTCTATGATTTTTTTGGATAGAAACCAAAAGTAATCAAAACAGTTTGGTACTGGCATAAAAATAGACACATAGACCAACCAAAAAGAATCAAGAGTCCAGAAATAAACCCAAGCATATACAGTGAATGAATATTTGATAAGGGAGACAAGAATACTCAATGGGGAAAGCTTAGTCTCTTCAATAAATGGTGTTAAGAAAACTGGATATTCACAGGCAAAAGGATAAAATCCAACTCATATTTTATAACAGTCACAAAATTAATGCAAAATGGATTAATGAATTAAATGTAAGACCCCAAACTATAAACCCATTAGAAGAAAACAGAAAAAGCTCTTTGACATTAGTCTTGGCAATGACTTTTTGGATATGACACCAAAAGTGTAAGCAACAAATGCAAAAATAAACAAGTAGGACTACATCAAATTAAAACGTTTTAGCACAGCAAAAGAAATCATCAATAAAAAGAAAAGGAAATCTAGGAAACAGGAGAAAATATTTGCAAACCATCTGTGGGATAAAGGGTTAATAAAAATCAATAGCTCATACAACTCCGTAGTTAAAAAAAAAATCCAGTTAAAAAATGAGAAGAGGATTTGAATAGACATTTTTTTCAAAGAAGATATACAAGTGGCCAACAAGTACATGAAAAGATGCCCATCACTAATCATCAAGGAAATGTAAATCAAAACCACAATGAGATATCTCACACCTGTTAAAATGGCTTTCATCAAAAAAATAAGAAACAAGTGTTTGTGAAGATGTGGAGAAAAGGGAACCTTTGTACATTGTTTGTGGGTATGTAAATTGATGCAGCGACTACGGAAAACAGAATGGAGATCCCTCAAAACAGTAAAAATAGAACTACCATATAATTCAGCAATTCCACTTCTGGGTATTTATCCAAAGGAAACAAAATCACTATCTTAAAGAGATATTTGCACCCTCATGTCCATTGCAGTGTTATTTACAATAGACAAGACACAGAAACAATGTAAGTATTCACTGATGGATGAATAAACAAAGAAAATATGGTATACATATACAATGGAATATTGTTTAGCCATAAGAAGGAAGGAAATCCTGCCTTTTGTGACAACACAGTTGGACCTTGAGGGCATAAGCCAAGTGAAATAAGTCAGAGAAGAGAAAGACAAATGCTGTATGTTCTCACTCATATATGGAATCTAAAAAAGCTGAACTCACAGAAAGAAAGCAGAATGGTGGTTGCCAGGAGTTGAGGGGTGGGGGAATGTTGGTCAAAGGGTACAAACTTACAGCTATAAGATGAATAAGTTCTGGAGATCTAATATAAGATGGTGACTACAGTTAACAACAGAGTACTATACACTTGAAAGTTAAGAGAGTACATCTTAAATGTTATCACCACACAAAAAAATGGTAATAATGTAAGGGGACGTAGGTGTTAACTAATCTCATACTGATACTCACTTTGCAATATACACATGTATCGAATCATCACACTGTATCTCTTAAACTCACATATGTTATATTTTAATAATATCTCAATAGAGCTAAGAGAAAAAAAGAATGAAAGAGAATATTTTATAAAATTATGCCTGAAAATTTCCACAACAAATTCTTCAAATTAACAAAACACAAGGAAAAATGTACTGGATAAACAAAAATAAATTCAAATCCAAACATTTGTTTAAAATTTACGAAGAATAAAAACAAGATGGTGACTGCATGTGAAGTACAATTAGATTGAAAGCAGAAATTTTTATCAACAACAGTAAAGGCTGGAGCCTTATCTTGAAAACGTTGAACTTAGCACAGTATGCCTATGTAAACTTGCTTCAGACCAAAATAGAAATGGGCATCTTGAGAGAGGCAGAAGGAGCTTACCTTTTACAAGTTCTTACTGGAAGCATCATAAGAGGATATACAGCTGACTCTTGAATAACACAGGTTGGACTGTGTGGGTCCATTTATATGTGGATTATTTCAATAGTAAAAACTACAGTACTACACCATCTGCAGTTGGTTGAACCTGTGGATTCAAAACTGTAGATATGGGGCTTCCCTGGTGGCGCAGTGGTTGAGAGTCTGCCTGCCAATGCAGGGGACACGGGTTCGTGCCCTGGTCTGGGAGGATCCCATGTGCCGCAGAGCAACTGGCCCCGTGAGCCACAATTACTGAGCCTGCGCGTCTGGAGCCTGTGCTCCGCAACAAGAGAGGCTGCGATAGTGAGAGGTCGGTGCACCGCGATGAAGAGTGGCCCCCCCTTGCCGCAACTAGAGAAAGCCCTTGCACAGAAATGAAGAGCCAACACATTCATAAATAAATAAAATTTTTTTAAAAATTTAAAAAAGGGCAAAATTCCTTAAAAAAAAAAAAACTAGATATGGAGGAACCTATATATGCAGTCGCCCTATATGTGGAGGGCCTATTATAAGTTTATATTTGGATTTTCAACTTCATGGAGGCTTGGCAACCCAACCGTTGCATTGTTCAAGGATCAGCAGTATATCTAAAAGAAGTATATACAACTAAAAGAAAGGCAGGGAAGTTAAGTCAAAGGCATTGGAAAGCAAGAAAATCTTGCAAAAGCATTGACTTTAAACAAATAACAATATCAACAATGACAAAAATAATAATGACTATTTATGAAAATACATAAAATGAGTGACTAAAGGGGATCATCAAAATGAAAAGTATTCTAAGATTCTGCCAAATATCAGTCTTAAAATACATAAAGCAAAATTTTTTTAATTTTTTAAAACATTGAAAATAAGTGGAATGAAAAACTGGCATAGTAAAAGTGGTTTAACAGATCAAGTGGGCCAGAGCATTTTAAAATTTTCCACTAAGGGCCATTAATAGAAAACAATTGAGCATTTTTACTTCAGTCAATATCCATATTTGTTTCAATATAAAGATATATAGATTCTTCAACAGAAAAAAAATTATTTTAGGAAAATTAATAATGTTTTGTGTTTATACTGTGACTTTACCTACTCCATGCATACCTCTATAAGCCTCTGAGTTGTGTTTATCACAGAAAATATCCTTGCCTTCACAGCTTACAGTACAGTTTTACAGTTGCATTACTTCCAACTGTCAAGAAACATATTATTCTCAGGATAGTAAATTTAGCCTTCATACTTAGACCTCACAAAGTAACACATAAACACATGCACATGAACTATGGTATGACCTTTTGAGGTTGTCCAAAACACAAGGACATGATCTTCCGAATATTATTAAAAGAACTGTACTTCATAATCAATTTATATACAGCAAGAAAAGGATGGTTCCAAGTAGGAATTTTAGTAACAAAATTCTTTAATATGTTAAAAGAGAGAAAACTAAATTATCATCTGCAAAAATGACAAAAAGATACCAAAGAAATTGTCATCTTTAGAAAATTAAATGTAGAATGATACTTCTTCAACATGTACAGGACAAGAAGTTCTATGCTCTCCACTTATCATGCCATACTATTTGAAACTTCTTGTCAGTGTGATAAATAATAGAAATAATTTGTAAAGGAAGGCATCCAGAATATGCCACTATCTACCTAAAACAAGCAAAGGAAAAAATTAAACTTAAAAGCACTTAAAATTAAAAAATGGTATATGTTAGATGTGAAATATAAAGAAATAAAAAGTTTCCTTGGATACCTTATAAGATGTGAGTCTCTATAGCAACCGATGTCTAAAATATATAGGAATTAATTTTATAAGAAATATTTATGAAAGTTATCACAAAACTTCATGAAAGAATATTTTAAAAGGTAAATAAAAGGAGACAGATATATCAGATTTCTGGAAGAAAAGATGGGATGGTATAAAGGTATCCGTTTCCAAAAATTACTTGTAAACATAATGAAATTCTAATCAGTATCTGAAAAAGATGAATTTCAAACTTGACAAAAATGTTTCTAAGGCTTATCTGAAAAAATAGATGGTGCTGTTCTTATGCCCTATCCCTTAGAGAAGGTCATGCTTGAGAGAAGCATTTGGAATATGTTCTACATGTCCCTGAAGATATTACATATATGGACAGAAAATTGGTATGCTACTGTTGTTAGGTTAACTGCATATCTTGATAGATGTCCTATTCCATACTATTTTCTTACAATCCTACTAAGTAGGAAATCGTGTTTCAAAACTTAATGTACACTAAATAGATCTTGGTACTCAGAATTGCAAATAAACAGTTGACTGAGCTTCAACATCTAACTTTTTCTTTCATAAATGGGAACTAAGATAAACACTGATATTTACTGAGCACTTATAATTTTCTAGGAACTTTACATGCATTTCCTCACACAGTCTTTTATGCAAACACCATGAGATAAATATATCAGCAGTTCCATGAGAAAACTAAAGCTCAGAGAAATTCAACACCAGTTTTTCAACTACTTATTGGTGAACTTGATCAATCCCAGGACTTTTGGGCTTTAACTTCAGGCTTCTTCCTTGTTGCTGTCATTTGCTTATGGTTTTATTGTTTCTTTTAACTCTTTAATCATTTTTAGTATTCTTACTTCAAATATTATTTCTAGTTACGTCGTTCTGCTCTTCATTCTACCTGACAATTCTCATGTTACTTTATTTGCTGTGCATTAGCAATTTTTGTTTAGTTGAAATTCTATTTATTTATTTAATTTATTATTTTCAATAGGAGGCCCTATTGTTGTGAAAATGTCACTTCAAAGATGTTTTTAGCTTGTTTATTCAGGGAATTTCAAGGGCTTCAATGATCCTGGACCAATTTCTACACTGAATTTTTGCCATGTGGTTCTCAGCCATGTGGGGTATGTGCATTATCTCTCCATACCTACATGTAAGGTATGCCTGGGATTCCAATTTCCCCTCAGTGACATTTTCTCTTAAGAGACAGATACAACAAATCCCCTTACCTTTTAGGAAATTCAGGGAATTCAAAGATGTTTTTAGGGAAATTCAGGGAATTTCAAGGGCTTCAATGATCCTGGACCAATTTCTACACTGAATTTTTGCCATGTGGTTCTCAGCCATGTGGGGTATGTGCATTATCTCTCCATACCTACATGTAAGGTATGCCTGGGATTCCAATTTCCCCTCAGTGACATTTTCTCTTAAGAGACAGATACAACAAATCCCCTTACCTTTTTACAAGAAGAGGTGGGGGAGTGAGGAGTACTGAGTTTTCTGCAGGTCCTTACCCTGAAGCAGCCCTGAGGCATGCTGTCCATCCTTGTAAATCTTCACAAGCTTCAGAGCCCACTTCTCCAGCCCCTACAAAACCTTCTAGAACCCCAATCCCCTGACCATTTGGGTATCATCCCTACCACTTTTGCACTGGTTTTGTAACTGATTTCAAGTAAATGCAGATTCACTTGTTATTATTTTTAGCTTATTTAATTTTTTTTATTCTAGCACTTCCATATGTTTTTGAAGGAACATTGCCTCTTCTTTCTCTTTCCACATGAGCTGAGTCTTGGACCCTCATACTCTTCCCTCATGTTTTTGGCTCTATTGACTGAGAAATCTTTCTCTCTAACCTTTTTTTTTTCCTTTTTAATCCCATCCACATATTTTGTTCTCTTACCTCTTCCTCATTTATTAATTTCTTCTATCTTCTCCCCTTTCCCTGGGGTGCCTCTTCCTCTTTACCTATGTTCAACATCAGCCAACCCTATTCTCTGTCATTTTTTCCACTTTTCATGAAACATTATCTATTAGCTATACATTTTGTTTGGTTGTCTCTTGTTATACAAGGATAAAAGTCACAGCTGGAATATTATGCTATTTTTTGTGTGTTTCATTGGTTTGCTCAGAACACTACAAGAAATTACAACCAAAATGGGGCTTTAGGGATCAAATTATGATGAAAAATTAATTACATTAATTAACTGCAACTTGGAGTTTGAATGTACAGAACTTTCAGGTAATTAGCACATCTACAGGCTAGACACTATTATTTAGGGTGTAACAAAGTGTGAAGCTTAAACTGAAATCAGATAATTTATGGAAAAACTCTTTCTCAACTGTAAGTTCTAAAATAATATCAATCATTTCATTTTTAATGTTAAGATATGTTAAATATGTCAATACAGCTTTAGAACGAAGATATTCTGTAAATGTGACTAATTCTAATATACAAAGTTAGGTAAAAATTACAGCGAAGATATTCTGATTTATGTAAGGATAGGGTTGCTCTATCATTTGGAGGTCACCTTTGAGCAGGACCTCAGTTTGTATAATAGAAAGAACAATAGCTCACACTTACTGTGTAGTTACCATGTGTGACTTACCTTTAATCATTCATCTCCTTCTAAAATGACCCTAAGAGATAGGTTATATTATTATTTCATCTTGCATATGAGAAACTAAGGCACAGTAACTTGTTCAAGGTCACACAGATATTGAGGTTTGGAGTTGGGATTTGAAATTAGACAAATTGGCTTCATTCTGGGCTTTGAAGAAACATTACACTTTCAAGAACTATACTTAAAGTCTAAAGCAACCACATTATAAGAACCATGAAGTCCTTGGATAAGTGATATTAATTGAAACCTATCTTTCAGTTAAGTATATATTAATATTTTAATTATTTTATAAGTATCTATAATTTACACGAAGAAATAAAACTTGCACTTTTTTTTAAACCAAAAAGGTATTCCTTAATATATTGCCATTATGGATGTGTGTTGTCCCAGTTGAACGTAAGCATTTTAGAAATACCATCAGAAGAGAAGCAGAGATCATTAGGATAGTCTATGAAGAGAAATTAAAGGAAAGACTCACCATAGGGCCATTTTTACCTGGCCTTGGTCCAAGAATTCATTATAGCTACCTGTGACTTTATTAAGATAAAGACAAACAGAGAGACAGAAATGAAAACAACAACCACATACAAAGGAAATTATTTTGACAATCTCTATTCTCAGGTACTAAAATAAAAAGAGATTTTTTAATATTTCATGTGCAACAGTTTTAATTTGTGTATTTCATAATTATTGTACTATATTTTCTTGATTACACAAACAATATATATTAACTATTCAAAGTTTGGAAAGCAAAGAAAAGAAAAAAGAAAGAAAGGCAAGAAAAAGAAACCAAGGAAGGAAGGAAAGGAGGGAGGAAGGAGAAATGGAAGGAAGGAGAGAGGATGGGAAGGATGGATGAAGGAAAGAAAGGGAAGAAAGAGAGAAAAGAGAAGGAGAGAGAAAAAGAAATAAAAAAATAAAGGAGGGAGACGAGGGGAAGATGGCAGAAGAGTAAGACACAGAGATCACCTTCCTCCCCACTGATACACCAGAAATACATCTACACATGGAACAACTCCTAGAGAACACCTACTGAACGCTGGCAGAAGACCTCAGAACCCCCAAAAGGCAAGAAACTCCCCACGTACCAGGGTAGGGCAAGAGAAAAAAGAATAAATGGATGGAGACAAAAGAATAGGGATGGGACCCACACCAGTGGGAGGGATCTGTGAAGGAGGAAAGGTTTCCACACACTAGGAAGCCCCTTCGCAGGCGGAGACTGCGGGTGGCGGAGGGGGAAGCTTCGAAGCCGCAGAGGAGAGCGCAGCCACGGGGGTGCAGAGGGCAAAGCAGAGAGATTCCCACACAGACGACTGGTGCCGACCGGTACTGACCAGCCAGAGACGCTTGTCTGCTCACCCGACGGGGCGGGTGGGGCTGGGAGCTGAGACTCGGGCTTTGGTCGGAGCGCAGGGAGAGGACTGGGGTTGGTGGCGTGAACACAGCCTGCAGGGGGTTAGTGCACCATGGCTAGACGGGAGGGAGTCCGGGGAGAAGTCTGGACTTGCCGAAGAGGCAAGAGACTTTTTCTTCCCTCTTTGTTTCCTGGTGCGCAAGAAGAGGGGATTAAGAGCGCTGCTTAAAGGAGCTCGAGACGGGCGCAAGCCACAGCTAAAAGCGCGGACCCCAGAGACGGGCATGACATGCTAAGGCTGCTGCTGCCACCACCAAGAAGCCTGTGTGTGAGCACAGGTCACTATCCACACACCCCTTCTGGGGAGACTGTGCAGCCCGCCACTGCCAGGGTCCTGGGATCCAGGGACAACTTCCCCGGGAGAACGCACGGCACGCCTCAGGCTGTTGCAACGTCACGCAGGCCTCTGCCGCCGCAGGCTCGCCCTGCACTCCGTACCCCTCCCTTCCCCCGGCCTGAGTGAACCAGAGTCCGCAAAGCAGCTACTCCTTTAACCCCGTCCTGTCTGACTGAAAAACAGATGCTCTCTGGCGACCTACATATAGAGGCGGGGCCAAATCCAAAGCTGAACCCCGGGAGCTGTGCGAACAAAGAAGAGAAAGGGAAATCTCTCCCAGCAGCCTCAGAAGCAGCGGATTAAAGCTCCACAATCAACTTGATGTACCCTGCATCTGTGGAATACATGAATAGACAACAAATCATCCCAAGTAAAAGAGGCAGGAATGTACAGTGGAGAAAGGAAAGCCTCTTCAATAAGTGGTGCTGGGAAAACTGGACAGGTACATGTAAAAGTATGATATTTGATCACTCCCTAACACCATACACAAAAATAAGCTCAAAATGGATTAAAGACCTAAATGTAAGGCCAGAAACGATCAAACTCTTAGAGGGAAACATAGGCAGAACACTCTATGACATAAATCACAGGAAGATCCTTTTTGACCCACCTCCTAGAGAAATGGAAATAAATTGTGACCACCTCGAGGGGTGGGATAGGGAGGGGGGGAGGGAGGGAGATGCAAGAGGGAAGAGATATGGGAACATATGTATATGTATAACTGATTCACTTTGTTATAAAGCAGAAACTAACACACCACTGTAAAGCAATTATACTCCAATAAAGATGTAAAAAAATAATAATAATAAAATAAAGGAAAGGAAAAATCACCTACAGTTCAACTTCCCAGAGGTAATTTCGGTCAATACTTTGGTGTACTTTCTTTCCAATGTATATTATATATCATTAAAAATAGTCACATACACTGGGATGAATGCATTCATTTGTAGTCTCCTTTTTCTGTTATCAATGCATTATGAACGAAACATGGCCTGTGCCATTAATCAATTATTTATCTTTCTCAATTTTTAATTTTAAAATAATTTCAGATTTACAAAAACTTCTAAAAATTAATACAAAAATGTATCTTTCCCCCATCTTTTCCAAATGTTAACACCATTATTTAACACAATAAAATTATCAAAATCAGGAAATTAACATTGATACAATAGTAGTCAAATATAGAGACCTCATTGAAATTTCATCAATTGTCTCACTAATGTCCTTTTCCTGGTCCAGGATCCAATCAGGACCACATATTGCATTTAGATGTCATGTTTCTTTAGACTACTTTAACCTAGGACAATTTCTCATTTTTATTTTCCATGGTCTTTAATCTTTTGAGGAGTATTGGTCAGATATCTCGTAGAATACCCTCAATTTAAGGTTGTCTGATGGTTCAGATTATGCATTTGGGGAAGTATACCACAGAAGTGATGTTGTGCCCTTCTCACTTTATTATATCAGGAAGTGATGAACTTATTGATATGCTCCATTACTGGTAAATTAACCTTGTTCACTGAGGTAAGATCTTCTTGGTCTTTCCACTAAAAAGCTACCATTTTCCCTTTTGTTTTTAATAATTATCCTATGGGAAGATACTTGAGATTATGCAAATATCCCATTCCCATCATACTTTCACCCACTAACTTTATCACCCATTGATAATTCTTGCCTAAAATAGTTATAACTACAGTCTTTACCAAATTGCAATTTTCTTTTTCCATCATTTCTTATACAATTATTAATTTGAATTCTACTATAAAGACTGTCACTTCTCTTTCATTTATTCAAATATATGTATATATATGCACATCAGTATGAACTCATGGATATTTGTTTTATGTTTTATAATCCATTACTTCTATTATTAATTTTCTTGCTCTAATTGTACCAGATATTTGGCCATTGGAGCATGTCCCAATCATTTTTTGAGTGCTTCCTTAATTTCTAGCACCACAAGACATTCCTAGCTTATCATGTACTTTCCCTGCCCTGGAATCTGCCATGTCTCCAAAGAGTCCTGGTTCCATTTGTAGTAAAGTACCATTAGGAAACCAAGATCCAGGCACTGGGTATGCTGATTGCTACTTGGTTTTCTTTGTTTCCAGGCCCTTTCAGTAGACAGAGCTAGAAAATACATGTATATATACACAAAATTATATACACATTTATATTTATCTCCATATATGTGTATATATGTCTATCTATATTAAAAATAATGAATTTATACTGATATTTCTAATTCCACTTCAACAACTTCTAGCTTCCTTTCTTTCCTTATTTATAACTCCTTTCCTCCACAATAAGAAACCTGAAACATTACCCACAATATTTACTCATTTGCTCAATCGAAAATAGTTTCTCAATTACTAACCCATTCTCCTAGTGAAAATGCTAGTTGTGTAAAAATTTTTTGGCCTGTAGATTAAATAGTCGAAATGTTTTGCAAGTTATTTATATTAGTTCTTTTTTCTCCACCCCTTCAATATAGTTATGTTATTCATTTGTAATACTATTAAGTTCATTTATACTCTTTGTATTATATTTTAGGCTCCCTCCCCAAATCCTGGTTTCTTTTAATTAATTAATTAACATACCCCAAGTTATTTTTTAAATTAACTCAGAAAGACCCACACTTAGCTTAAGTTCTGTTGTTGCCATCCTGAAATTTTTAACTTTTGCACCATAAGCCCCCCTTTTTATTTTGCACTTGGCCACCCAAATTATGTAGTGGGTTCTGTGTCCTAATGAAGGTATCAATATACTCTCAGTAGTAGCTTCCATGTCCACCTGCTACGACATCTCAAAGTAATTCATATCTTTCACCATCCCTTACTTCTCATTCACTTCTCCTTTTCCAAGGAAAGTTTATTGTTGAGTTATTAATTCCATTATCTCCTAGTTCTTAGGAAATATTTATTATATACTTCATTAATTATTCCATCCTTAACTTCTTCAGACATAGTCTTGGGTCTGCAACATAGTGAGTTAAAAAACTATCCTTACTTGGTAACTCATCAAGCTAAAATTGTGGTTATTTAAATCAGATACCTCAAGAATGCTTTTACTTTCTCTCTATTCACATCACTCTTAAAGATTTACAGCATAGCTTTTGTTCTTTGAAACTTCATTTTCAAAGCTCAGCAATGACCTACTGATTGCCAAAATCAACACATTTTCCCTAGTTTTTCACATTTCCTTCATAATATTGTTGACCCGTTTTCTACTTAAACTTTTCTCCTCAACTGCCTCTCATGATAAAAATATTCATCGTTTTCCTCCATGCTCTGAGGCTCCCCCTCCCACCCCCGCTCAGTCTGCTTTTAGTGGATCTAAACAGGGCACATACCTTAAGGCTCAATCCTCAATCAAAAGAGCCATAGGAGAATTTAAAGGCAGGATGCAGAGGTAGAATCCAAAACCAAAAGGAGTGCTGGAGAAAAGCAGAAAGCTAAGAATTTCCCAGGATTCAGTTACAGAAATTTGGAATTTCTCTTTAGACTTTTGCTATTGAAGTGCTTCAGTCCAGTGATTCCTAATATTCTGGGAGGTTTTGAATTCCCTAAAGAAAGGATCTGATTGAGTCATCTTATGCCTTGGATCATTTTTGGCCCTGGACAAGATCAAGAATAGAGTCTTGGTCCTAGCAGTTGGAAAAGACCACAGCTGGTGTCTACTACAAATATTCACTATAAATATATCCTACATTTCTGCACTGAAAAAAAATTTCTGGACTTTCATTCCATTCTGTGTGATATAGTTTAAAGCAGACAATGAAAACTAGCCAGCTAGTTCCCAGAGAGAGTGGCTGAATGAACATAGAATCTAGAAAATATATATCAGATAAGAGTTGGAGGGAAGAAAATACGCAATAACAGTTTTCAAATATTTTAAACTTATTATGAGTTAGAAAAGGTCAACTAATTTTCATACCTCCAGGGAACAGAAATGAATATCACAATGTAAAATATGTGTGATTGTATTTCTGTGGCTCAAAGAGGAACATTTTTTATCTTTTATTGAAGTATAATTGACTTACAATATTACATTAGTTTCAGGTGCAGCACATAGTGATTCAACATTTTTGTACATTACAAAATGGCCACCACTTTAAGTCCAGTTACCCTCTGTCACCACAGTAATTATAATTTTATTGATTATATTCCCTTTACTGAACAGTATATCCCTGTGACTTGCTTAATTTATAACTGGAAGTTTGTACCTCTTAATCCACTTGGCCTATTTCGCTCATCCCCTCACTCCCTTCTCCTCTGGCATCTACCAAATTGTCTTCTGTATTTAGGATTCTTTATCTGTTTTGTTTTCTCATTTGTTTTATTTTTTAGGTTTCATAAAAGTGAAATCAGATAGTATTTACCTTTCTCTGTCTGACTTATTTCATTTAATAATACCCTCTAGGTCCATCCACCTTGTTAAAAAAGGCAAGATTTCATTTGTTTTTATGGCTGAGTAATATTCTTGTGTGTATCTCATATCTTCTTTATTAATTCATCTATCAATGGACACTGCAATGAACTCTGGGATGCATATATCTTTTCAAATTAGTGTTTTCGTTTTCTTTGAATAAATACCCAGAAATGGACTGCTGAATCCATGTTAGTTCTATTTTTTTTTGAGGAATCTCCCAACTGTTTTCCACAGTTACTGTACAAATTCACATTCCCACCAACAGTGCACCAATGTTCCCTTTCTCCACATCCTCACCAACATTTGTTATTTCTTATCTTTTTGATAACAGCCATCTGACAGGTGTGAGGTGATACATCACTGTCGTTTTGACTTGTACTTCCCTGATGATTAGTGATACTGAGCATCATTTCACCTGCCTGTGGGTCATCTATGTCTTCTTTAGAAAAATGTCTATTCAGGTCTTCTGCCCATATTTTGATTGGATTTTTGGAGGCTACTGAGTTCTTTACATATTTTTGATAGTAACCTTTATCAGATACATCATTTGCAAATATCTTCTCACATGTATTAGGCTGGCTTTTCTTTTCGTTGACGGTATGGTTTCCTTTGCTGTGCAAAAGCTTTTTAATTTGATGTACTGCCATTTGCTTATTTTTCCTTTTGTTGCTCTTGCCTCAAGGGACAGATTCAGAAAAATACTGCAAAGACCAGTACCAAAGAGCAAACTATGTATGTTTTCTCCTAGTTTTATGGATTCAGGTCTTATACTCAAGTGTTTAATTCATTTAGAGTTTATTTTTGTATATGATATAGGAAAGTGGTCTAGTTTCATTCTTCTGTGCAGTTGTCCAGTTTTCAGAACACCATTTATTGAAGAGACTATCTTTTCCCCATTGATATTCTTGCCTCCTTTGCCGAAGATTAATTGACTGTACAAGCACAGACTTATTTGTAGCCTCTCTATTCTGTTCCATTGATCTATGTGTCTGTTTTTGTGCCAGTACCATACTGTTTTGGGCATGATACCTCCAGCTTTCTTCTTTCTCAAGATTGCTTTTGGCTTTTTCGGGTCTTTTGTGTTTCCACACAAATTTTAGGATTGTTTATTCTTGTTCTCTGAAAAATGCCATGGGTATTTTGATCAGGATTTCATTGAATATGTAGATTGCTTTAGGCAGCATGGACATTTTAACAATATTAATTCTTCCATCCATGAACACAGTACATCTTTTCATTTGTTTGTGTCATCTTCAATTTCCTTTATCGATGTCTTATAGTTTTGAGAGTAGGGTTTTTTCACCTCCTTGGTTAAATTTATTCCTAGGTATTTTATTCTTTTTGGTGTAATTGTAAATGGGATTTTCTTAATTTTGCTTTCTAATACTTTGTTGTTAATGTACAGAAATAGAACAGATTTATGTATATTAACTTTATATGCTGCAACTTTACTGAATTCATTTAGTTGTTCTCATACTTTTTTGGTAGCATCTTTAATATTTTCTAAATATCTTGTCATGACATTTACAAAGAGTGACAGTTTACTTCTTCCTTCCCAATTTGGATTCCTTTTTTTTTTTTTCTTGTCTGATTGCTGTGGCTAGGATTTTCAATAACATTGAATACAAATTGCGAGAGTGGGCATCCTTGATGTGTTCCTGATCTTAGAGGGATAGATTTCAATTTTTCACCACTGAGGATGATGTTATCTGTGAATTTGTCACATATGGCTTTTATGTTGACATATGTTCCCTCTATACCCACTTTGCTGAGAGTTTTTATCATAGATTTATGTTGAATTTTGTCAGATCTTTTTTCTGCATCTATTCAGATGATCATATGGTTTTTATCCTTTGTTTTGTTAATGTGATGTATCAGGCTGATTGATTTGCAGATACTGAACCATTCTCCCATTCCTGGGATAAATTGCACTAGTTCGTGATTTATTATACTCTTAATTTATTGTTGAATTTATTTTGCTAATATAACCACAATCTGTTGAGGATATTTGCTAATGTAACCACAATTTGCTGAGGATATTTGTGTCTAAGTTCATCAGGGATATTGGCCTGGATTTTTTTTTTTTTTTTTTAAAAAAAAAAAAAAACCCTACAGTATCTTTATCTAGTTTTGATATCAATCAGGGTAATGCTGGTCTGAGAAAATGAGTTTGGAAGTGTTCCTTCCTCTTCAACTGTTTTAGAATAATTTGAGAAAATAGGTATTAACTCTTCTTTAAATGTTTGGTAGAAATCACCTGTGAAGCCATCTGGACCTGAACTTTTATTTGTTGGAAGCTTTTTTGATTATTGATTCAATTTCATTACTAGTAATCAGTCTGTTCATATTTTCTGTTTCTTTATGACTCAGTCTTGAAAGAGTGTTATCCATTTATTCTAGGTTGTCCAATTTGTTGGCATATAATTGTCCACAGCAGTCTCTAATGATTCTTTCTATTTCTGTGGTATGGGTTATAACTTCTCCTCTTTCATTTCTGATTTTATTTACTTGTGTCTTTTTTCTTGGTGAGTCTGACTAAACTTTCATCTAGTCTATATTTTCAAAGAACTAGCTCTTAGTATTATTGATCTTTTTCTATTTTTTAGTATCTATTTCATTTATTTCTGCTCTGATTTTTATTATTTCCTTGAGTCTAATAACTTTAGGCTTTATTCTTTTTCTATTTCCTTTAGGTGTGTAGTTTATTTTGAATTTTTCTTGTTTCTTGAGGTAAGGCTGTTCACTATGAAATTCCCTCTTATAACTGCATTTGCTTCATTCCACTGATTTTTTAAAGTTCTGTTTCCATTTTCATTTGTCTCAAGGTATTTTTAAATTTTCTCTTAGATTCTTCCTCTTTGATTACTGAATATGTGATTACTGACAGGTACATACTTGCTGCCATTTTATTGTTTTCTGGTTGTTTATGTAGTTCTTCTCCTTTTCTTTCTTCTTCTGTTAGTCTCTTCCCTTGTGGTTTTATGACTTTTTTAATGTTATGCTTGGTTCCTTTCTCTTTTTTGTGTGTATATTTATTATGTTTTTGGTTTATGGTTACCACAAGGTTCATGAATATTGACCTATATACATGTGGTTTATTTAGGGCTGCTAATCATAAGTTTGAATGCATTCTAAAAGCACTATATTTCTATTCACTCCCTCCCACGCTTTACGTTTTTGACATGATATTTTACATCTTTTCATTTTGTGTATTCCTTAATTGTAGTTACTGTCAATTTTATGACTTTTGTCTTTTAATCTTCACACAAAATTTGTAAGTGGTTGATCCACTGCCTTTACTATATATTTAACTTTACCAATGAGATTTTTTCTTTCTTTCACAGATTTTCTTATTTCTATTTATGGCCTTTTCCTTTCTGCTTAAAGAAGACCCTTAAACCTTTCTTGTACAGCTGGTATAGTGGTGATGAACCCTTTAGTTTTTGGGTTTCTGGGAAACTCTATCTCTTCTCAATTTTGAATGATAATCTTGAAAGGTAGGATATTTTTGGTTGTCTTTTTTTCCTTCAGTGTTTTAAACACATCATGGCACTCCCTTCTGGCCTGCAAGGTTTCTGCTGAAAATCAGCTGATAATCTTATGAGGGTTTCCTCGCATGTGATTTGTTTTTCTCCTGCTGCCTTAAAATTCCTTATGTTTAAACTTTGTCATTTTAATTATAATATGTCTTGGTGTGGGTCTCTTTGGGTTCATCTTGTTTGGGACTCTCCATGATTCCCTAGGTTAGGGAAGCTTTCAGCCCTTATTTCTTCAAGTTTTCTGTTCCTTTCTCTCTCTTCTCCTTCTGGGACCCCCATAATGTAAAAGTATGTCTGATGTTATCCCAAAAAGGTCCCTTATACTACCATAATTAATTTTTTTTTCTATTTCTGCTGTTCTAATTGGGTGCTTGCCACTACTCTGTCTTCCAGATCACTGATCCGTTCTTCTGAACCATCTGTCCTGCTGTTGATTCCCTCTAGTGTATTTTTCATTTCAGTTATATTCTTCAACTCTGATTGGTTCTTTCTTATATTTTCTAACTGTTGAAGTTCTCACCATGTTCCTCCATTCTTCTCTCAAGTTTGGTGAGCACCTTTACGATCATTATTTTAAGCTCTTTATCAGGTAAATTTCTTCATTTCATTAAGTTTTTTCCCTCCCTGTAATTTTGCCTTGTTCTTTAATTTGGAACATATTTCTCTGTTTCCACATTTTGTTTGACTTTCTGCATTTGTTTCAGTGAATTTGGTGAAATGGCTACCTCTCCCAGTCTTGAAGGCATGGTCTTGTGCAGGAGCATCCTCTGTGATTATTGCATGTGCCAGGCAGGTTTCGCAGGCAGGCTGGAGTGGGTGTGGATGGGGGGAATCCTGGGGTGCACTGTGTTGGGGCCACGTTGGCAGAATGGATGGAGCTGGAGAAGATTAAGCCAGTGGGAGTGGAAGGGGGAAGTTCCAGATGCACTGGGCTGGAGCTGCCTCATCAGGACAGGTAGAGCTAAAAGCAAGTGCAGCCAGGGGGATCTGGGGCATGCCATGGCCAGGCTGTCTCGGTGGGATGGCTGGAGCTGGAGTAGGTGTTCTGGAACACCTTAAGGGCATGGGTTATTGTTGGCATGGCCAGGGACATGCTGGGATGGCCTTGGCAAGCTGGTTGGAGCACGTGGACTGGGTTCCTACCTGCACTATCAAAGTGTAGGGGGAAGGCAATAAAAATGGTGTTCTCAGGTGCTTCTGACCCTGGAGAGAGTTCTAGCAGTTCCTTGCTTGTTCAGCAATGCTCTAGGATTAGTAAATTTCCTATACATATAATCTAGGTGCCCCTTAAACCACTGGGTTGTTTCTTTTTTTCTGCTGTGCCTCAGGCCAGCCAAGTCTGCACAAGGGTCCCTTAGTGACATCCCTCCTTTCTGCCGGTCAACAGGTCAGGAGTGGTCACTTATCTCTGTCTCTCCTACTTATCTCTGTAGTCACTCTGTTTTTTGTTGTGCAGGAGCTGTTCAATCAGCCCTCCGATCTTCCTCAGTAGGAATTGCTCTATATGCAGATGTAGATTCAGTGTGTCTATGGGAGGGGGTGAATTCAGGGTCTTCCTATGCTGCCATCTTGGACCCACCCAGGAGAAACACTTTAAAATTACAAAGTTTTCTATTAACAATGTTATGAGAATTTAAACACTCTATAAATATTATAGGCAAACTCAAATTTTCCTTTCACTGGAGATATTCAAATTGAAAATTAACAATTATTTATGAGGAATATTCTAGAGAAATATACTAATACTATTTGAGGAATCTACAGTAACTATTGTCCAAGAATATAATTAAATAATGTTGGCACTGGAGTGGGTCTTATGTAATCTAGTCTACTTAAATGACTCTATAAATGAACAACTGAGACTATGAAATTTTGTAGCCCCAAGGTTGGTTAGTGACAGGACCAGAGCAGAAACACCCTTTAATGAATGCTCCACAAACCTAGAACAGATTACAACACCTACAATGAACAGAGGAACATACTAGTTCACAAGCAGAAACACTGGATAATATTAGTGCTTAATGTCAAAAGCTTTTCTGACAGGCTAAAGCTATAAAGTTTGCCAGAGCACTCTGTTCTGATGTGGGGAAATAGCCTAAGCTGGCATTTTTTCCACTCAGGCTAATAAATATTTATATAGTGTTTAAATGTAAAAATAATATAAAACAAAACAAAAACATGTAGAAAACAGAAGAAAAATCACTGACAGCCCCACTCAAATACAACTATTTTGGTACTATGGTTTATCTAATTCCAATATTTATTACTTTTGAATATGTTTTACGTGGCTTATATACACATACTTCCCATATGTAAAATTCTGCACCTTTATTTTTACTTTTCCTCCTATATATTATCACACACTCTTAAATAGTTCTCTACATTTCCTTTAAAGGAGTTATCAAAGAACAATTTTAAGAAAATATCTTAATGAAGTGATTTTTAAAAGTAGCAGAATACAATTCCATTTTTTCTCATATTATAGCAATGTTCATGTTGTACAATCACCATATGTAACTTGAGAAGATTCTCTAACCAGTTGGGATGAAAGGCTATGTCTTTCCTCCACAGTCATTCTCATCTGTGAATAATTTAAGGTAGAGCAGATTTGTGACTATACTCCCACCAATATCTTAGCTATATTATCACAAGTTTTTTCATAGGTAACACTCCTCTTCAGAGTGATAGTAATGCTTTTCCTCTCCAGAGGGATACATATGGTGCATTACTCCCCCCCAATAAATATTGCGAATGAATGCAAAATATGTTATGTAAACTTGTATGTGCATTTAAAGCCCATATAAGATTCACATATTTTCCTGTTTGGGAAACAAATATCTTTCTTTTTTCAGAGGTGAGCCTGCATTTTTGCCAGAATGTTATCTTTTAAAATTTAATCCCTTGTGATAATTGAGCAAGAAATGTCAGGAAATTGTTATTCTGGCGAAAATGAGCACATGAACTACATGAAGGGCTGTAAGAGTTCAAAATAACCGAAAGAGCATTCAGGTTAAAGTTAGAGAAAGGAAGAAGATGATACAGAAGAAGATTTTTATCTTTAATAGTATTTTTAAGCATACTGGAATACCAACACTAACTGTGGACAAAAATATCCAATCAATCATCCTTTATTAAACATTAACATACGTTAACTATGTGTGTGACAATGACCAAAGCACCTCTCTTACTCTGAGTTCACCCATCAGTGCACTAAATGATACAGCTTCTAAGATTCCTTCCTGTTCTTCAAATCTCACTGCCACCTCCAACAATATATATTAAAACCACAAGATTACCTTAGTGGGAATACAAACGATTATTAAACATTGTCCCTGCTGTCAGTGGGCCTAAATCTATAGTAGTGAAACATAGCTAAATCAGGGATTATAAATAACAATAATACATAAATTAAACATTTTATTTTAACTTAACATATACAAATGATCACTCATTCATCAACCTTTTCAGGTAAGAACTTTTAAAAATATGGGTCTCATGATTGGAATATATTCTTTATAATTTCTAGTCTCTTTTTCTTTGAAGTGGAGTGAAGTAGAGTGACGATCTATGTGTAAAAAACCTTCCAGTATTGCTTTTCTTTTTTTAATCAGTTATTTTGGTCATACTTATATATGGTCTTACTTATATATAAACTTAAGGATATTTTCCTCTGGTGAACAAATATTGAGTCTTTCCAAAGCACTGGACTTAGCTTGCAGAGTCCAACTCTTGTCACACTTAATAATTAAATAATTACATATATATGTAATTGACATGATATGATATACATATCATATATGTAATTATATATGAAATAGTAATTATATATGACTATAATTTTATATGTAAAATATAAATATGTAATATTTATGTAATATAAATTATATATGTAGAAAACCATTATACATAATTACAATTTTAGTTATAACTGTTATAAGCATGTTTGAGAACAAATTCAACTGACTCTTGTTAAGCATACGAGCGCCTCATGGGAGCCAAAGTGCACAGGTGCGCTAGAGAGAGGCCTACAAGCAATGAATATTCACTACGCCTTGGACAGCGGTCAGTGTCATTTGTAGATGGGTTGTGAGCACCCGTTAATACAGCAGTTATACTCAGTGGAGACTGGGTAAGAAAACTTCTCCTCTATTTGGGGACAACAAATAAGCATATAGAGAAGTGTGTAAAAATATGGTACGAATTACTATAGAACAATGTAGTGAATATATAAATATATATAATCCAACGTCTAACTAATGAATGGAAAGTATATGAGTCCAGAAAGAACTTTTCAGGGTAAAAGGTGTTAGGAGGTAACAGTTGTTTTCCACTCCTGTCCTCTCTCTGCCTCTTTAATCTTCCCATCCCAGGGGAATGCAATGCCTTTTCTCATTGGAAAATTTGAAGTTAACATTTCCCTTCTTCTCTTTCAGGAATGACCTGCTCATCTGGAGTGGGCTTGCTCTCTTAAGACTAGGCTCTGCCCCCGGTTGTAGAGGGACCTTACCCCAGCCCACAGCTGCCAATGGTTTGGAATTTGATATTAAGAAGCACACTTGCCTACAGACATAAGCCACATTTTTCAACCCAGACTTTATCAGTAATAAAGGTGATATTTTGGCTCCCATCTGCTTGTTATTATTTATTTTTTTTCACTTGGTTCAGAACGTAAATGAAGAAGATAGTTCTAGAGAGTGGCTGGGCCCTTCAAAGAACCCAGCAAGAAGATCAAAGAAGGCTTGAGGAAAGGTGTGGAACTTCAGGTGGAGACAGAAATGGAGAGTCCCCAGAACTCACGTTTCACTGAAAATGCCTTTTAACGGGTCTGTCATTCCCAGCTCTTCGCTAATAACTCTTTCCACTCCACTACAAGAATCATCTTTCCTAGAAATGTGCTTGTGATTAAATATCTCAATTACTTCCTTAGCATAACATTCAAGGCCTGTTATTATTAGGGTGACCATTTATCCTGTGTTGCTTAGGGAAGTCCCAGTTTGTTGTTTTGGTATCATTATTTATAGCACCCCCTTTTACTCTTAAAAGTGTTCCAGTTTCAAAGTTTTACTGTAGACGTATTTATGATGTACCTGTTACCTAGCCTTTCAGTCTCTTTTCCTACTTCTAACTTGCAATTCTAGCTCTACCCAATATAACCCACTCAGCAATTCCAAATAATGCACGCATGTTGTCTCCTATGGCCCTTTGTCACAGCTGCCCCTTTTCTACGGAATGCCTTTCTTTCCTCCCTCATTTGGTAAAATCCTACTTATTCTTCATGGTCCAGATCCAAGGTCACTGTTTCTATCAAGTCTTCCATGACCCCTCTCTGCTCATCCAAACTCACACTTAGCCTGTGTCTACCACTGGAACGAAATGTACTTTGAGGCACTAAGGCACCAGTATATTTTGATCGATGTATACAATTTAATTTTTGCTAAAACAGAATATAGAGAATGTTAAACAGTGTCTAAAGAGTGAACACTGCACTGAGAATCCTTTACTGTGGTTCAGAGCTGGGCATAAGACATGCTCTGTAAGAGTCAAGCAGAGTTTAATGTTAAGCAGGTGACAGAGAATAAGCACAGGTCAAGCGGGATGTGTGAGAACTCTCCCTGGTGAGTATATTACTGTGCTTGTTTAGATGGGCAGTAAACAGTCCAGCTCCAACAGTGGCCTGTGCTAGAGAACAGTGGATTATTTTTATAGACGCTGGGAGACATTGTTACGCTGTCGCAGTGACTGCATTTTCATTATGGCTAACCTGTTTAGTGTTCTTTTGAGACTTTTAACCACTTCACGTGTACTGTCAAAAATTCTCGTACTCAGAACTGTGCTGTGATGACAAAAAAACTGGAGAGCTACTGGTAGGGTGACTAAGAGCATAGGTGTTTTGAATAAAGAAGACCTGGGGATACATTCTGCACCCTCTAAATGTGACTTTAGACAAATTATTGAAACTCTCTAAACGAAGTTTCTTCATCATTAAAAGGGACAACCATATGATCCAGCAACCCCACTCCTGGGCATATATCCAGAGAAAACCATAATTCGGAAAGATATATACACCCCAATGTTCATTGCAGTACTGTTTACAATAGCCAGGACATGGAAGCAACCGAAATATCCATCGACGGAGGAATGGATAAAGAAGATGTGGTACATATATACAATGGAATGTTCTGCCATAAAAAAGAATGAAATAATGCCATTTGCAGAAACATGGATGGACCTAGAGATTGTCATACTGGGTGAAGTCAGACACAGAAAGACAAATATCATATGATATCACTTTTATGTAGAATCTAAACAAATGGTACAAATGAACTTATTTACAAAACAGTAATAGAGTCACAGATGTAGAAAACAAACTTATGGTTATCAATGGGGAATGAGGGGATGGATAAATTGGGAGATTGGGATTGACATATACACACTACTATATATAAAATAGATAACTAATAAGAACCTGCTGTATAGCACGGGGAACTCTACTCAATATTCTGTAATGACCTAAATGGGAAAAGAATCTAAAAAAGAGTGGAGATATGTAT
Organism: Neophocaena asiaeorientalis asiaeorientalis; assembly: GCF_003031525.2. Taxonomy (NCBI): domain Eukaryota; kingdom Metazoa; phylum Chordata; class Mammalia; order Artiodactyla; family Phocoenidae; genus Neophocaena; species Neophocaena asiaeorientalis. Next base: position 2,192,551 of record NW_020175672.1, read on the forward strand.
ATGTATAACTGATTCACTTTGCTGTACACCTGAAACTAACACAACATTGTAAATCAACTATACTCCAATATAAATTAAATAAAAATAAAAAATAAAAGAGGGACAAAAATACCTATCCTATAAGGTTTGTTAGGTCAGTTACATAAAATCATGCTTGTAAAGGGCATTTAGATTAAGTACTCAGTAAATGTTAGATAAAAATAAAAATAAAAGAGGGACAAAAATACCTATCCTATAAGGTTTGTTAGGTCAGTTACATAAAATCATGCTTGTAAAGGGCATTTAGATTAAGTACTCAGTAAATGTTAGCCACTCCTACCTAGGACATATTTGTGTACTCATGTAAGCTGTGTCATGATACCATGGGAACTAATCAACTGATGCAACTTTGTGTTTGTGGGGAAAAGTGTGCAGAAGAAAACTAACATGTTTGGTATGCGTCTCCCCTCAACAGCTCTGCAGTCAAAACAGACTCTGATCCACCAGCCACAGTTTTCATAATTTGGCTCAAGCAGGTTGGTCACCGAGGGACTGAGAGAGAAACCAGGTCCTCCTTCAGTGTACTTCCCTGGGGATAGTTTTCAAACTTGAATACCTTTTACATCATTGCTTTCTCTCCCTCTTGCTCTCTCCCTGTCTTTTTTTCTTTTAAGAAACCCAAGTGTTTACCTGGCAAGGCTCTTTTTCAACCACTTTCCTAACAAAGGCCTCTATATCTTCTGAGTCATAACATGACAGAAAATAATTTCCCTCCTCTATTCCTAAACCAAGTACACAACATAGCGAAGGTTTTATTAAAATGCTATTGTTATTAACGATGACAAAAAGAATAGAGGACCTTATTTCTAATGCCCTCCTCCTCACTATACTCTGAAAAATAAAAATCAAGAATAATGTCCCTCTGTAAGGACTAATGGTAGATTTGGGTAGACAAACAACAGAAATATATCCCGTCCATTTTTGAGAGGAAAATCATTCTGAGAATATCTGAGCATTTCTTCTACGCTAAGGTTGAGAGTCAATGCCTGGGAGGGTCTCTGGGTAAAGTGCAGAGGAAAGGAGGGAGGTAACAATGGGGAGACAGCAGCTGTACTGACCAGCAGTAGTAGCAGAAGGTTAATGGAAGATCAAGTTTAGAGAGTTATTTCTCTTTCTTCTATTCTATTGTTCTTGCCCAGATCAATGTTAATCTTGCCTCACAAAATGTTCCTCCATTTTTCTCATGATAGAGATAATATCATCATAGAGTTGTTATGAGAAGTAAACATGATAATAGATGCAAAACACTAAATGCATTGCCCATGAACAAATTCAATGGTGTTAGTCATCATTATTATCATTAATTTTTACTACTGTCCTTATCATAGAGTGACACTAAGGTAGAATGAAATACTGGATACACTCTACTAAGAGGAAAGGGAGGTCTCATATCATTGAACACAGGGATATATATGCTCGGTGTTTGTTTGATTTCAGCCTGGGAGTCAAAAACACATGGGCTGTAACATGGTAAGAGGGCAAAAAGAATAATTGCGCTAGGGTGGAAGTGGAATCAGAGTAAGACGGAAAGCAAGATTGTGCAGAATACGAGGCACAGGGGAAGCTTCACGGAGACGACCCTGGAAATGGGCACAGATAATTAAGACAATTCTAAGTGCCAAGCTCCTAAGACTGAAGGGTGTAAGAGAAAATGGTTCTTCAGTGACAGGAATGTCGTGGCAAAGCAGTAACCTCAGTGCAAAGCAAAGACAGTGGACTTAACAGAAGAGATTCAGGTCATCCTAGGAGACTTCAGAAAATTGAAGGAGATTGTGAGCGAAAAAGTATTCAGACTTCAGTCCATGGGAAATGAATCAAGTTAAAATAAGAGAGAAGTATAACCTCAGTCAACAGAGGCTAAGACATCAATATTCTTTAGGAACCAATGTGATATGAGCTCATAAAATAATGGGATCAAGTAATTAGCCTAATTTCCCAGGGAGAGTTTTGAGACAGACCTTTGCCACCCAATCAGGCAGTGAAATGTTTCCAAGAACATCTTATGAGTAAATTAATTAACTGGCCGTTTATCTCCTAAGAAAATGAGCAGGCCATCCTGGGATAAATAAATATGGAGACCTAGATATACCTGAACATTGCTATGAGAAAAATGCTATTATAGTATACTGCTACTTCCTTTAAAAAAGAATTAAGATATTCTTTTCTTAAAATTGTTCTTTGGGCTTCCCTGGTGGTGCAGTGGTTAAGAATCCGCCTGCCAATGCAGGGGACACGGGTTCGAGCCCTGGTCCAAGAAGATCCCACATGCCGCAGAACAACTAAGCCCGTGCATCACAACTACTGAGCCTGTGCTCTAGAGCCCGCAAGCCACAACTACTGAGCCTGCGCGCCACAACTACTGAAGCCCATGCACCTAGAACCCGTGTTCCGCAACAAGAGAAGGCGCCGCAATGAGAAGCCCGCGCACCGCAACAAAGAGTAGCCGCAACTCGCTTCAACTAGAGAAAGCCCGCGCGCAGCGATGAAGACCCAACACAGCCAAAAAAAATTTTTTTAAATTGTTCTTTGATAGCTCCTTTAAAGGAAAGGTAGAGAACTATTTAAGAGTGGGTGATAATACCTCGGAGAGAAGTAAAAATAAATCCACGTACTTGAATGCCCATTTGACCCACTTGATTGGGGCAAAGATAATGAAGTTCCTTTCACATGCTGAAATTTTTTTTAATTGTTCTTTGATAGCTCCTTTAAAGGAAAGGTAGAGAACTATTTAAGAGTGGGTGATAATACCTCGGAGAGAAGTAAAAATAAATCCACGTACTTGAATGCCCATTTGACCCACTTGATTGGGGCAAAGATAATGAAGTTCCTTTCACATGCTGAAGCATTTACAGTCATAGAAACCCACTTACTGCAATGTTTGTCTGAGTATAAATGCTGAATAAATGTGGCTTGTATCTAAAAGAGTACGTTTAATTTTTAACAATGTATTTTAATCCAAATATAGAGTACTGAATGATGGAGGGAGTTTCTAGTACATTGGCAGGACTAAGGATGGAGATATTTTGGAGCCAAGAAGTCCTTTGCAACTTTTCAAATCCCACTAGAAACCTATATGTGACTAGGACCAGAGTTCAACACAGGCAGTTTTTACACAAGTTTCTAGGAGTTGTGAAGGACACCACAATAAATACTGTTCACATTCTCTGGGGAAAGTAAGTCAAATTACTTACTATTTGTGGAAAAAACAGTCTGAAATTGTGAGGGCTTCAGAAAGTCACCAAAGATCTGTCATGGGATCAGGTGAGCTCTCAAAATTTTATAATTTGGGGGCTAGACGATCTACTAAAATTCTTATTAGCTAAAATGAGGGTAAAGGAAGCAGGGTGCAGAAATGTATATGTTTATATAGAAATTAAATATATAGGCAATTGGGATAACAATATATTTGGAAGAACTTTCAACTTGTGGGAAGTTTAGAAAATGAAGTTCAGGGTTACCTGAGAATAAGGGGCTGGCTATTTTTACTCATCACTGCAATGCAGCCGTCAATATCTTTTCAAATAACCTTAAGTTCTCCGAACTCTTCTGGATTTAACTCAGATTTCTAATGCCATTTTAACATTTTACACAGTGGTTTAATAATACAGAGTCTTTAGCTCAAAAAAATTAGGAACAGATGGTGAGAATGGACTCATTCCCATTCCTGATGTGCACTTTATTACACTCCCTTCGAAGAGCGACTTAAAGCACATTCCAGAAACGTACAGTAGGTGTGTGGCTTGCGTCCCTTGAGAAATGAATATTTTTGTGCAGTATTCCCTTAACTATTGCTATTCCAAGCTCTGTTTTGGCATGCAATGGGACAATCTTAGAAAACAAAGCAAATTAATAACTAGTGATGCAGATGTCCAACACAACAATTATTCTACAACCTATAAATGAATTTTAGTATTTAAATCTCTCTTTAAAATAAAAACTCTATTCCCTAATATTTAAAAAGGACTTTTTAACAATACTCAGTATCAACCACAATAGGATAGTTTCAATTAATTTTATTTTATTATTTATTTATTTGTTTTTGTGGTATAATTGGCATATAACATTATATTAGTTTCAGGTATACAACATATTGGTTTGATATTTGTATATATTGCAAAATGAGCCTAACAATAAATAGGATATTTTTTAAATTCCTGATTTCAGAAATTAATTATGAAATGGTGACATAAAAATAATAACAGCAGTAGCTAATATTAAGTGAGTGCTTGTTATTTGCCAGTCATTATTTTAAGTGTTATGTATTTTTAAATCTCATTTATTGTTCAAGATTACCCCAGTTTCAGGGAATACATTTTTAGGGATAAGTTTATCCCCAATTCATAGATGAGACAAATGAGATATGAAGAAATTAAGTATTTTGCCTTCCCAAGGTTCATAAATAACATACTCTGTTAGATGGCCATTAATAGTAACATTTAATCACCAGTAGAATAGAAAATATTTAAATGTACACCTACAGAGTAAGATAACAATTGATTTTTTAATGTACTTACTACTAGATTACAGTACAGTTTGTTGTCTACCAGAAACATAGATAGCAATAAGTAAGTTTTCTCAAAGTATACCTCTGGCTCAATGTACTCCCACTATATCCCAACAAAGCCCCTAAAAGTGTGATTAAAATTTGATCCTCTGCTTCTTATGTCATAGATGTTTTACTAGAATTATAAACAGAGTGGAGAGGTTGGGAGAGGCTGATGCATTTCTACAGTGGTAACAACTTGCTATGAGCACTTGGCTTGGTAGTGAGGGAAGCTAGATATTGTAGAACATTAATAACAGAAATCTCAATTAAATAGGGTCAGGAGACCAGAAGGGGGAGCTCTCACACCCTATGAAGATAGCAGAGCCCAGCAGGAAGACTCCTTTCCTGGCAAGGTCTCAGTCAATGAAAAACCATGGACTTTTTGTTTACTGTAACCCTCCCAACCCTTTGTTTACCCTAAGGCCCCTCTGAAAAGGCATTCTCCTTTCTTTGCCATACTGGGACTTGCACGTGGCTCACCATGGTTGCAGACCCCAAATTGCAATTCTCTGCCAATCCTGAATCAACTCGTCTTTGCTAGAGAAATACCTGGCAGTCTATTTGTTTTAGGTCAACAATATATATGAAACAACAATGATCCAGATCTGATTCTATAAGGAAATTCCCCACAAACACTACTAAAGTGATCTGCTTGGAGTATACTTTGGTGTTCTGGAGTCACACATCCTCTCAGAGAGATTTTCAAAATAACACCTTGTCTTTGATCAGTAAATCTTTTCTTCATATGACTTCCCAAAGATCATGCTTGCTTGAAAATTATGAGAGGAATAATGAAGCAAGAGATTCCTATCTTCATTTTATCAAGCGACCAAAGTTTGGCTTGTACTTCCTCTGGATTTACAAGTTAGGAAGACTGCACTGATTTCGGCTCTGAATTAGTTTTTGCCAATTTTGCATGCTGCATGAAGCAGTGGCTCTCAAACACTAGTGTCTATCAGAATCAACTGGAGGTTTGTAAAATTCATTTTATTGGGGACCCTGCCCCCAAGTTTTGGATTCAATAGGCCTAGGATGGGGCTGAAGAATTTGCATCTCTAACACATTCCCAGGTGATGCTGATGCTGCCAGTTGGGAGATCACACTTTGAGAAGACAAATCAGTGTGTGCTACACGAGCCTTAAAACCAAGCATCGACCATTTTGACTTGCATTAGATTTTTAATGTCTTTGGTTATTTTTTCTGAGAGCTAATTGATATTATTTAATACTTTATAGTTGGTTGTTATGTTTAAATTTTATATCTTCCTTTTTTCAAGATGGTTGTTGCCCTATACATTTTCCTCTTCTGGGTACTTGAATTCTAAATCAAAAAAAAAAAATGTGAAATTTTGTGAAGGCATACATTCATATATGTAAATCTTCCTTCTTATATTACCACTAGTTTTAGGTGGTGGTTTTGCTCAAATGAAAGGATTTTTTTTTAAATTAAGAGAATGGTAATATGCTTCAAGTTGATCTTCTTTCTAAATGGATAATATTACAAATAATCATTGGTAGTTTTCCAAAGTATATACAAACCATATAAAGTAACTGAGGTACTGTGCTAGATTAGTCCCATTATTTTCTCTTTTATAAAATACTCATTTTTTAATAGGCTTAGAATATTATAAATAAAGTTTTGCATAGCACAATTCCTATCAGGTTTCAAGAAAAACTTTTTGGTGCTACTTAGATATGCCATCCCTTTTCAAGGAAGATTACCCTATAAACCTAATCTTGGAATTGAAGATGTTTATTGGCTAATAGTATAAAAAGAAAACACTAAAAGCTGGTAAGAAATTATCTTGCTTATTAAATTTTAATTTACAGCCACTCACGTCTGTGGCTTAATGTGGAACTCATTTTACAGATTGTTGACATGTTATTTTTAATGTAACCAATGAGAGATTCTCTTTATCTGATAACTCTAAATACAGTTATGTTATTAAGGTACAGTATTTAAAGAAATGCTTACAAACTTAACAAAGTAAAGCCGAACATCTGTTTGCAAAGTAATTTTGCAGTCACTAAGAGTAAAACTATATTACTATTAGGAGACACAAAAGAAGACCAGAGGACTTGTATTTTCTCAGCTTGTTTGTATTGTGAAGCACTGTTAAACAAATAGCATCTCCCTTTCATGGCTCAGAACCCCAGCCAATAATACAGCTGAGGCTGAAACTATTTGAGAGGGAGACTTGGCTTTTGTTGAGATCTGGCTGGAAGGCATTGCTTAGTAGAAAGCCAAAGTACTGTTGCTCTACCACAAATACTTTACAAGGCAAGGAACTTTAGAGAGAGACGACAGCAGAAACTATTACAAGATTAATGAGGAACCCCCTGGCCTGTTCTTTTATGGATTGCCAGGAACTCTTTCATCAACCATATTTACTGGGCAAGTAAATCAACTGCAAAAATATGTATATATGATATGTATCTGTATCTACCTATCCATCCATCTATTTATATTTAAAAGGATTTCTACAAGTCTGCTTTCAGGTAAGAGATCCTAAACAAAAGGTTTAATAACATTTTATCAAAAATGAAAGACTCAAGGAGAAAAAATAAAAGGAAGGGGAAAAGCTAGGAAAACTTTCACTGTGCATGCCAACTAGACATTTTGCCCTTCAATGCCAACAAGCTTCTTTTGGATTTTCTCACAAACATAAAGAAAGTAATGCAGAATGAAAGTAAAACATACTAACAATGTATTAACGTATGTGTTAAATCATTTTAAAACTGCTTTATCAGTATTTGTTATTTCAACAATCAAATATAGACTTATGAATGAATTCATTACATACAACTAACAAGAAAAATGGGGATCATGTTTTTTAAAAAATTGCAACAAATTTGATATTAAGTTTATATACCACCCACATAAAACTTAAAAAAAATAAACAGACAACAGGTTTTAATCTGCTAATGGTTTAGAGGAGCAGAGTAAGTTTAAAACTTCAGATTCCAAGTAAAAATATCAGAACAATCCATGCAGTTCTGGATTAGTTTTAAAATAAACACCACGCCAGGAGAAAGAGCCCCCTTCTTTTGTAGCGCCTCCCCTTCCCTTCCTTACTGCCTCTTAACAGGGCAGCATGTAGAGCTCTGGCAGAAAATACGCAAGTTAACCTAAACAGAACATATGATAACTTTCTGCTAAAGAAGGGTGCTCTGTTCCATTGACAGGGACAATTATAACAAAAGCCGAACTACTTTTATGTAACTGTTTTGGGGAACCAGATTTTATAAATTTTAAATTTGGTATCATGTTGCCTCCAAACTATTTGGCATCACTTTACAACATTCCTAAACAAAACGGTATCCTAAATGTAGATGTATATAGACCCAGAACATAATTCACTTATGGAAAGAAACCAAATTAGAGTAATGGAGTGAGAGGAAATGAAGCAAGAATTATTAGTAGCACCATCAAATCTCACAATGTAACCTCAGCCACATAATCACAGTAAAGAATATCATAGTAAGAGGAATGTGCTGTATTATCATACATAGAAGACCATCACCAATGTCAACTATATAGACTTTGGAACAAAATTAAATACTTACATTTGAATATGAGTATGTTTGATCTTTTCAAAATTTATTTCATTTCAGAAATACTACTGCTTACAACTGTCACATGATATCCATTAGCCTCTGGTTCAACCAAATCCTAAGACCCTCCCATTAGGTGAATGAATAGTATTATTTACCAGATTAATGAAAAGTATAAACCAGCAAATCTGTCCTCTCCCTTTCTGAACCTATCCTTCTTCAAAACACAGTAATAAATAAAATGTTTAGACTCAAAGACTTTCCCTGTTAGGCAGTAGGCAAAACACAAAAGTAATCACATTTACTAAGAATAATTGAAAGGAAGGTATATCTCTAAAAAATAATAAAGATAAATTTATTTATGGAATTAGAGTCATTTTAAAGATAATTTCTAGTACTGTTTTGGCCTTCTATGTAATAACATACTATACAGTATTTTAGTAAAAATGATTTAACCCCAAAGAGTATATATTCTAATTTTACTGTTAAATGTATGATAAAATATTTTAATGATATGAAAAACTACTAAAATAAGTCCAAGAATTCAACACCTAGATTTAACTGTTTTCAGTTTGGTATATTTGCTTCAGATATCTTTCCTTTCCTCCCTCCCTCCCTCCCTTCTTTCCCATCTTCCTTCCTTCCTCTAGATTAGTAATAAAAATAGATACTAAATGTATCATTAATAAATTAAAATTGTGATTTGGGCTGTGAAGAAGCTCATTATAATAAATTTTACTAATGATTAAGCAAATAAATTTAAGGATTAAAAAGAGATCTTACAAATATGTAGTCTAACTTCCTCATTTTTACCCAACTCTCAGTTCCCTCTTACTTGTCAAAAATACCATGGAACAAATTTTTTAAACTGAAACGTGTTTGACATATAACATTGTACAAACATAAGATGTACAGCGTGTTAATTTGATACATTAATATACTGTAATATGGTTACCACTGCAGAAATAATTAGCACCTCTGTCACATTACATAATGATCCTTTCTTTTTAGTGGTTGAAATCATTAAGTTCTAGTTTCTTAGCAATTTGATGATTATAATACAGTATTGTTTCTATATCCTCTATATTGTGCACTAGATCTCTAGGGCATATTTATTACTCATTGCAAGTTTGTACACTTAAACAACATCTATCCTATTCCCCCACCCCCAATCCCCTGGTAACCACTATGTTACTTTATGTTTTTATGAGTTTGGCATTTTTATATTCCACATATAAATGATATTATATAGTACTTTTTCTTCTGTGTCTGACTTGTCTCACTTAGCATAATATGCTCAAGGTCTACCCATTGTCACAAATGGCAGGGGGTCCTTGTTTCTCATGGTTGAATAATATCATAGAACAAATTCTTAAACAGGTGGAGGAAAAAAATGCCTTCTAAGGTCACAATCAACATTAAGTTCTATAATTCAAACTTAAATGTTCATAAGTTAGCTCTATTTTGGTGAATAGAAGCCATAATAGTTACCATGTTATACAACTGCGGTGAAATGCAAAGCTAGAGATCATGTAAGGAAACTTGAAAACGTTCACGTATGAACTGGTGGACACTGTTTTGTGTTTTTTTTTCCTTACCACAATCTTTCCTGTACAACCAGAGTTCTTGGCATACTGTAGATTCTCAACAAGTATTTGCTGAACTAATAAAGAAAATAATAAAACTGTACATTGATTCTGTCTACCTTCTACTTAGTGGCCCATCCTGCATACATTATCTTTTAAATACTCAATGAACATCTTACATCTTGTGTAAATGACACTAGTTGGTCCCCCAGAAGATCTGTCCACTTCCTAACCCTGGAAACCTTTGCATATGACCTGATTTGAAAAATGGTCTTTGCAGGCATAATTAAGGATCAAGACAAAAGTATATGGATTGTCCAAGTGGGACCTAAATTCCATGACAAGTGTCCTTATCAGAAACACACAGAAGAGCCACATAAAGAGAGAACAGTATGTGGCCATGTAAAGACAGAGGCAGAGCTGAGAGTTATTTGGCCATAAGTCAAAGAATATATGAAGCTACTAGAAGCTGGAAGAGGCAAGGAAGTCTTGATTCTCCCTTAGAGCCTTCTGAAGGAGTGTGGACTCCTGATTTTGGACTGCTGGCCTCCAGACTTGGGAGTGAATGAACTTCTACTGTTTAAGCCACATAGTTTGTGGTATTTGTTATGGCAGTCTTAGAAAATAATATAATACAGTGATGAAGCAGCAAGTTCAAGGCTGGAAAGATTTACATTCTAATCCTGCCTTCATTTTTTTATTGGTTCTATGACCTTGAACAAGTGACACAGACCACTGAACATCAGTTTCCTCATCTCTAGGAGAGGATAACAACAATTACTCTATGCTATTCCCAAATGTCAATGAAATAAAGCATAGAAACAGTAAAACACTATACAAATAGAGGAGTGTTTTAATGTCTCTTATAATCTCCTCTCAAAGATAAATCTCTCTGGGACTTTTACCTTTTTATCATATGGCATAGTTTCAAATCCTTCATCAAAATGGTTACCTTCTTTAAAGATAAAGAGAGGATTCTAAAGGCAGTAAGAGAAAAACAAATAGTTAATTACAAGGGAACTCCCATAAGGCTATTAGGTGATTTCTCCACAGAAACTTTGCAGGCAAGAAGGGAGTGGCAAAATATATTCCAAGTCCTGAAAGGGAAAAATCTGCAAGCTAAGATACTCTACCCAGCAAGATTATCACTTAGAATAGAAAAAGAGAGAAAGAATTTCACAGACAAGCAAAAACTAAAAGAGTACAGCAACACTAAATCTATCCTAAAGGAAATATTGAAAGGTCTTCTCCAAATAGAAAAGTAGCAAGAATCTATAAGAAAGACAAAATCACAACTGGAAAGTAAATCACTTAAATAAGCCAGTACACAGATTAAAAAAAAAAATTCTGTGAAAGAAATGGTAACCACAATGAACAGCAAAAGGATAAACATGAAGATGTAAAAGAGGAATCCAAAATCATAAAATGTGGGGAGAAGAGTAAGAAAACGTAGATTTTTTTTTTTTCAGAATGTGTTTGAGCCTACATGACTATCAGTGTAAAGTAAGTAGATATACGAAGGGGTTAACATACTTGAAAAACAGGTAATCACAAATCAAAAGCTTACAATAGAGTCACAAAAACCAAAAAGAAAAGAATACAAGCATACTGCAAAAGAAAATCATCAAACCACAAAAGGGAAAAAAAAGAAAGAAAAAGAAACAAAGAAGAATACAAAATCAATGGGAAAACAAGATTTAAAATGGCAATAAAGACATATCAATAATTACCTTAAATGTCAATAGACTAAATGCTCCAATCAAAAGACAAAGTGGCAGATTGGATTACAAAAAAAAGCCTACACTATGCTGCCTACAAGAGACCCACTTTAGGGCAAAGGACACACTTAGACTGAAAGTGAGAGGATGGAAAAAGATATTTCATGCAAACAGAAATGACAAGAAAGCAGATGGCAATATTCATATAAGAAAAAACAGACTTTAAAACAAAGGCTAAAAAGAAAGATAAAGGACACTATGTAATGATAAAAGAATCAATACAAGAAGAAGATATTACACTCATCAACAAATATGTACCCAATATAGGAGCACCTAAATACATAAAACAAATACTGACAGACATAAAGGGAGAAGTTGATGGGAATACAATAATAGTAGGAGACTTTAACACCCCACTCACACCAATGGACAGATCTTCTAGACAGAAAATCAATAAGGCAACAGAGATCCTAAATGATATAATAGAACAGTTAGACTTAATTGATATTTTCAGAACATTACAACCAAAAAACCCCCAGAATACACCTTCTTTTCAAGCACACATGGAACATTCTCTAGGATTGACCACATACTAGGGCACAAAACAAGCTTCAACAAAGTTAAGAGTAAAGAGATTATTTCAAGCATCTTTTCTGACCACAACAGCATGAAACTAGAAATCAACCACAGAAAAAGAAACAAGAAAACGATTACATGGAGACTAAACGACATGCTACTAAAAAAACCAATGGGTCAATGATGAAATCAAAGAGCAAATTTAAAAAATACCTTGAGACAAATGACAATGAAAATACAACCATACAAAATCTGTGGAATACAGCAAAACAGTTCTTAGAGGCAAGTTCATAGTGATACAGGCCTTTTTGAAGAAACAAGAAAAATCTCAAGTAAACAACATTACCTATCACCTGAAAGAATTAGAAAAAGAAAGACAAACAAAACCTAAAGTCAGCAGAAGCAAGGAAATGATAAAGATCATACAGGAAATAAATAAACTAGAGACTTTTTAAAAAATGGAAAAAAGTCAGTAAAACCAAGAGCTGGTTCTTTGAAAGGGTAAACAAAATTGACAAACCTCTAGCCAGGCTCACAAAGAAGAAAAGAAAGAGGACCCAAGTAAACAAAACAAAAACTGAAAGAGGAGAAATCGCAACCGATACCTCAGAAATACAAAAAACCCTAAGAGGATACTATGAACAATTATATGCCAACAAATTGGACAACCTAGAAGAAATGGACAAGTTTCTAGAAACATACAGCCCACCAAAACTGAATCAAGAAGATATAATTTGAACAGACCAATCACTAGAAGTGAAATAGAATCTGTAATTTAAAGAACTCCCTACAAACAAAAGTCCAGGACCAGATGGCTTCACAGGCGAATTCTACTAAACATACAAAGAAGAACTTTTACCAATCCTTCTCAAACTTCCAAAAGACTGAAGAGGAGGGAACACACCCAAAGACATTCTATGAAGTCACCATCACACTGATACCAAAAACAGATAAAGACACTACCAAAAAAGAAAATTACAGGCCAATATCTTTGATAAATATAAATGCAAAAATTCTCAACAAAATATTAGCAAACTGAATCCAACAACACATACAAAAGATCACACATCATGACCAAATTGGATTCATCCCAGGTTCACAAGGATGGTTCAACAAACACAAATCAATGTGATACACCATATCAACAAAAGAAAAGACAAAAATGACATGATCATCTCAATAGATGCAGGAAAAGGATTTGATAAAAGTCAATATCCATTCATGATAAAAAACATTTGTGAAAGTGGGTATAGAGGGAACATATCTCAACATAATAAAAGCTATTTATGACAAAACCACCGCCAATATAATACTAATGATGAAAAGCTGAAAACCTTCCTGCTAAAACCTAGAACAAAACAAGGATGCCCACTCTCACCTCTTCTATTCAACATAGTATTGGAAGTCCTAACCACAGCAGTCAGACAAGAAAAAGAAATAAAGTGTATCCAAGTTGGTAAGGAGGAGGAAATAGTGTTTATATGCAGATGACATGATACTATACATATAGAAAATGCTAAAGACTCCACACAAAATCTACTAGAACTGATAAACAAATTCAGCAAGGTAGCAGGATACAATATTAACATAAAGAAATCAGTTGCATTTCTTTACACTAACAAATATCAGACAGGAAATGTTAAAAAAAAATCCCTTTTAAAATCACATCAAAAAACAAAATACTTGGGAATAAACCTGACCAAGGAGGTGAAAGACTTATACGCTGAGAACTATAAAACATTAATAAAGGAAACTGAAGATGATTCAAAGAAATGGAAAGATATCCTATGCTCTTGGATTTGAAGATATTGTTAAAATGGCCATACTACCCAAAGCAATATACAGATTTAATGTGATTCCTATCAAATTACCCATGACATTTTTCACAGAACTAGAACAAATAATCCTAAAATTTATATGGAACCATAAAAGACTGAGAGTTGCCAAAGTAATCCTGAGGAAAAAGGACAAAGTAGGAGGCATAGCCCTTCCAGACTTCAGACAATACTACAAAGGTACAGTAATCAAAACAGCAGGGCACAAAAACAGATATATGTATCAATGAAACAGAATAGAGAGCCCAGAAATAAACCCACACACCTACGGTCAATTAATCTTTGACAAAGGAGGCAAAAATATACAATGGGGAAAAGACAGCCTCTTCAGCAAGTGGTGCTGGGAAAGTTGGACAGCCACGTGTAAATCAATGAAGTTAGAACATCCCCTCACACCGACACAAAAATAAACTTAAAATGGCTTAAAGACTTAAATATAAGGCATGACGCCATAAAACTCCTAGAAGAGAACATAGGCAAAATACCATCTGACATAAATTGTACCAATGTTTTCTTAGGTCAGTCCACCAAGGCAATAGAAATAAAAGCAAAAATAAACAAATGGAACCTAATGAAACTTACAAGCTTTTGCACAACAAAGGAAACCATTAAAAAATGAAAAGACAACCTATGGACTGGGAGAAAATATTTGCAAATGATGTGACTGACAAGTGCTTAATTTCCAAAATACACATACAGCTCATACAACTCAAGAACAAACAACCCTATCAAAAAATGGGTGGAAGATCTAAAGAGACATTTCTCCAAAGAAGACATACAGATGGCCAATAGGCACATGAAAAGATGCTCATTATCGCTAATTATTAGAGAAATGCAAATCAAAACTACAATGAGGTACCACCTCACACGGGTCAGAATGGCCATCATTAAAAAGTCTACAAATAATAAATGCTGGAGAGAGTGTGGAGAAAAGGGAACCCCCCTACACAGTTGGTGGGAATGTAAATTGGTACAGCCCCTGTGGAAAACAGTATGGAGGCTCCTCAAAAAAACTAAAAACAGAGTTTCCATATGATCCAGCAATCCCACTCCTGGGCATGTAACGAGACAAAACTATAGTTCGAAAAGACACATGCACCCCTATGTTCATAACAGCATTATTTACGATAGCCAAGGCATAGAATCAACCTAAATATCCATCAACAGATGAACAGATAAACAAGATGTGGTGTGTGTCTCTGTGTGTGTATACACACACACACATATATACACACACACAATGGAATACTACTCAGCCACAGAAAAGAATGAAATAATTCCATTTGCACCAACATGGATGGACCTAGAGATTATCACACTAAATGAAGTCAGAAAGAGAAAGACATTTGCCATATGATATCACTTAAATGTGGAATCTAACACATGACACAAATGAACTTACCTAGGAAACAGAAACAGACTCACAGACATAGAGAACAGATTTGTGGTTACCTACCAAGGGAGGGGGTGTGTGAGGGAGGGATGGATTGGGAGTTTGGGACTAGCAGATGCAAACTACTATATATAGGATGGATAAACAACAAGGTCCTACTCTATAGCACAGGGAACTATATTCAATATCCTGTAATAAACCATAACGGAAAAGAATATGAAAAAGAATATATACATATGTATAATTGAATCACTTTGCTTAACAGCAGAAATTAACACAACATTGTAAATCAACTATACTTCAATAAAATACATTTTTAAAAGCTTAAAAAATGGTTATATTCTTATAGAAGAATAAATTTGACTATTCTGAATATTAACTCTCTTTCTAATCATTAATTGAACAAACTTGGTCTCTTCCATTAGGATGCATAATCCATATTCTTGAATAATATACCTAAATGGCTACTCAGCATCTCTACTTGCATGACCAATATGCATCTCAAAATCAGTAAGTTCAAAACAGAAATCTTCACTCAACCTTGGCCTCAAACTTACCCTACCCCCAAGCCACTTCTCCTTTTAGATTTCCTCATCCATGGTCAATGGTTCCTAGATGAGCACACCTAGGCAATATAAAGTATAAAAGGCAAAATTAATTCCTCTCTTTGGTCACCTCTCACATCCAACCCACCAGAAAGACCTCCTGCCTGTACTTCTCACGTATATGCCAAATCTGACCATCTTCATTGAACACTAACCACCTTGTTCATTACCGTCTTCTCTCAACAGGAATATTGCAACAGCCTCCTAACTCATTTCCAAGTTTCCATCATGGGTTTACACGTGGCACATTTTCTACATGCTAGTTGGGCAAACTTTCAAAAATGTAAATCAAACCATGTTACTCTTCTGATTAAATCTCTCCAATGTCTTCCCACTGAAATTAGAATACAATTGAAATTTATTGTCTTAGCCCACAACACACGGCTGGATTTGGCCTCTCCCTGCTTGTCTAACCATTCACCACACTCCAACCAAACGGACCTTCCTTGCCAAGCTCATTCTCTCCTCAGGGACTTTACATATTCTGCTTAAAATGTCTTTGTTCTAGTTCTTCAAAAACCTGGCCCTTTCTAACAATTAAGGTCCCAGCTCAAAGGTTACCTCCTGAAAGAGATCTTCCGTGGCTATCTCATATAAAGCAGCTCTCCCTCCTGTTTCTATCCTAGCCACCCCTGATCCCAAATTCCAGTTTTCTTATTACAGCACTTATTACCATACAAGAGTGTCTTGTTTAGTTATTTGCGTATGCATTTACATCTGCTCTCTTTTTTGGAAGGTAATACCCACAAGAGAAATTACCTTTTGTGACTTTGTACACCACCTGGTGTCAACTACCAGACATTTCGTGAACACTCAATGAATGTCATTAAATACTTCAAAAAAGCAGAGGGCAGCAATAAAACAACAAAAATATGTGACAACTGTGGGAAAATGTGCAAATAGTCACAAATATATTTAAGTGTTCTGACTGAAATAGAGAAAATAAAGTGAGATAATTACTTTAAAATTCTAAAACTGTGGAAGAAATGTTAGTATTTTGAAGTATCGATTTAATATCCCTATTTTCCTTTCTAAAATCCTCTTTTCTGCACACTGAAAAATAGTACAGAATCTAATTAGTAATAATGAAGATATAATATTAGGCAATGATAGTGTAATTATTATGATTTGGTTTACAAAAGAAGAAATATAAGCAAAATAACATCCCCTAATAAAATTTTAACTCACATAAACATTTAAAGATCCAAACAACCATGCAGTAGGCTGATTCATATGAACAGTATGGAGTAATTCCAGCATTAATAAACTAATAATAGTCATTACCTTTAATGAAGGTCATACAATTTCCTTTTTCAAGTCAACATAATTTTGAAACTTTATAACTCAAGGAAAAATTATATGAGGGCTTGAAAACTATTCAAGCAAGTCATGAATAGCAAGGGTACACACTTTACTCCTGGAAACTTTATCAGTGTAAAATGAACATGATTTTGATTTGTGCAGACTTGTATTTGTGACGACTCCAATGTTGCCTATTAATTCTTAGAATTTTATTAAATATACTCAAGGAAGATTGGTTAATATCTCTTGAGATTTCCATGAGAAATAAATGTCTTTTTCATTTGGCTAGTCAGGTGGGAAAATATGAAGACAAAGTCTATACTAATTTACACCGTATACTCTGTTGTTTCCAAAGAATCAAGAATATGCATTTTTCCGGAGAGTAATAATCCCTTCCACTTCATAGTTTGCAAATCACACCACATACATTATTACATTTGAGCCTCATAAAAATAACTATAACAGTGTATTATTTCATTTTCGTATCAATAAATAAGAGAAAACATTTACATAACTTTTCCAAATGGCATGGCTAGAACACGGACAAACCAACAAGAGCCCAGGGTTGAAATTTTCATCCTACCATCCTCCCTTGTTAATTTCTTGATAGGTAGGGCATAAAGTAATTAAAGAAAAGTGCTTTCAGCTACTGCTACCCAAGGAAGTGTCATGACATCCACATTTCGCTGCAACAGGAGAACCAGTTCTGACTCCAAGCAGGAAGTAACTCTTAAAAACAAGCGGCTTAGGGCTTTCCTGGTGGCGCAGTGGTTGAGAGTCCGCCTGCCGATGCAGGGGACACGGGTTCGTGCCCCAGTCCGGGAGGATCCCACATGCCGCGGAGCGGCTGGGCCCGTGAGCCATGGCCGCTGAGCCTGCGCGTCCGGAGACTGTGCTCCGCAACGAGAGAGGCCACAACAGTGAGAGGCCCGAGTACCGCAAAAAAACCAAACAAGGGGCTTAAAAACCCCTCTTGCATCCCCAAAGTAAAGAAGAAAACAGTAATTTTACGAAGAGAAAGCAGCTGCCAGCCGACACAAAGGTCTTAGAATAGAAGGGCAGAGAACAGCTGGAAACTACTCCTAGACAGCAGTTTCCAAAACATATTAAAGTGAAGCACAGCTTTCTGTAGAAATCAATTGATAAAAATCCAGTACTTAAAGATTATACTTTGAGGAAGAAAAACAGAAAAAGACTGACACTATTACATTAAGGAGGCTGAAGCTAGGTCAGGCAGATTTGGGCAAGAGAAACTTGAGAAAGATCAGAACCCAGATGGGACCGTATCACATCGTTGAATGAATATTACAAGTCGTATGTGAGTGGAATTTGGAAAAGTCAGAACCTCTGTTATGCCTATTATAGATCTTACCTTACCACACTGTAAACTGTATAACACTTTCCTTTGGCTTATGGGCTCAGTTACTCTAGACAAAGTTGCTACTGTCATTAAGTTTCAGTATGAAGAGACTTCTCTGGATATGTTTATATGAAGATACCTAGACAATGCAGTTCCTATTAGTGTTAAAATTCTGGAGCCCAGATTAGATTAGTCAGTGAACCAACTTTATACCTTTTTTAATGAGGTTATTTCTGTCTTAGGCTGTGTTCATCCACAAATGGTTCTCTCTAGGACAAGATTATACATGACTGTATCCCTCAGGCTCCCCAAACTTCTTCCTCCCTTCTTCCTCCTGGGCCTAAGTATGGTAATAGTTTGTTTGCTAATATACCCAAGATTACTGCAACAGTCTTTGTGATTACCATAGACCCACACCTTTATAATTAGTATCTGTAAATAAATCATTCTAGAATTAACCTATTTCAGGTGTGCCATCCGTTTCCTGTTAGTACTCCAGAAGATACAGATTCACATAGTACAAGACTCTGTTACCTGGTTCTCATCACAACCATGACAGATAATGAATTCTAGTATTTCCTACTGACACCAGTGCAACTCGGGGTTATAAAGTAATTTACCTAATGTCACACAGATAGTAAGGTAGCACCAAAATCTTGAAATAGAATAATCTGAGCCAAAACCTCTGGTATTTCCACTGTACTGCATTGACTCTTGAGTTTATTATATATCTTTCCACATATGTATACCTGATTTCTAACAGAATTTGCTATAAGGGGACAGGATGTTTGAGTGAAATAGATAGTACAGATAACCTATCTTAAAAGCTTTATAAACAAATGAGGTAAGAAAACTGAGGAAAATGACGTAATTTGCTCAAATTCACAAAGGTACTGACTGCCAGCCAAATTTCCCACACATTCTTTAAATAAACAGATAAGTGCTATTCAATGACATACTGATACAGACAGGTGACATGACTTGCCAAAGGTGATATACTCAAAGGTTGAGACATGTTTCTTATTCTCAAGCATCTCTTATAAGAGTTGTAGGGGGCTTCCCTGGTGGTGCAGTGGTTAAGAATCTACCTGCCAATGCAGAGGACGCGGGTTCGAGCCCTGGTCCGGGAAGATCCCACATGCCGCGGAGCAGCTAAGCCCATGCGCCACAACTACTGAGCCTGCACTCTAGAGCCCATGAGCCACAACTACTGAAGCCCGAGTGCCTGGAGCCCGTGCTCCACAACAAAAGAGGCCACTGCAATGAGAAGCCCGCGCACCGCAACAAAGAGTGGCCCTGCTGCCACAACTAGAGAAAAGCCCCACGTAGCAATGAAGACCCAACACAGCCAAAAATAATAAATTAAATAAATAAATTTAAAAAAAAAGAGTTGTAGGGCAGAGTAGGTGCTCATACCTATAATAGAGAGGAAATCAATATTTTTAAAACTGAAATTATCCATCAATTGCTTTATCTAACCATCTTACAGTTTTGATTAGAAATAACGAATCAGTTTCTGAAGGAAATGGTAATCTGGGGAGCATATTTGACATTTTGAAATGCTATTATTATTATTATTATCCTCATAGAGTATTTAGAGAATCACTATCTGGTCAAGTGAGGAATAATTCTGATATTTTAGGCAATTTTGAATAAACCTTATTACTAGCTTTAAAATATAAAATAAATTAGCTAAAGCATAGCTATCTCATACTAAATATAAAACACTAATAAAATCAGGGGTAAAAAAAGAATTTCTAGCAAAAATGTTATAATTTCCATGCCTTTGCAAGTTCTAACCAATACAACTTATCAAAAATAGAAGTTAAATAATAGAAGTGAAAGTATGGGGAAAGAAACAAAATTATCATTTTTATGGATAATACGATTGTATAGCTAGGAATTTCAAAAGAATGAAGAGAAACTACTAAATTAACACGAAAATTCAATACGGTGGCTAGAAACAAACAAAATGACATCGTTTTCTTGTATATCAGTATTAAATAATTAGAAGTATAATTTAAAAACGTATACTAGTATTCAAATATAAGGTACTCAGTAAGAAAATGAACGAAAAATATATGAGATCTACATGAAATCAACTACAAAATTCCTGAAAGCCATAAATACGTTAAAAGTCATGCACTATTTCTAGATCAAAATACAAATTATATAGATATCTAATTGTTTCCAAACTTCAGTAAACTTATAATACAATTTTAATAAAAACTCTGAAGAGATCTTATCCTAATTAAAAAAAAATAATTGGGCTTCCCAGGTGGCGCAGTGGTTGAGAGTCCGCCTGCCGATGCAGGGGACGCGGGTTCGTGCCCCGGTCTGGGAAGATCCCACATGCCGCAGAGCGGCTAGGCCGGTGAGCCATGGCCGCTGAGCCTGCGCGTCCGGAGCTTGTGCTCCGCAGCGGGAGAGGCCACAACCGTGAGAGGCCCGCGTACTGAAAAAAAAAAAAAAAAAAAAAAAAAAAAAAAAAAAAAAAAAAAAAATTTTTAAAAAAAAAAAAAAAAAAAAAAAAAAAAATAATTAAAATGTTCATGAACAGACAATCAGAAATCAAACAATTTTGGGGGGGAAATTTACACAAAGGAATTAGTTTACATAAAGGAATATATGATATGGAAAACAATGAGGAAATAATAGATTAATCGACCAATTATCTGCAACAAATGGTCAGCTAATTTAAAAATATCAGCTAAGATTCTATCTTTATAATACATGCAAAAATATAGTATAATTAAAAATTTAAATATAAAATATCAAGCCATAAAAACAGAAAATATTAAAACTTTCTACTTTTAAAGTCATTGGAAGTAATCATGAAGGATACAGTTAATATACTGGCAAAATAAAAATATAAAACTGAATGTTGAAAGTATTGTAAACATTAAAAGATAAACTGAAAAAATATTTGCAATAGAGAAAGGGTTAGTGAATTTAAAACATAGAGTTTAATCAAGCAATTAAGGAAAAATTTGAGACAATACGTAAATGAAAAAAGGATATGAGAGAATTCATGAAAAAGAAATTTTATGTAATAAATATATTTTAAAAAGGCTGACAGTCAAAAGTAATGAAAGATACTTTACTTAAAATAAAAATCAATTTTTTGGGCTTCCCTGGTGGTGCAGTGGTTGAGAGTCTGCCTGCTGATGCAGGGGACACGGGTTCGTGCCCCAGTCCGGGAGGATCCCACATGCAGCAGAGCGGCTAGGCCCGTGAGCCATGGCCACTGAGCCTGCGCGTCCGGAGCCTGTGCTCCGCAACAGGAGAGGCCACAACAGTGAGAGGCCGGTGTACCGCAAAAAAAGAAAAAAAAAAATCAATTTTTCAACAAGTAGATTTGCAAAGATTTTTTTAAAAGTTAGTTTTACAAAGTTAAGTTATGTACATAGTACCATGTTTGAAAGTATAATGATATAGCCAGTAATTTCATCCTTGGTAATCCATAACAAGGATATACCCTGAAACACAAATATTTATGCACTAAATTCTTCTACACTGCATTAGAGTAAAAACAGCATTAATTTGCATATGGGATATGATATTAACTATGTTCTACCAGATAGGAAAATAGTAGGAAGTTTTGTAAATTGTATTTCATGTTGATTCTTTTTTCCCTATTTTATTGAGATATAATTGTCATACAGCACCGTACAAGTTTAAGGTGTAAAGCATAATGATTTGACTTACATACATCATGCAATGATTACCACAATAAGTTTAGTGAACATCAACCATCTTATATAGATACAAAATTAGAGGAAAAAATTTCTTTGTGATGAGAACTCCTAGGATTTCCTCTCTTAACAACTGTCATATATAACATACAGCACTGTCAATTATATTAATCATTTTGTACATTATATCCCTAGTACTTATTTTTTAACCAAAAATTTGTACCTTTTTTTTTTTTTTTGCGGTACGCAGCCCTCTCACTATTGTGGCCTCTCCCGTTGCGGAGCACAGGCTCCGGATGTGCAGGCTCAGTGGCCATGGCTCATGGGCCTAGCCGCTCCGCAGCATTTGAGATCTTCCTGGACTGGGGCACGAATCCGTGTCCCCTGCATCGGCAGGCGGACTCTCAACCACTGCACCACCAGGGAAGCCCAAAAATTTGTACCTTTTGATCCCTGTCATCCAATTGCCTCTCCACCTAACCCCATCTGGTAACCACAAATCTGATCTCCTTTTATATGAGGTTGTCTGTTTGGGTTTATTTTTTAAAGTATGATTGATCTATAACACCATGTAAGTTCCTGGTGCATAACACAGTGATTCAATATTTCTATACATCGCAAAATGATCAACATGATGTCTAGTGTCCATATGTCACCATACAAAGCTATTACATTATTATTGACTACATTTCCCACTCTGTACATTTCACTCCTGAGACTCATTTGGTAATTTAAAGTTTTCACCTCTTGATTTCCATCATCTACTTCACTCAATGATCTGTGCCCCTTTCCTCTGACAACCACTTGTTTGTTCTCTGTATCTGTGACTCTGTTTCTGTTTTGTTTGTTCATTTGTTTTGTTTTTTTAGATTCTACATAAAAGTGAAATCATAGGGTTTTTGTCTTTCTGTCTGACTTATTTTACTTAGGATAATACCATCTAGGTTCATCCATGTTGCCTCAAAAAGAAAGAATTCATTCTTTTTTTTACAGCTCAGTAATATTCCATTGTGTGTGTGTGTGTGTGTGTGTGTCACATCTTCTTTATCTTTTAACCTACTGAAGGACACTTGAGTTGCTCTCATACTAAGGAAATTGTAAATAATGCTGCAACGAACATAAGAGTGCATATATCTTTTTGAATTAGTGTTTTTGTTGATTTCAGGAAAAAAAAACCCCAGTAGTGGAATTTCTGCATCTTATTGTATTCTATTTTTAATTTTTTGAGGAATCTCCACACTTTTTTCCATAGGGACTACACCAATTTACATTCCCACCAACAGTGCACAAGGGTTCCTTTTTCTTCATATCCTTGCCAACACTTGATATTTGTTGTCTATTTGATAATAGCCATTCTAACAGGAGTGAGGTAACATCTCATTGCGGTTTCAATTTGCACTCCCCTGATTATCAGTGATGCTGAGCATCTTTTCATGTGTCTGTTGATCATCTATATGCCTTCTTTCAAAAAGTGTCTACTCGGGTCCTCGGCCCATTTTTCCATTGGGTAGTTTAATTTTTTGATATTGAGTTATATGAGTTCTTTGTATATTTTGGATATTAACCTCTTATAGAACATGTCATTTGCAAATATCTTCTCCCATTTGGTAGGTTGCCTTTTTGTTTTGTGGCTAGTTTTCTTTGCTATGCAAAATCTTTTAGTTTGTTGTAGTCCCCTTTATTCATTTTTGCTTTGTTTCTCTTGCCTGAGGAAACATTAGAAAAAAATATTGCTTAGGCCAATTTTAAAGAGCATATGGCCTATGCTTTCTTCTAGAAGTTTTATGGTTTGGGGTGTTACATTTAAGTCTTTAATCCATTTTGAGTTTATTTCTATATATGCTTAGAGAAAGTAGTCTATATTGATTCTTTTGTATATAGTTGTCCACTTTTCCCAACAGCATCAATTGAAGAGGCTTTTTCTGCAGTAGTATATTCTTGTTTCCCTTGTCATAGATTAATTGCCCATATAAGTATGGGTTTATTTCTGGGCTCTCTATTCTGTTCCATTGATCTATGTGTCTGTTTTTGTATCACTACCACACTTTTGATTAGAGTAGCTTTGTAGTATAGTTTAAAATCAGGGCGTATGATACCTTCAGCTTTTTCTTTCTCAAGACTGCTTCATTTATTTGGGGGTCTTTTGTGTTTCCATACTAACTTTAGATTTGTTATAGCTCTGTGAAAAATGCTATGTATACTTTAATAGGCATTTTACTGAATTTGTAGATTGCCTTGGGTAGTACGGTCTTTATAACAATACTAATTCTTTCAATCCATGAGCACAGTATATCTTTCCATTTGTTTGTGTCCTCTTCAATTTCTTTCATCAGTGTCTTATAGTTTCCCTAGTACAGGTCTTTTACACTCTTAGATTTATTGCTAGGTATTTTTTTTGATGCAATTATAAATTTCTCTAATAGTTTGTTGTTAATGTACAAAAATGCAACAGATTTCTGCATGTTAATTTTGTATCCTGCCAATTTACTGAATTAATTTATTAGTTCTAATAGTTTTTTGGTGGTGTCTTTAGGATTTTCTATATATAGTATCATGTCATCTGCAAGCAGTGACAGTTTTACTTCTTCTTTTCCAATTTGGATTCCTTTTCTTTCTTTTTCTTGTCTGTTTGCTGTGGCTAGGACTTCCATACTATGTTGAATACAAGTTGTAGGAATGGTCATTATTATCTTATTCTTGGTCTTAGAGGAAATGTTTTAAGCTGTTAACTGTTGAGTATGATGATGGCTATAGGTTTGTCACATATGGCCTTCATTATTTTGATGTATATTCCCTCTATACTCACTTTATGGACAATATTTTATCACAAATGATGGGTGAATTTTGCTCAAAGATTTTTCTGCATCTATTGAGATGATCATTGGATTTTTATTCTTCAGTCTGTTAGCATGGTGCATCACACTGACTGATTTGCAGACACTGAACCATCCTTGCATACGTGGAATAAATCTCACTTGATCCTGGTATATGGTCCTTTTAATGTATTGTTTAATTCAATTTGCTAATATTTTGTTGAGGATTTTTGTATCTGTGGTCAATAGTGATACTCTCCTGTAATTTTCTTTTCTGTGGTAACAAGAGATGAACTGGAGTGACGGAGACACTCCAGGCTAGGACTCTGAAATATGAATAAAAATATCTATAATAATTTGTATTTCCCTAATGCCTAATGATGCTGAGCATCATTTTGTGCACTTATTTGCCATCAGTATACCTTCTTTAGTGAAGTGTCTTTTCAAAACTTTTCCATGTTCCTATTGAATTATCTGCATTTTTATTACTGAAGTTTGAGTGTTTTATATACATTCTGAATTACAGGCATATAGTGAAGTACCATTCCACATCTATTAAAAGCTATAATTAAAAAAACTGACTGGGCTTCCCTGGTGGCGCAGTGGTTGAGAGTCCGCCTGCCAATGCAGGGGACACGGACGTGGCATGTGGGATCTTCCCAGGGCAGGGTTCAAACCTGTGTCCCCTGCACTGGCAGGCGGACACCTAACCACTGTGCCACCAGCAAAGTCCTCTCAAACACTTCTGCTGGTAAGATGGTATAACCACTTTGAAAAGCAGCTTGGCAGTTTCTTAAAGTATCTACTATATAATCCATCCATACTACTCCAAGTATCTACCCAAAAGAAACAGAAGTATATGTCCATACAAAGACCTGAATATGACTGTTCATAGAAACTTTATTTGTAATATCCCCAAACTAGAAACAACCTAAATGTCCATCAACAGACCAACAGATAAACAAATTGTGGTAATTCCATACAATAAAATACTATTCAGCAAAAGATAGGAATGATACTACTTACTGATACATGCAACAATATGGATGAATCTCAAAATAATATGCTGAGGTGAAAGAAACCAGACAAAAACTATGTATATTCTATGAATCCATTTCTATAAAACTCTAGAAGATTCAAGATAATCTATAGAGAAAGCAGATGAGTGGCATGTGAAAACTGGGAGAGAGAGAGTGAGAGGAGTATGAAAAGGGTGCAAAACTGGAATTACAAAAAGTTATGAGATTAGTTTAGGGAATGAAATTTACCAAAATGTACATTTTGTATATGTAAAATTTAGTGTATGTCATTGTTACCACAATAAAAGCTGTTAAAAATTTACAGTGACCACGTGTTACTTTTCATATTTAAATTATTTTTATTATTGTGAGTGCATTATTCAATATTCAGATTCTGATCATGTAGTAGTAACCTAGTGGGTGAAGAGTTTCCCTCAAGGGAAAGGTTTATGGAGGGAAGTCCTGTGTGGGCCAGTTAGGCAGGGAATGTTATATAGATATCTCTCTATGGTATAGGAGGGAAGACAGAGAAGCAGGAGGGAGGACAGGCCAGAGGATAAAGAAAGATGAACGTGGCCTAGTGGGAGGAAATGGGTTTGAAAAGGTCCAGGAGGGCATGAGGCCAAGGTCAGCAGGTGAAGAGCCAAGAAATTTAGGTGACCAGGCTGGTCACCTAACAGGTACAGTCTAGAGAATCTACTTAGATTTGGGGGACAAGCCTAGCATATTTCATTAGACTAGGGTAAGACAAGTGACATATCTATTCTAAGCTGGGTAATGAATTCACTGGTTAAACAAAGAAGAGATCTCACAGTGATGCTCTTTCAAAAGAAGAGAAGTCTCCATATTTGACTAGGAAGAACACTTCACATTATGTAAAAAGGACTGTTGATGAAGTTGGATTGTGGCTGGAAAGTAAGATATGTGAACACTTTCATTTCCTACTGTGTATATAAAATAATTGCTCTTTGAAAAAGTAAAATCTCAATTTAGTGATAATGCTTAGGGATTAAGATGTCCTTGTTAATTGACTTTTTTATTTATACAATCATTGATGACAATCATAGAATTTCACAGCTGGAAAGGACCTTGGAGATCCTTTAGTCCAACCTCACTTTATAGATTAGGTAACAGAGGACCAAGAGGTTAAGTAAATGGCCCGAGGTGGCAGTCAATTAGTGACAACTGGGATTATAAGAGAAATTTAACTAGAACATGCTTTTGTTTCAATCCTTGTGATTGAAACGTTTTCTTCAAGAATGTGTTCATCTATTTAAATGTTTTAATATGGAAATACAGGAACTCTGAACCTACAGAGAGGTGTGCCTCCAATTTCTACTTTTATCAATTGGTTTAACTAATATTTATTAAATTCCTACTATGTTCTGGGCACTGATTAAGTTCTGAGACTAAAGAAATAAAATATAAATAAAAAGAGCTCATAGTCTAAGGTGCTGACAGAAAGTAAATGTGATTAATGCTATGACAGATGTAAGCATAGGGGCTCTCAAACCACACCAGAGGGATGTCTGCTGGGATGGAAAAGAGTTGTGACAAGTATTGCATTAATACAAACAATATATTAATTAGACACACAAAAAAACATAAGAAAAACAAGGAAATAATTATCACAAAATTTAGGATTGCAATTACCTCCAGGATGGAGTAAAGGGAGGCCATTACCAGAAGCCCATTCAATTATATTGGTCGTGATCTATTTCTTAAAATGGATGGGCACATGTATGCTCATTCTAAGTGATTTTTCTAAGTAATAATATATAGTTGTTTGTACACAGGCTACGTTACACACAGAAAAAATCTTTTAAGCAACTGAGAGCTAGAGAGAACGAGAGTAAGTGAAAACTACAGTCCCTCTAATGGTGAAAGGAAGAAAGGACTTTCTATAGGAGTTCAAGGGGTATGAGGGGGGAAGAAATAAAGTATTTCAGCTTTTCTGCTGGCCAACAAGAAACAGATTGAAAATTACAGAGGACTATATCAATACATATAATTATGAAAATTGGAGAATGTAAGTTTTGCTTGAGAAAAGTGGCAAGCACTTTCTTCTGTCAGACGAAAGAAAAAGGAAAAATAGTTAACTGTGAGAAACATTAGGAGCAAATAAAGGCATTTCCTGAAGCTCCTCTTGAAGGCTCATGGTTTTCTTAGCAAAAGTTAAGGATCTTATTCCTTATTTGCCCAGAGAGTAAGGGCAAGAGGTGGTAAGGGAGGGATAGGGGAGTGGAAGGGGTAGAGACGGGGAAGAATTGTTCTCAGAAGCTGGAGGGAAATGAAAAAGTATGAAATGGCCTCTAATGAATACAGACATTACCACTCAAGTCTATCTGAGGAGTAAGAGTAAATCTGCAGTTGATTATATTGGCAGTCTTGTGACTTTTTTTTTTTTTTTTTTTTTTGCAATGATAAGCTGGCTGCAGAAGTAGAGAGCTCAGGTGGCTTAGAATAACATAAAGTGTTCTGTGGACTTGACTGAGGCATCAAGGAAACATAGGGTGTTGGGACATGTCATACATTGGACTGGGTTATGAGATGTAGAGCTCCAAGCAGGCAAACAAAAGAATGGAAAGGATGAAGCCATTTGGACCTTAATCTAACCCCACCAGGGCAGAACAGGTATGGAGATTCTGCTTAAGATTTAATAGTTAAGGTTTATTGTGAGCCTAACTACAAAGTGCAGTTGAAAGGGGAAAGGGGTGTAGGAGGTTGTGAGCCATGTACAAAGAATGTGAAGAACTCAATTTGGATTCAGACAAAAGTCAAAAGGGGGTTTGCAAGAGCAGGTGTTAGGTCCCAGCAGGAAGGCAGAGCACAGCTATATAATCTGGTTGATGACCCAGGAAATTCAGGAAGAAAAAAAAGTCACTATTCAGAACCAGGTCTGTAGATGGAAAATAAAGGCCCATTTAGTAGGTGGGTGTTTAGAAGCAACACTTTTGTACTTCTAGAAGGGAGTAGAAAAGGAGACAGGCTAAAAGGAACTAAGTTACTAATTAGTCATGTTCTGGGAACTGGACCCCTAGAGATAAGGGTAAGTGTGACTCTGAAGTCTATATATCAAGAGTCTTTGGCTGGAAGAAATGACCAAGGCTAAATGTCTGTTGGATTGGTGTCTTCAGCTGTTCAGTCGTTCTTTCATAAGTCAGTTGGTCTTGGAACTGGGGGAAAAGAAAGGTGTACTGAATGTATAAAAGTGGACACAGTTCCATTAGTGGAACTTGGAACAGTAGAGTCAAGAGAACTGAGGTGGAAGGATTAATTAGGAGTTTGGCGTTAAAATATACACACTACTGTATATAAAATAGATAATCAACAAAGATCTACTGTATAGCACAGGGAACTATACTCAATAACTTGTAATAACCTATAATGGAAAAGAATCTAAAAAAGAATAGATTTGGGGGCTTCACTGGTGGTGCAGTGGTTAAGAATCTGCCTGCCAGTGCAGGGGACACAGGTTCGAGCCCTGATCCGGGAATATCTCACATGCCGCGGAGGAACTAAGCCCGTGTGCCACAACAACTAAGCCTGCGCTCTAGAGCCCGTGAGCCACAACTGCTGAGCCCTCCGTGCTGCAACTACTGAAGCCCACATGCCTAGAACCCATGCTCCACAACAAGAGAAGCCACCACAATGAGAAGCCCGTGCACCACAATGAAGAGTAGCCCCCGCTCGCTGCAACTAGAGAAAGCCCACACTCAGCAACGAAGACCCAACAGCCAAAAATAAATAAATTTATAAAAAAAGAATAGATTTGTATATATGTATAATTGAATCACTTTGCTGTATACCTGAAACTAACACAACATTGTAAATCAACTATATTTCAATAAACTTTTTAAAAAAAGAGAACTGAGGTGGATATTTTCAAAGAGAGCATGGTAAAAAAAGGATTAACATCAGGTCTAGGAGACTGGCTGAATCTGGGCC
Source organism: Neophocaena asiaeorientalis asiaeorientalis (assembly GCF_003031525.2). Classification (NCBI taxonomy): domain Eukaryota; kingdom Metazoa; phylum Chordata; class Mammalia; order Artiodactyla; family Phocoenidae; genus Neophocaena; species Neophocaena asiaeorientalis. Next base: position 2,222,540 of record NW_020175672.1, read on the forward strand.
CAGATGCTGATGAGATTTCTCTAGGTGTGATTAATACACTATGTTGGTGGACTTCAGGTTTCCTATTAATTCGTATCTGTACCCAGACCGTACCAAATGATTTAGAGTCACCTGTGTTTCTTCTTATAGATGGACTTCAAGATCACATTCATCAGACTGTCAGAGCATGGGTTAGTGTTTTCAAAGACTCGCGTTATTCTTAGGAAGCTTGAAGTGTTGCCCAAAATACATGAGCACCAGTGCTGTCAAAACTTCCGCAGTATATGGAAGTGCCAAATACACCTATACAACACCCCGACTTCACAAAAAATTTAATCAATTTCACCCGTAAGCCATGCTTAACAGAAAAATGACAAGCCAGAGTTGCCACCCTTGAGATTGTGGAATGTGGTTAATCATTTGGGAAGGTTAAAAAGAGAAGGGTGGGCAGAGGGCAGTAATACTTGTGAAGACGATTCGACGTGAAAAACAAAAGGAATAATGCTAAAGAAACGTAGGAACAAATACTCAAACAAAATAGAAAGGTGAAAGGTGTATTTTCACTTTAAATTTTTTTCCTTGTTAAAGGAAAGTTACTTTACTTTAAAGTTACTTTAAATATAAAGGATTGAATCTTAAGGAGCTATGTATGGAAACTTCACTGTGTGACTCTTCACTTGGGAACTCTTCATTATAGAAGATTCAAGTCTATCTGGGTATCAACTGGAGAATAAGTATTCAATAAAATACCCAGAGGATCGCAAAATTATTTCACTAAAGGCAGTCTCAAAACAGGAAACGAGTATAGTGTTTTAGCAAAGTTCCAGTATATATTTGTATTTTAACCCTTTGGAATAAAAACTAGAATAATTTTCTCAGGAATTAAAACATAGAACTCTTAAGAAAAACAGAAATAGACTCACAGACATAGAGAATAAACTTATGATACCAAAGGAGAAAGTGTGAGGAGGAAACTATATGTACTGTATGTATAGCACAGGGAACTATAGTCAAGATATTGTAACAACCTATAATGGGAAAAAAATCTGAAAAAGTATACATATATATATATGAATCACTTTGCAGTAGAAACACTGTAAATCAACTATACTTCAATTTTAAAAAAACCAAAAGACAAAATATAGTACTTTAAGAATCTATGATGAGAATGCTAAGAAGAAAAATATTTTATTTTCCTAAAATATAAGGAATACTTTATAATTATATCACTATGAGTAATATTTTTAATCTTCACTTTTTAAAAACATACATACAAATATTTGAAAATTATCCAAACTTTTAATATCTCCCTTACTGTTGATTTTAATTGTTACCCACAGAAAGTTTAAAATTAGGTTTTCTGTGCTTAAAGCACAAAACTTTCATGAAAGCTTTTCTCAACCTTATTGACCCTGAGAAATATGTATCTTAATTTGATTTATGCTCTCGAATAAATAATCCACTTAATAGGGAATTTTTCTTAAAATGTAAATGCTATTCAACTTCAATACACAAACTTTTAAACTATTGTTCTGCAATAAAGATACATTTTGCAAAAACATGCCATGCTTATTTTTCAGTTCATTTTAAAATTAATCTTGCACACACACACACACACACACACTTGCTTAAGGGTGAACAAAACTTATGGTTGTACAATGTAGGGCAAAAACAAAAGGGAAAAAGTCATCCTTATTCACTTTGAATTTTATCTATAGAATAAGCAATCAGAGAAGTATAAGGGAATTATATCTGTCATGTTCCCAACAAGAAACAGATGTCACACTCAAGTTAGGATAATTCAACAGACTACCTGGATATGGGGCTATTTACAGAGATGGGAGTGTAGGGGAACCACAAAGTAGATACAGCAGTGCGGGCTTAGTAGTAACTGTGGAGCTGAGGCCCCTGACCCAAGGGAGAAGGGAGGGAGCGGTTATTGGACCATTGAAGAGAGAGCCAAGAGAACACATACCTGCTTCATCCTCTACCTTCCCCAGTGACCAGACCCAACCTGAAGCCTCTGGGCACAAGAACTCCATGGCTGTAGGGCAAGTTGTTCCCTTTCCTCAGACAGAGAACAGGGTAGAGAAGGGAAGAGAACAGAAAATCCAAAGGAATGAACCAACAATGTCAAAGCCAAAAATATATAACCATAGCAAAAAACTCTTCTCCTAAACTAATAGATAAGATACGTAAATTATAATAATTATTAAATAGTATTAGCAATTACAACCAAGCAGCACATGGTTGAATTGCTTATAATTTCCATTACCATTAATGACTGAGTTCACAATCTGGCCTAACACAAATCCCATCACTAAATCATAGTTAGAGGAGACACGGAGACGCACGCACACACACAATGTAATATATTCAACAGCTAGGTTCATCATTCATTCTTTCAGTCATTAACATGTACTCTGCTAGGCACTAGGGATTAAAAAAGGAGATCTCCGCTCTCCAGAAATTCTCAGTGCAGTGAAAAAGACAAATTTAGCAAGTAATTAGGAGACAATAGAAGTGAAAAGTGGTAAAGACCTCAGAACAGGGAAGCCTTCATAAAATGCTAACTTTTGACCTGAGACTTGAAGGAATAATTACTCTAGACAGGGGATAAAGCTTGTACAAAAGCATGGAGTGAGAGGGTTTGGTATGGTTGGGAAACCAGAAAAAAAAATTCAGAGTGATGGGGAACAGTGTGAGTGGGGATGCAAGATGCATATGAGATAGAAAAGATGAGTTAGGACCAAATTATTAAGGCCCTGTTTGCTATGAAAATAGCATAAATTTCATCCTAAGATAATACTTTTCAAACTTTTCACCATAAAAATAACACAGAGAGAAGACAGTGAACTTATGCACCCATAGGTCTGTTGGCAACATCTGCAGCAGTTTCTACTTCAAGCAAAAGCATTTATAAAGTCCTAAACCTTACTGTGAAAACTAGTGAGAATTTTGCGTTCTACTCTTTTGTTTGTAATAACACGAAAGGGATATTTTGACACACTTAAAAATGAGTAAAGTGGATACTACAGTAAGCTCAGCCATGGTTAGTTTGGGGCTTCTAAAACTCCCAGGAATAACCTAAGAAAACACCCTCTCCAGGAAGTTTGAAAAGCAGATTTGAAAAGTCTCATGAGGCAATAGAGAGGCAATGGAGATTTTATATACATATATATATATATATATATATATAATATATAAAAATACAGACAGTGATACTACAGAAAAGAGAATGGATTCAAGAAATGCGGGCTGTAGCGTCTGGCAACACTAGGAGATGAAGAATGAGACAAGGATGATTTCAAGTTTTCTATCTTGGGTAGCTGGTCTCAATGGTAATGATATCTTTGAAAATCACAAACAAAGAGAGGAAAGTTTGTCAGTGAATGTGGCGATTATAGCTTGGGAACATAGTGAGTTTCAAGAGGATGCCACACAGATAAGTAGAGCTTTCCAGAGGAATGATACAAAATAAGGTCTAGAGTTCTAAAAATGGAGGTTGAGATTAAACGTCAAATATTAGCCACCCTGAAACCAAATCTGGTCTATACAAGTGTTGTGTTTGACGTGCATAGTGTGAAAATATGTTTTTGAACTAACATTCAAATATTTGGAGACTAATTTCAACTATTCTCAAAATACTTCAAATTCAGGGAACCCTGGACCAAATTACCACATGACAAATCTCCCACTTACGAAGTAAAGGCTGCCCCTTTGGAAGAGGTCTGCACCCTCCTCTAATCAAGGAGGCATATACACTTACCTCCATCTGCCTCACTCATGTATAGTGTTACCTGTGAGACCCTGATGATGTTTATACTTGCAGTGTCTGGTCTAAGTGAAAGCTAAGCTTTTATAGTTAATGAAATCACTTGCATGAGAGAAGAGGAGGGAAAGAGAAAGGAGAAAGGAAAAGAGAAGAGAGACAACGAAAGGAAAGGGGAGAGGAGAGAAGGAGAATGTTCTCCCTGAGAAACAGTTGAACACTTGCAAAAAGAAGTGCCAGAAAAGGACTGTAAGGATGGTCAAGCCAATGAGAAAACTGAGACTGTGCTTTCATGACAGCCAAGTGAGTAGAGATCTCCAATAAAGAAATGAGAAGTCCCATGCGGTCGAAAGGTTCAATTCAAATGAATTTGGAATTGTGGAGGTCCTTGTTGTTTCAACACGAGTCAGACTGCAGTACATTTAGGGGAGTGGAAAGTGAGAAGAGAGATACAAGTAGCCCAAAACATCCTTTTAGTAAATGATTTTTTGTGTGTTCTTTGAAGTTTAATCCACATGACAAAGTGCATTCTAAAATGATTTCTGAGTTATTTTTTATATTTAACGGTTTGCAAAACAGATGAGAAATTAGTGTCCTAAATTATAAAATCTTTCCTAAACTTTAATTTAAATAAATTTTATTTTCAGGATACACATATCACCAGAAAAAAAGGGATTATTGGTAAAGAGAACAATGACTTATACCGTATCTAGAACATTGCTTGAATATGAGGATAGATGAGACTTGAAGTAACCCAACTTCATGGCAAGGCTGTGGTGATTTTTTTTTTTTACTTGACCTTGATACTGACTCTTCTCTATTTTAGAGGAATGAAAAAATATTAATAAAATCATGTATAATGACCAAGATGTATGCAGATTATCCTCTCACTCAAATACTAACAAGTACATTTGTGGAACAGAAATAAGTCCATTTACATCCAATGACCTGTCCTGCAGGTTATGGCAGAAAACCAAAGACACGTTCAAAAGGAGTCTGTGATTGAAGAGGATTTATGGAAGGGACTGTTTTACAAAGGCTTTCACACAGTTAAAGGACAGCAATAAAGAATGGTATCAGATCCAAGGGCTCGTGACAGTGGAAAGAAGGCCAGCCCCAGGCCTGAGTAAGTAAGAAGAGGCAATATTTACAAGAACCCAGGTAAACATGTAACTGTAGGAAAAAAAGGACAGGAGCTTCCAGAGAGCAACAGCTACAGACAACCTGAATGATGCCTGACAGGAAGGGAGCTGGGGGAATAAATATCTCAAACCCATTGTCCTCCAGATCTCCAATTTCCGGCCATTGTCTCCCATTTTCTAAACCCAGTCAGAACATAAGGGAGACCAGCTGATGTGACCATTAACACCAGCCTTCCCACTAGCAGAGAGAAGGGGCAAAAAGATATCTCTAGCATATCCTCCAGAAAGTAAATAGTTTTCCCTCAGGGAGTTGCCTAGACCCTACATTACAGCATTTTCTTCAACCAATGGCGAGTTGGTCCCCTTCTGCAATAACAGTGATGTTTCATTTTCTCATTGTTAGGAAAATTGCCATATAAGGCAGTGTAATGGTTAGCGCAGTGGTTTTTTGTTGTCCGCTTGTTTATTTATAGCATCCAACCCCCTTTCTTATTTCCAGAGAATCTGTCGTTGTTGACTGTCTCTGTGGGGAGGTGGGGAAAGGTGCTCCTGCCTTTGACTAGGAAAGCTTGAGGGACAGCCCCTTCCTCTTCCTGCCCTCTGCCCACAAAGGCAAGTTCCTGGACCTAAGAGCACTGAATGAGATGTGTTCTCCCAAGACCCTAAATTCAGAGGAGGTAAGCAACATTAACTAGAGTTAGGATTTCTTCTAGGCAGAGGAAGCTGTGCTCATTTCCTTAGCAACGGCAGTAGCAGCCTGGCCAGGTTCTTCCTGTTAAGAACACTTGTAGTACTTTCTGTACTTTTACTACTGGGAAGCACTTAGTTCAATCCATTCTGCTAACCTAGGCTTCCAGCTTCTGTGCAATTACCTAAGTTCCAAAGACCCTCCCAATAAACGCTCTCGTTGGCTTCTGTTATATGTACTCAGAAACATCTTAACATGTATGATTACTGTTTGCAGCACTGAGTGGCCAGTTGGACGACACCAGGTTTTCCCCAGGAGCAGGTTTCCTTCACACCTCTGATGTGGACCTATCTGCATTTGTCCTATCCTCCTTACCCAGCCACTCAGTCCCCATCTCAGTACCTGACCTAGTCATTCCTTTGTCCTGACCCTGTCCTCAACTGGGGCCTTTCTCTCCCTTTATTTTAAAATTAGTACCATTTTTTAATCTTAATCCTCATCTTCAGAAATATTTTAATTCCAAGTCTTTTGATTCTGATATTTGAATTCATTTAGATGTGTATAACTGATAGAAGCTTGACAGGACAAGCAATAGATTTTCAGGTGTCAGAGGTCAGCTGTTAGTTGAGATATCTGAGGAACAGGTAGACTATCCCGGCAGTCCTAAAAAAATCTCAGCAGTTAGATGACTGACTACCCTGCTTAAAAATCTAAATGCAAGAGAAAAAGGGAAAATAACATTTTATATTTGTCTACTAAGTCAACCGCACCGAGCTGGCCACTTTTGGACATTTTCTTTCATTCTCACAACAAGAGAGTTTAGGAAACTTCCCCAAATAACTGCTATTTAGTGACAGAGCTGAGATTTGAACCTGTAACTCCTCCCTCAGCCCCTGCCACACCACCACTCTGCCTAAAAATGACAGCCACCTCTTCAAAGATTCTGACACTCAGAGTGTGAGAAAATAGTGGCAGCAGTCAGTTCAGTGACAAAGGTACAAGAGACTACATGGCATCGTACATTTCAAGATGAATTTTTGACAGCACAGGAGGCGCTTTAGAAGAAGTCATGAATTTGATTGGGTTAAGCTTAGAACATCTACTAGAAAACCATTTCTTAAATTACTATTTTCTATGGTATTGATGGAAAGGAAACTGTATAATTTGCTCATGTGTCAGAGGTAGTCTGCTTGTTTACTGTTAATGATAATCAAAATATCTGACATGTAATAATGTTCGGGTAACACTTAAATCAACCTGATTATACTGGAAACCTAATAAATAATAACTACAGAGGTTTTTTTTGTTTAATATGCCTCTGGCTGCTGAAGTACTGCCAATCTGTAAAATATTTGAATTCCAAACCACAAATGGATGTGTATTCGATTGTATAATCAAAAGAGAGGAAATAAAAAACACAGCTTTGATGGAGTAGCCTTTTAACATGAAATTAAGGGAAAAAACCTGAAAATCATAAAAGTACACTTCAATTTTGAATGTTAATTTTAGGGAATTAATAATGTTTTGTGGCCAAGATGAGTTTCTTTAGCATAATTGAATTCTTTTTGGTAATCGGGTTTCATAGGTGTGACCAGAAGCAGCTGCAAAAGCAAACCAGGTTTTCTCAGAAAGAATATTAATGGCGTTCTGAAATTCCTCATTCCCAAGACAAGAGTAAAACTTTAAGCTAAATACTTGAAAGAATACGCATTTTACATGTTTCTTTTATTAGTGATGAGAGTTGCTTATTAATCAATGTTTAACAATGTAATTACAGCTGTTTTAGTCTCACCAGATAACACAGATTAATAAATGACCTGCAACTAGTGAAGTGTGCAGAAAGGGTAATGAATTCTTTCCATCAGCACACTAATATATTAGTAATAAACAAAGACCATGATGAATTAGGAGTATTGTAGAGTTTCTGAATATTGAAATCAAATTTCCAGATGAAAGCATTTAATCACTCAGTTTTCCTTCATTTACTTCTCTTCATGTCTGATAATGGGCTGGGATTTGCTTTTCTGGACTGCATTAAATAGTGCATCTAAAGCTCATCTCTTATACTATTTTTGCAAGTTTACACTGATCCAACTCTTATTATTTTATATTAGTTTTACCTAACACTGAAAGCAGCGTAACTCTGATATCAACTAGTCGAATTATTACGTTTAGAAAGTTCCTTGTTCCAGCTCAACAAGGCACTACTGGATGAGCCCTGTTTTTCCAAAACTGGCTTTTTAACTATGCAGAATTCTACCTGAAAAATTTAGTTGACTCAAAGGAGAAAGACACAGACACATGTGTTTTATGATAAATATCACCAAAATATGATGGGGAAGGAAAGTTATTAGTCACACACACACCCAAGAGTAACACTGTACAATGTTTAAGAGTCATTTCAAACTATTTCTTTGTTTTAACTCTAGCCTTTCTTTGTTTTAACTTCTAGCCCTTGACGTTCTGTAGCACAGAGCTGTTCGAATATGAACTTTACCTGATGGCATACATTATACTACGTGTTCCTTCAATTACATCCAATTACTACCAAATGCACCTTCCATATCATTTCTGGGGGGAAGACATTCTAAATCTGAGTTACTAAATTAGAAATGCAGTATTAAAAATATTTAGCAGCATAAGATGCCAAGCATTTTCTTAAACTATTTCAGACAAGAAATTATTAGGCCTAAAATATATATATATGTTTTTTCTGCTGAACTGTATTTTAAGATGTAGACTCTGAAAGAAAGGTATAAATCCCATTAAGACACAGGACAAAGAGTGAGCTACAAGTGGGAAAAGTCAAAGGATAAGAATTTGAAGCAAAGTAAATGTGTGCACTTTCTGCCCATAATGGAAATGAGTTTAGTAAGAAAATTATTCTCTCCTGCTGATAAAGGCTAAATCAGGATTTTTCAAAAACCCTGAGGGTTGACACTGCTTCCTGTACCCACATATTGTTGGAGATACCCTCTCTTTTTCTATCTTGACTCTAGCCTGGTGGAACAGAAAGCTTTTTCCTTCATGTAAAGGATGCAAGTAAGCAGAGGGAGAACTACTTATACATGAGCAGGAGGTAACAGTGCTTTTTCTCCATGAAAACCTCTCAAGGAGGGTGTTAAAAGCTTCAACTTTAAGGCTGGAAAGTGTAGTGGACAATGGCTGGAGAAACTGGAACCATCCTACATTGCTAGAGAGGATATGAAATGGTTCAGGTACTGTTGAAAAGAGTTTGACAATTCCTAAAAAAATTAAATATAATGTATACAACTGAGCAAATCCACTAAGTATATACCGAAGAGAAATGAAAACCGGTACTCAAATGAATACATATTCACGAATATTCATAGCAGCACTGTTCACAATAGCTGAACAGTGAAAACAACCCATCAAAGGATGAATGGATAGACAAATTATTACAATGGAATGTTATTCAGTAAGAAAAATACATGGTACAATTTGGATGAACCCTGAAAACATGCCGAGTGAAAGAAGTTAATAACAAAACACCACACACTGTATGACTGCATTTATGTGAAATATATGGGACAGGTAAAATCCATGGAGACAGAGCTGATTGATGTTTGTCAGCTGTAGGATGGGGAGTAACTGGTTGATGGGTTTCCTTTTGAGTGAGAAAAATGTTTTAGAACTAGATAAAGTTCATAGTTGCACACATTGTGAATGTACTAAATCCCACTGAATTGACATTTAAAATCATCAATTTTATGTTATGGGAATTTCACGTCCATAAAATTAAAAACAAACCAAGCAATAGATAAAATAATAAATGATGGCTAAATAATATTTATTCCAGAAAGAATGACCAAATCAGGATATCTACTTAAGTAAAAAATTCATATGATTATACGAAGACTAATAAAGTTTAATAGCCAATGTTAATTTAAAAAAACCTCTAAATAGAAATAGAAGGAAATGATATAATGTTGATAAACATTAATAACATATATGTAACAAAAACTTACCATTATAGTGAATGGTGAAATGTTAAAATCGTAACACAAAAGTCAAGAACAAGACAAGAATGCCTATGCCAACTATTGTGATTATGAAAATTATTTTGGACAATTTAGTTAATGCAACTGGACTTTAAAAATGGGAATTTTTTTAAATATTGGAGGAATAAAAACATATTTATTTACAAAACAAATGATACATGCCCAGAAAATCCAAGAGATACCAAACTTCTAGAATTAAAAATAGAATTCAGTAAGTTGGGTGGTATCTGAAAAACATACAAAGTTCCATAAATAATTCCCAATAACAAGTTAGATAATAGGGTTGCAAAATAAATGTCCCTGTTACAACTTTAAAAAAACTACAAAATACAATGCATATTTTTTTAAGTACAGCACCTACAAAAAGGAACTGGAACACGGGGCATTCTCACCACTCTAGCCACCAACACCATTTAGATAAGTTTGTGGTACCAGGTTCCTAGAACGTTGGGGCAGAATGGCACAGATCAACCCACTGTCCATTCCACAGAAACTTTCAGGGATTGGGCTTCTCAAACCTACCACAGACACATGAGGGTTCCAGCATGGCAAAGATCTGTAACTGGTCCCAAGTGAGAAACCAGGGAGACTGGAGAGGATGAGGCTTTCACTGAGATGTTTGAGATGGAATCAGAACCTGGCAGAGGAAGCTGGGCCATGTAGCAAATTGTTCTCCATGTCAATTAGGCTGGTAAGTAATCCACAATAATAAGGAATATATATATATATATATATAATTTGTTAAAAGACTACTGACTTAAGTCTTTTCGCTATAAGACAACTTTTGTAAAATTTGACAAGGCACTGTGGTGAGTTATATTTATAATTTCAAATTGTTACAATTATTCTGGGAGATACATATATTTAATCCTGTTAGACAGATGAGGAAACTGATACTAAACAGCTGGAAGACACCTGCTGTAAATCACAAAATGGAAAAGAATGGGGACTGGGATTTGACCATAGTTGTGTGTGCATATATCATTATGTATCATTCAACAACATAGCCCAGAGTAAGACTGTAGTAATGTCTTTGATGGTGCTTCTTGAACAGTATTTATGTCCGAGATATATGCCTGGCACTAAGAGCTGGACTTACTACAAAGATCACATTCAATTAGTGAAAAGGCACCATCAACTCTTCTCCTTTCATACAATTTTTCTAACAGTGCAGTCTTAGAACTTAGGCCTGAGTTATTGAACCTATACTTATGGAAAACTTTTGAGAAAAATGGATGAAAGCAAATGGTGAGATGTAACAGAAAATTCAGTTATCAACTTCTATATGATGGAAACACAGGGAACAGAGCAAGTGCTCAGAAAATTTAATAAGCACGATTTAAGGTTATGTGATGATACAACACATCTGAAAAAGGGACAAAAAGAAAGAGTTATATGGAAGCATCCTTTGAATTGAAAGAACCATCAAACAAACATAGTACTAAGAAATTTACACCAAAAAAACATAAACCAGGAAAGACCCTCTGCTGGGGAACATCACCTTAAAACATACTTGCTTCCCCAGACTGTCCAGATAGTACACATGGCAGATCATGAGTTGATTTAATAATTCCTTTTATCACAGGTGAAAGTCTCTGTCTTTAATAGACAATGATATATTGACAGCATTTTGAAACTTGCCCAGCTGAATTCAGACAAGGCTATTACAAATAACTCTCAGAAGCTGCAGGATCTGCAACGTGTGGAGAGAAGCTGTTTATGGGTGGCTTTTGGGGTATAAAGAAGAGGATAACCTGTTACAGTCATGTAGAGTGTGTTTCTCTGGTCAACTGCAGATAGACTGGGGATGGGGATGGCTTCTGTCAAGGCATAAATCTCTGGTAAGCTAAAAGAATCTTGCTCCATCAAGCCATGACAGGAAACGCTACTGGGAACCTCAGCCTCACATTTGTCCTTTTGAGATATTTTCCTTGCAAGAAACTTCAGCCTTGTCATGGCAGATGTAAAGGGAGTTTGTTAGTGGGATTTGACCATCTTACAACTCAAGAAGGGCTTAATTAGGACCTAGGACTTGAGCTTAATGCAATTTAGAATAACAATGTGTTTTTACTTCTGTACCTACTTTTTTTTTTAGTGGGCTGTCTTTTAGCTTCTTTTGTTTTTTGATTTATTCTACTACATGTTGAGAAGAGTGATCAATGAATACATGCATAACACAGTCTATTATGAGAGTAACTGAGCATTAAAGAGTAAAGCCAGATTTACATCACAAAGATATGCAGTCTCCTGAAACAGGTCCCAAATTTGGGCCTTGAACATGTTGCTGTGATTGCTTCATATTAAAAAAAACATTGCCCAGTCCTTTTCAGAGGGAATTCAGGCATGTACTACAACAACCCTGCTATCTGTTTTTCAGAAACACTCAGCATTTCAAACAAAAAAAAATTTAAATGAAACTCCTATAAGACATCTAGGGAGACCTTCAAGATGACAGAGGAGTAAGACGTGGAGATCACCTTCCTCCCAACAAATACATCAGAAATTCATCTACATGTGGAACAACTCCTACAGAACACTGGCAGAAGACCTCAGCCTTCCCAAAAGGCAAGAAACTCCCCACGTACCTGGGTAGGGCAAAAGAAAAAAGAAAAATCAGAGACAAAAGAATAGGGATGGGACCTGCACCTCAGTGAAGGAGCTGTGAAGGAGGAAAGGTTTCCACACACTAGGAAGGCCTTTCGCGGGCAGAGATGATGGTGAGGGGGGACAGGCATGGGGGAAGCTTCAGAGCCATGGAGGACAGCGCAGCAACAGGGGTGCAGAGGGCAAAGCGGAGAGATTTCTGCACAGAGGATTGGTGCCGACCAGCACTCACCAGCCTGAGAGGCTTATCTGCTCACCTGCTGGGGCGGGTGGGGGCTGGGAGCTGAGGCTCAGGCTTTGGAGGTCAGATCCCAGGTAGAGGACTGGGGTTGGGAACGTGAACACAGCCTGAAGGGGGCTAGTGCGCCACAGCTAGCCGGGAGGGAGTCCAGGAAAATGTCTGGACCTGCCTAAGAGGCAAAAGACCATTGTTTCGGTGTTCACAAGGAAAGGGGATTCAGAGCACCGCCTAAATGAGCTACAGAGATGGGCACAAGCCGTGGCAACCAGCGCGGACTCCAGAAACAGGCATGAGATGCTAAGGCTGCCACTGAAGCCACCAAGAAACCTGAGGTGCAGAGGGCAAAGCGGAGAGATTTCTGCACAGAGGATTGGTGCCGACCAGCACTCACCAGCCTGAGAGGCTTATCTGCTCACCTGCTGGGGCGGGTGGGGGCTGGGAGCTGAGGCTCAGGCTTTGGAGGTCAGATCCCAGGTAGAGGACTGGGGTTGGGAACGTGAACACAGCCTGAAGGGGGCTAGTGCGCCACAGCTAGCCGGGAGGGAGTCCAGGAAAATGTCTGGACCTGCCTAAGAGGCAAAAGACCATTGTTTCGGTGTTCACAAGGAAAGGGGATTCAGAGCACCGCCTAAATGAGCTACAGAGATGGGCACAAGCCGTGGCAACCAGCGCGGACTCCAGAAACAGGCATGAGATGCTAAGGCTGCCACTGAAGCCACCAAGAAACCTGTGTGCGAGCACAGGTCACTCTCCACACCTCCCCTCCCGGGAGCCTGTGTAGCCCGCCACTGCCAGGGTCCCATGACCCAGGGACAGCTTCCCCTAGAGAACACATGGCGCACTTCAGACTGTTGCAACGTCACGCTGGTCTCTGCCGCCACAGGCTCGCCCCGCACTCCATATCCCTCCATCCCCCCCACCTGAGTGCGCAAGAGCCCCCTAATCAGCTGCTCCTTTAACCCCGTCCTGTCTGAGCAAAGAATACATGACTTCAGAAGACCTACAAACAGAAACGGTGCCAAATCCAAAGCTGAACCCCAGGAGCTGTGCGAACAAGAAAGAAAAAGGGAAATCTCTCCCAGCAGCCTCAGGGAGAGCAGATTAAATCTCCACAATTAACCCGATGTACCCTGCATCTCTGGAATACCTGAATAGACAACGAATCATCCCAAAATTGAGGTGATGGACTTAGAGAGCAACTGTAGACTTGGGGTTTGCTTTCTGCATCTAATTTGTTTCTGGTTTTATGTTTATCTTAGTTTAACTTCTTTCCTCTTTTTTCTTTTACTTTATTTTTTTTAATAATTAAAAAATTTTTAATTTTGATTATTTTATTTTATTTATTTTTTCTATCTTTTTTTCTCCCTTTTCTTCTGAGCTGTGTGGCTGACATGGTCTTGCTGATGTACCCAGATGTAAGCCCCGTGCATGTGACGTGGCAGAGCGGAGTTCAGGACACTGGTCCACCAGAGACCTCACAGCTCCATGTAATATAAAAAGGCAAAAGCTCTCACAGAAATCTCCATCTCAACGTTAAGACCCAGCTCCACTCAGCGACCAGCAAGCTACAGTGCTGGACACCCTATGCCAAACAACTAGCGAGACAGGAGCACAACTCCAACCATTAGCAGAGAGGCTGCATAAAATCATAATAAGGTCACAAACACCCCAAAACACACCACCGGACATAGTCCTGCCCACCAGAAAGACAAGATCCAGCCTCATCCACCAGAACACAGGCACCAGTCCCTTCCACCAGGGAGCCTACACAACCCACTGAACGAACCTTAGCCACTGGGGGCAGACACCAAAAACAACAGGAACTACGCACCTGAACCCTGCAAAAAGAAGATCCCAAACACAGTAAGTTAAGCAAAATGAGTAAACAGAGAAACATATAGCAGATGAAGGAATAAGGTAAAAACCCACCAGACCAAACAAATGAAGAGGAAATAGGCAGTCTACCTGAAAAAGAATTCAGAGTAATTTTCGCAAAGATGACCCAAAATCTTGCAAATAGAATGAATACAAAAAAATGATTAACAAGGACCTAGAAGAACTAAAGAGGAAACAAACAATGATGAACAAAACACTTAATGAAATTAAAAATTCTCCAGAAGGAATCAAAAGCAGAATAACTGAGGCAGAAGAATGGAGAAGTGACCTGGAAGATAAAATAGTGGAAATCACTACCGCAGAGCAGAATAAAGAAAAAAGAACGAAAAGAATTCACGACAGTCTCAGAGACCTCTGGGACAACATTAAACACACCAACATTCGAATTATAGGGGTCCCAGAAGAAGAGAGAAAGGAAGGGATTGAGAAAATATTTGAAGAGATTATAGCTGAAAACTTCCCTAATAGGGGGAAGGAAAGAGTCAATCAAGTACAGGAAGCACAGAGAGTCCCATACACGATAAATCCAAGGAGAAACACGCCAAGACACATATCAATCAAACTATCAAAAATTAAATACAAAGAAAAAATATTAAAAGCAGCAAGGGAAAAAAAACAAATAACATACAAGGGAATCCCTGTAAGGTTAATAGCTGGTCTTTCAGCAGAAACTCAGCAAGCCAGAAGGGAGTGGCAGGACATATTTAAAGTGATGAAAGGGAAAAACCTACAACCAAGAGTACTCTACCCGGCAAGGATCTCATTCAGATTTGACACAGAAACTAAAACCTTTACAGACAAGCAAAAGCTAAGAGAATTCAGCACCACCAAAGTAGCTCTACATCAAATGCTAAAGGATCTTCTCTAGGCAGGAAACACAAGAGAAGGAAAAGACCTACAATAACAAACCCAAAACAATTAAGAAAATGGTAATAGGAATATACATATCAATACCTACCTTAAATGTAAATGGATTAAATGCTCCAACCAAAAGACGCAGACTGGCTGAATGGATACAAAAACAAAACCCGCATATATGCTGTCTACAAGAGACCCACTTCAGACCTAGGGCCACATACAAACTGAAAGTGAGGGGATGGAAAAAGATATTCCATGCAAATGGAAATCAAAAGAAAGCTGGAGAAGCAATTCTCATATCAGACAAAAGAGACTTGAAAATAAAGACTATTACAAGAGACAAAGAAGGACACTACATAATGATCAGGGTTCAATCCAAGAAGATATAACAATTGAAAATATTTATGCACCCAACACAGGAGCACCTTAATACATACGGCAAATGCTAACAGCCATAAAAGGGGAAATCGACAGTAACACAATCATAGTATGGGACTTTAACACCCCACGTTCACCAATGGACAGATCATCCAAAATGAAAATAAATAAAGAACACATGCTTTAAATAATACATTAAACAAGATGGACTTAATTGATATTTATAGGACATTCCTTCCAAAAACAACAGAATACACTTTCTTCGCAAGTGCAAATGGAACATTCTCCAGGATAGATCATATCTTGGGTCATAAATCAAGCCTTGGTAAGCTTAAGGAAACTGAAATCATATCAAGTACCTTTTCCAACCACAATGCTATGAGACTAGATATAAATTACAGGAAAAAAATTGTAAAAAATACAAACAAATGGAGGCTAAACAATATGCTACTAAATAACCAAGAGATCACTGAACAAATCAAGGAGGAAATTAAAAAATACCTAGAAACAAATGACAATGAAAAAACGACGACCCAAAACCTATGGAATTCAGCAAAAGCAATTCTAAGAGGAAAGTTTATAGCAATACAATCCTACCTCAAGCAACAAGAAACATCTCATATAAACAACCTAACCTTACATCTAAAGCAATTAGAAAAAGTAGGACAAAAAAGCGACAAAGTTAGCAGAAGGGGAGAAATCATAACAATCAGATCAGAAATAAGTGAGAAAGAAATGAAGGAAACAATAGCAAAAAAAAAAAAAAAAAATCAATAAAACTAAAAGCTGGTTCTTTGAGAAGATAAACAAAATTGAAAACCATTAGCCAGACTCATCAAGTAAAAAAGGGAGAAGGCTCACATCAGTTGAATTAGAAATGAAAAAGGAGAAGTAACAACTGACACTGCAGAAATACAAAGGATCATGAGAGATTACAACAAGCAACTATACGCCAATAAAATGGACAACCTGGAAGAAATGGACAAATTCGTAGAAAGGCACAACCTTCTGAGACTGAAGCAAGAAGAAATAGAAAACTATAAACAAACCAATCACAAGCACTGAGATTGAAACTGTGATTAAAAACCTTCCAACAAGCAAAAGCCCAGAACCAGATGGCTTCACAGGAGAATTCTATCAAACATTTAGAGAAGAGCTAACACCTATCCTTCTCAAACTCTTACAAAATATAGCAGAGGGAGGAACACTCCCAAACTCATTCTATGAGGCCAACCATCACCCTGATACAAAAACCAGACAAAAAGTCACAAAGAAAGAAAACCACAGGCCAGTATCACTGATGAACATAGATGGAAAAATCTTCAACAAAATACTAGCAAACAGAATCCTACAGCACAATAAAAGGATCATACACTATGATCAAGTGGGGTTTATCCCAGGAATGCAAGGATTCTTCAATATACACAAATCAATGTGATAAACCACATTTACAAATTGAAGGAAAAAAAGCATATGATCATCTCAAAAGACGCAGAAAAAGCTTTCGACAAAATTCAACACCCATTTATGATAAAAACCCTCCAGAAAGTAGGCATAGAGGGAATTTACCTCAACATGATAAAGGCCATACAAGACAAACTCACAGCCAACATTGTTCTCAATGGTGAAAAACTGAAACCATTTCCACTAAGATCAGGAACAAGACACAGTTGCTCACTCTCACCACTCTTACTCAACATAGTTTTGAAAGTTTTAGCCACAGCAGTCAGAGAAGAAAAAGAAATAAAAGGAATCCAAATCGTAAAAGAAGAAGTAAAACTGTCACTGTTTACAGATGACATGATACTATACATAGAGAATCCTAAAGATGCTACCAGAAAACTACTAGAGATAATCAATGAATTTGGTAAAGTTGCAGGATACACAATTAATGCACAGAAATGTCTTGCATTGCTATACACTAATGATGAAAAGTCTGAAACAGAAATTAAGGAAACACTCCCATTTACAATCCACAGATGAATGGATAAAGAAGATGTGGCACATATATACAATGGAATATTACTCAGCCATAAAAAGAAACGAAACTAAGTTATTTGCAGTGAGGTGGATGGACTTAGAGTCTGTCATACAGAGTGAAGTAAGTCAGAAAGAGAAAAAACAAATATCATATGCTAACACATATATATATATAATTTAAAACACAAAAAATGGGTCTGAAGAACCTAGGGGCCGGACAGGAATAAAGATGCAGATGTAGGGGATGGACTTGAGGATTTGGGGAAGGGGAAGCTGGAACGAAGTGAGAGAGTGGCATGGACATATATACACTACCAAATGTAAAATAGATAGCTAGTGGGAAGCAGCCACATAGCACAGGGAGATCAGCTCGGTGCTTTGTGACCACCTAGAGGGGTGGGATAGGGAGGGTGGGAGGGAGATGCAAGAGGGAGGAGATATGGGGATATATGTATATGTATCGATGATTGACTTTGTTATACAGCAGAAACTAACTCACCATTGTAAAGCAATTATACTCTAATAAAGGTGTTAAAAAAAAGACATCTATTGTGTGTGCATGCACAAACTTTTTCATATGCCATAAACAATGTTTGAGAGTACATATGAACATTTTTATGTACATGATGAGGATACAGTCAACTCCCCAGTAATCTTTTCTATGGATGTACAGGGGGAATGACAGTTGACCCTTGAACAACACAGGGATTAGGGGTGCTGACGTTTCTTATGGTCAAAAATCCGAGCATAACTTTACAGTCATCCCTCTTTATTTGTGGTTCTGCATCCCTGGATTCAACCAACTGCAGATGATGTAGTACTGTAGGACCTATTTATTGAAAAAAAATATCTGCCTATAAGTGGCAGAACTGCCCATGCAGTTCAAACTTCTGTCCAAGAGTAAACTGTAGTTTATATATGTCAGTCCCAATCTCCCAGTTCATCCCACCCACTTCCCCGCTCAGTAACCATAAGTTTATTCTCTACATCTGTGTCTCTATTTCTATACACACTACTATGTATAAAATAGATAACTAATGAGAACCTACTGAATAGCACAGGGAACTCTACTCAGTGCTCTTGGTGACCTAAATGGGAAGGAAATCCAAAAAACAGTGGATAAATGTATACGCATGACTGATTCACTTTACTGTACAGCAAGAAGCTAACACAACATTGTAAACAACTATACTCCAATAAAAATTAAAGTTAAAAAGAAGAGTGAACTGTAGTTGAAAATATACATTAGTTGAATTAATTGTTAACCCATATTATCCTGGTTATTATCTCCATCTACTCCTACAGAGTCCCCATCTACTCCAAACTTCCTGCAACCCCCTCTTGCCAGCTACATCCTAGAACCTCCAGAGAAATGTGCCACTCTCAGGAATAAGTTCCATCCAACAAACAAGAGGGGTAAAGTAAAGACAGAGGCAGAAAGAAAGCCTTAGGAGTGATTGATTCCCTGGTTCCAGTTAGTCCTCAAACCATCCCCACTCTTCAATTCCTTATATGAGCCATATGTTTTTAGCTATTTAAGTTATGCTGCCGTCACTCCCAACCCTACAGATGCTACAGTATTGCAAAACTTATCCTGGAGTCAACTTCTCATCTTCTGCTTCTACTCTTCCTTCAGATGCTAGGCTAAGAGACAAGAGAAATTTCTGCCCTCATATTTCTACCGGCATAAAGTGCCTGTGGGTAAAGCCCAGAGCACTTCTCTGTCTTATGCAAAATCTCATTCTGCTTCACCTCTTGTCAGCATTTGGCACAGCTGACCACTTCTTGAAACACATTGCCCTACTGTATTCTAGGACATCACACTCTCCTTTATGCTTTCTTTCTCACTGGTTCTTCTACTCCTTGACAACCCCTCTATATTGGGAACCCTGTATGTCCTCTCCTATACCTATATTCTCTCCCGATGGGATTTCATCAAGTTCTAAGGCTTTAATTACTATATGACAAATGTGTGTGTTTATACCTGATCTTTCCCTTGATCTCCAGATTTGTATCTCCATTTGACTACTCAGCATTTCAACTTGGATGTATTGTAAGTATCTCGATACTAACAAGTATAAAACAAACACTGGATACTTAACACCTCCCAAATCTATTTTCCCCTAGTTTTACCAATCTTGTACAATTTCTCCTATCAAAAAAGTTATATTTGATTCCTCCTCTCTGAGCTCACTCCATACATCTACTACATTTATAAGTCCTGTTAGCTCTACTCCAAGCTGTAGTTGGAATTTGAGCTCTTCTCTTTGTCTCCCCTGCTGTCACCCTCACCCTCATCACTATCATCTCTCACTGAGGGTTCTCCAAGAACCCTCTAGTTTGCGTCCTTCCTTTTGATTTCCCCACATGTGACTTTTTCCACATATTAGCCAATGTGGTCATTTAAAAATGTGAATCGCATTACTTCCCTGTTTAGAACCCACCAACGTGATCCCATGGAATGAAAATAAAAAGCAAACTTCTCATCTGAGCCTAGAAGAACCCACATGATCCGGCCTCTGCTGGCCAACCCCAAAATAGTACCAAACTATCCTGCCCAACATGAGCCACACTGACCTTCTATGTCTGATTCAAAAAGGATGTATCTCAATGACAACAAGGCCTTTACATCACTGTTCCTTCAACATGGAACACTTTGGCCCCAGATTTTAGCTCAACTGCCTCCTTCTATGTCATTAATTCAGTATTCAAATTAAATAACACTTTCTGAAAAAGAACTTTGCTTACGTCCTGATTTAAATTTGTCTTCTCTCCTAAGAAGAGAAGAAGAAATTTGTCTTCTCTCCTAATAAACTCTCCTAATAAACCTAATAAACTTCTCTCATAATACCAGCATTTACTAGTCTCCAAACACGTATTACTCTCTGAGCCTGTATGATTTTTAGTTGTTCACATTATTTGTCTCCCTCATGCAGAGTGTAAGTTCCATGAAGGTAAGTATAATTTGCAATTGCTACATCCCCAGGTTCTACAACCAAGTCTTGCTAAAAAGGCGAAAGAACAAGATAAATATAAGAAGAATGAAAGGAAGATGAGGAGGAAGAAAGAGACGAGGGATAGAGGTGAGGTGAAGAAGAAAGTCAAGAAATGTACTGATAAATCTGAACCTCAACTCAGAACACTCAAATTAGCCAAACTCCAAATGTGTTAGTAAGTCTGGTACCTGAGACTCTTGAAACGAACTTCCTAATGACTTGTAGAATGCGCCAGAAGAGAGAGGTAGATGCAAGGGTATTAATCTGCCAAAGTTTGCAGTGGTTTTTAAACTTGACTGGGAAGGTGTCAGCAATTTTTAAACTTTGCTGCAGAAGTGTTTTGAACAAATGGTGCTGGAGCAAGTGGAGCATAGTCCCCGCCGCCCCCCACACCAAAATAAACCTTTACCTAAACCCCATACCTTATAAGAAGCATTACTCAGAAGAATCACAGACTTAAATATAAAACTGTTAAACTTTTAGTTAAAAACATATGGAAGTGGGAAGCAGCCACACAGCACAGGGAGACCAGCTAGGTGCTTTGTGACCACCTAGAGGGGTGGGATAGGGAGGGTGGGAGGGAGATGCAAGAAGGAGGGGATATGGGGATATATGTATAGCTGACTCACTTTGTTATAAAGCAGAAACTAACACAGCATTGTAAAGCAATTATACTCCAATAAAGATGTTAAAAAAAAAGAAAATATATCATCAATGTAAAGGGGTCAAATGAGAATATCTTAGGGAAAATAACTAGGTATAGACCCTTCATGAGATCTTTTATTCTCTAATAAGAGCAGAGCATAATCACATAGTTAAAACAACGGTAGGAAAAAATATATATATATGGAAAAGTTTTAAGTCTCCAGAACAAGCAAAGAGATTTTAGACTTGATAACAACAGCACAATTCATAAAAGAAGAAAAATGAAAATTTGAACCTCACCAAAATTAAAAACTTTTTCCTTGTGGAATACCTTGTGAAAAGGATGAAAAAACAAGCTACAGATTGAGAGATAATATTTGTAAACCACATATCTATAAAAGGTCTTACATCTAGAATATATAACACTCAAACTTCAACAGTACAAAAACAAAACAGTATAATTGGAAAACAGACAAAAAATACGAAGAGTCATTTCACCAGAGGAGATTTCCCCAGTTGGCAAATAAGCCTATGGTAAAATATTCAATATCATTAGATATTAGTGAAATGTAAATTAAAACCACAATGAGATATCACTACATACCTAAATTAGTGGCTAATTTACAAAAAATTGTGATAACATCAAATGCTGGCAAGGATGCAGAAAAATTAGATCACTCATACATTACTGTTCAGAATGTAAAACGGTACATCCACTCTGAAAAAGAGTATAGCAGTTATAGTTTCCCACAAAACTAAACTTGTGCTTACCATATGTTCCAATAGTTGTACTCTTGGGCATTTATCGCAAAGAAATGGAAACTTATTGTCATATGAAAACCTGTACATGAATGGTCAAAGCTTTATTTGTAATGGTCAAAATCTGGAAATAATCCAAATGTCCTTCAATGGGTGAATGGGTAAATAAACTGTGGTATATTCATATAATAAAATGTTACATCAGCAAAAAGCGTGAACTATTGATATACTCAAAAAACTTGGATGGACTTCATGGATATTATGTTGAGTGAAAACAGCCAATCTCAAAAGCTCACATACTGTATGATTACATTTGTGTAACATTCTTGAAATAACTAGATGATAGAGATGGAGAAGTTATCAGTGGTTGCCAAGGGTTAGGAATGCTGGGGAGAGGGGTTGAGTGTAACTACAAAAGAGGAGCATGTAATATCTTAGTGATAATGTAACAATTCTGTATCTGGATTATGGTGGTAGCTACATGACTCTACACACAGGATAAAATTGCATAGAACCACACACACACACACACACACACACACACACACACAGACACGAGTGAGTATAAAACTGGTGACATCTGAATATGCTGTGGATCGTACCATTGTCAATTTTATGGTTTTAATATTGTACAATAGTTTTGCAAAGATGTTAACATTGAAGGAAACTGGGTGAATGGTATGCAGTCCCTCTGTACACTTTGTATACTTTGATTCTGTGAATCAATAATTCTTTAAAAATGAAAAGTTAAAAAATCAACTGAGAATCTTTTTAAAAACTCAAGCCCAGATTTCATCTTGAACCAGTTAAGTCAGAGTCTCTAATTAAGCCAGGTAGTAGTATGTTAAAAGCCTCCCAGGTAATCCCAATTAACAGCCAACATTAAAAACCAGTGTGCCAAAGTGTGGTTTTCATGGTGTGATCCCAAAATGAGAAGCAAAAAAATCATCTGGAAATCTGTTAGTCATGCACGTTATCAGGCCCCACCCTAGACCTACCAGCTCAGAAACTGCGCAAGCTGTGTTTTAACAAAACTTCTAGTTAATTTTGATGTATACTATCCAATATGGTAGCCACTAGTCACATGAGCTACTGAGCAAGTTGAAATGTGACTAACGCTACATGTTGAATAATAATATTTTTGACGTATTAGCTTAAATAAAATGTATTATTAAAATGAATTTCACTATTTATTTAAAAAAATTTCCAGCTCTATTGAGGTAAAATTGACATATAACATTGTACAAGTTTAAGGTGTACATGGTGGTTTGACACACACATATATATTGCAAAATGATTACCACAATCAGGTTAGTTAACACATCATCTCATAAAACTATAATTTGTGTGTGTGTGGTGAGACCATTTAAAATATACTCTCTTAACAACTTTCAAGTATATGATGAAGTATTGTTAACTATGGTCACCATCCTGTGCATTAGATCCCCAGAACATATTGATCTTATAACTGGAAATTTCTACTCTTTGACCAACATCTTCCCTCACCTATTTCTTTTAAATATTTTTAGGGTGGCTACTATAAATTTTAAGTTACATATGGCTTACTTTATATGTCTATTGAACAGCGGTGCTCTACAGCAATTATTCTCAACTCCTGTAAGTATTCAGTAGAATCACTCAAAGAGCTCAAAAAAAAAAAAACCTAGTACCCCATCCCAGATTGATCTATATGAATCAAGTTGCTAATAATGAAAACCTGGGGTCAACCATTTTAGAAAGCTTCTTGGATGATTTTAATGTGTTGCCAGGTATGAGAATCACTGATCTAAAGCTGGGTTCTGAATTTTTGCCGCTTGGATTTTCAACAATTGGATTTGGGAAAGTTCACCCAGAAAATACACATTCACAGACAATTTACATATATTTTCAAGATACTTCTAGGCATCATATAAAGTCCCCGCTTTAGGACTTTCACATGGTTTACTTTTTTTTTTTTAAGATGTTGGGGGTAGGAGTTTATTAATTAATTTATCTTTGCTGTGTTGGGTCTTCGTTTCTGTGCGAGGGCTTTCTCTAGTTGTGGCAAGCGGGGGCCACTCTTCATCGCGGTGTGCGGGCCTCTCACTATCGCGGCCTCTCTTGTTGCGGAGCACAGGCTCCAGACGCGCAGGCTCAGTAGTTGTGGCTCACGGGCCCAGCTGCTCCGTGGCATGTGGGATCCTCCCAGACCAGGGCTCGAACCCACGTCCCCTGCATTAGCAGGCAGATTCTCAACCGCTGCGCCACCAGGGAAGCCCCCACACATGGTTTACTTTTAAGAAATGGGTTTTAGAGAGTAACATTTTTTCATGTCCTTAGATCTAGACATTTGTTAGCACATTTTGTTTCTAAGTAGATAAACTGGAGCGAGGGTGAGCTATCCATCTTAATCTCAGAGATGATTCTTTTTTAATTAACTAAGCATGTGTAATGAGAACGTATCTGCTTAATTCTGGTTTATTTCCCCAATAATTATCTGCTATATTTTATTATGTATAGCTGTCTTTAAAAATGAATAAACATCCTCCAACATATTGTTCCCTCTTTTGAATTTTATATATTAGCTACTCTAATGCTTTTCAAAGATTTGAATTGTTATCATTAATGGCACTGCCAAAAATCTCACCGCCAGAAACTCTAGACTATAAGAAATATCCTTGTAGAACATTTTTCTAGAAATAACTTTACAGAGCTGATTATAAAACACATGGTCAAGCTAACTGAAAACTATTCATTCACGTATTCAACTATCAAGTACTTAGTATGTATGTAAGCACTGTTCAAGGCACCATCGAAAGAAAATATTCCCTACCTTCAGGGGTCTTACATTCGAGTTTGGAATTCCAAAGATAATAAATAAGGTAAATAAAGACATGATATATTGAGTGATGATAAGATCTGTAGAAAAATGGGCATAGAAAAGTCCAAGGAAAACCTTTGTGAGAAGAGACATAAGTAAACCTAAAGCAGGTGAAGGAATCAGATATAAATGTCTAGAGGAATCACATTTCAGGCAGAGGGAATTTGAATGCCTTGATGCAGAAGCTTGCCTGGCCTGTTAGAAGAGCAAGAAATCAGTGTGATGGAAAAAAGTAAGAAAGGGGAAAAGAGGCAAGAGAGTGGCAGTCACAGGGGTCATAGTCTGCTGAGATTGCTTGGGTCATTAATGAGCTTGACTCTCATCACAAAGTGCGATGGGAGCCACTAGAGAGTTTCCAGTGGAGGAGTGATGTGTTCTGATACACGTTGTGAAAGGATCACTCTAGCGGAGGGTTGAGAATGAACTGAGGGTATGAACAATTCAAGTAGAGAGCCCAGGTTAACAGAATCATCCAAATGCTAGGGGGCAGGTGATATATTTTAAACTTAAATGCTGTATTTTATACCTGAAGTTCTAAGTTCCTATGATGACTTTATTTATAATCACTCTCAGCCTGTGTACGTCCCAGGGGGGATAAAGCAGGAAGGGGAAGAACAGGAAGCAGGAGGAATGCATGGCTCCGGGTCCTTTTCTCTCTCTCAGAAAAAAATGGACATGCCTTTAAAAGCTTCTTTATTTTGCCATAATTAATAACATCACTTGTGGCACTGCATGCTACTTCCTGTCCAGTGAAACAGGAAGAATTAAGGCAGATGAAACATCTGTGGGCTTGCCTTAAGTAAGCAATCTATTTTCCAAAGATCAGGGTAAACTTCAAATGGGCAATAACTAGATATTGTCTCAAAGTGTAGAGAAAGGTTTTTGAAGTCCTATCAACAAAAATGAGATCTTTGTGAAGCCATGTGATGGCATAGAATTTTAAATAGCACATTTCCCCGCTACTCAGAAATAAATATGTAAATATTTATTCAGATTTCTGACTAACATGGTTTCTTTGACAATAGAATTTCACAAAAACTTAGTAGAATCTTCCACACGTATAGTCATCCACCAGATTACGATCAAAGCTCTATTGTACTACAATGCACAAAAGTAGGTCTTTCCAAGATATGATGCTAGGCCTATTGTATACTCCATGGGAAAAAAATGCATCTTGACCTCTACCTGCCACCAAAAACAAAAACCAATTCTATATGGATTACAGATCCCAATATGAAAGGGAAAACAATACAGACTGTAGAGGAACACATAAGGAAATATCTCTGTGGCCCTGAATTCGGCAAGGAATTCTTGAACAGAATACTAATATTACTAATCTCAGAAGAAAATCATGATAAAATGCACCATACTAAAATCAAGAACTTCTTTTTATCAAAAGATTTCATTAACAGAGTAAAAAGGCAAGCCACAAAGTGTGACAAGACATGTATACCCGACAAAGGATGCATATCTAGAAATATGACCTCCTATAATCTATAACAAAAAGACAACTCAGACAAAAAGGACAAGAATATTTAACAGACGCTTAACAAATGATGATATTCAAATGGCCAGTAAACATACAAAGATGTATTCAAGTTCATTAGTCATCAGATAAATACTAAAACCACAATATGATATCACAGAACGGCAAAAATAAAAAAACAGGAAAAATATTAAGTATATGGAGCAACTGAACCCTCATACCTCAGTGCTCTGATAGATGTATGAGGAAACATAAACTGGGCACTTTAAACTGAAGAAACTTAATTTGGAAATTAGATGCCCACAAAAATTTGTGAAAGTCCTTGTATTAGTTTTGTACAACTGCATAACAAATTAGCCCCAAAGTCAGCGGCTTAACATAACAACCAACATTTATTATCCCAGTTTCTCTGGATCGGGAATCTCATGTAACCCAGGTGGACCCTTTGGGCCAGCGTCTTCCACAGGCAGCAATCGAGGTGCTCATCTGCACTACAGCCATCTCAAGGCTCTACTCAGAGGCTTTGCTTCCTAACTCACACCTGAGGCTGTTGTTAGGCCTCATTCAGATCTACTTTCAAGATCGTTCAAATGAAATTTCTTCAGTTTAAAATGTCCAGGGAGTTTCTGTTTTTCCGGTAAAATATAACATATATGTACCCTGCTATGCCCTTTACATATTATCTCTGCTCTCTGAAATCTCCATCCCCCCCATCACCTTCATGTGGCCAGCTATTCCTTACAACTCAAGACCAATCTGAAACACTGGTTACCGCTAGGATGTTCTCCCCATTCTGACTTACTGCTCTGAATACATCTATCAAAGCACCTATCTCATTTAAAAATCTCCATCTGTTAATTACGTTAATTATGTGTATTTCTGTCACATACTAAAATTTCTGGGGTGATATTTTACATTATACAGAAATATTGAATCATGTTGTACATCTGAAACTAACAATTTTTTATGTTAACTCTACCTCAAAATCATAAACTATGATATGCTAGGAAAAATACAATATCAAAACTAGTTGTAGCTTCTGAAAACAGTTAAAACTTCACACCATATTTCAATTCTCTCCTCCGCCGTCCCAATTTTTTGTTTGTATCATGCCTACATTCTCAGAACATAAAGCCATCATGAGACAGGCTGGGACCTGGGACCCTTTACCTGAGTGCTTACACCTGGACAAAGGTCTCCTTGAGCAACAGAATACAAAGGGACTAAAAATAACTCCCCCCGTGGGAAGGCCGGGCAATTACAAACAATAAGAAACAAAAAGGCCACAAACCAACTGCCACTTCTGAGGTGCTAGGAGCAAAGGAGGGCACTGTGCATGACCCCTGCAGACAGCACCACCAAGGGGGTGGGCAGACCACCTAAGGCACCCCACTCACACCCTCAAGCCATTTAAGGAAACAGCCTGCTCTCCTTCAAGAGCGAGCAAGGGCACCTGTTACTTGTTTTCACTCCCTCGTGCTACACCAATCCCAATAAAGCCTTGCCTGAAATCCTCATCAGACTCCAAATGATTCAAGAGTCCAAGAACCCTAATTCGTATCAATTACCTACTATACTCTCTTCTGTTTAACCCTCATTTAATCTTCACACTAATCCTTACTGTAATGTCTCTTTAGTTATTTTGATTTCTGAAGCGGGTTCTTTAGTAGTCCTCAAGGAGGGCTCCTGGAACACTCTCCTGAAAACACTGTAATAAAGACAGGATCAGTACTACCGATTTTTCCTTTTGCCTAGGCTCCAGTATGGCTCCGCATCAGACTGTTAATGAGTCTACCTTTAAAAGTTTGATATTTTTCTCATCAAGGATTTTTGGCATTAAATTTGCTTTTTGAAAAATTATTACATTAAAATCTCATTTATCTTGATTTCTGAGTTGTTTGATGCCCCTTAAATTCTGTGCCAGAGACCTGTGCCTGTTTTCTTTTTTTTTGCTTCTCCTGGTTCTAGCCCTCAGTTGGAGCTTCTCTGGCTTTTGTCTTTACTGTTCCCATCCTACTTAATTTTGACTCCACTCCTTAGAGGTGATGTCCATTGTGGGATCTAGTCCCAAGGGAGCCCTGGCAGCCCAGTGTGAGAATTCAAAGACTTTCATGCCTTACTTTAGACTTCTACCTCACTCGCTGGTGGAGTCAGCCAAGTTCCTCCGCGTCTCAACTGCAGGTGCTCGCCCGGCTCCTCCACCGCTCCGGCTCCTCCACGGCTCCGGCTCCTCCAAGGCCCTGGCTCACAGCTCTGCGTCTGGTCCTCATTTGGCACCTCCACCCGCGCATGCGTGGGGCTCTGCCGCTAAAGGGGCGGGACAGGGGCGGGGGTGGGCG
>NW_020175672.1:2251214-2262702 GCF_003031525.2 Neophocaena asiaeorientalis asiaeorientalis
TGTGTTCCGGGCCCTCGGGCATCCAGTTACACTGTTGCTTCCTTCTGCTTTCCCCATACTTCTGACATTGGGCAGGTCTCATGGCTGTTGTACACCCTTTGTATCTTGGGGTAACACGGGGATACCTTGTCATCTACTCTTGTTCTAAATATTGTCCGTGGGTTTTGGTTTTAATATCTTAATTGCTCTGTGTTATGTGGGAATTGTGGAAGACACAAATTCTACGACCACTGCCATCTTCCCAGAATTCTTAAACTTAATTTATTTTTAAAAGGATACTTTAAAAGAAAACAATGAAGAGCCAAAATTATTTTTTATGTACAGAAAGCGTTAAAAAAAAAAAAACCTACATTAAAAAAACCCCAAGACGATTTTTACCTCAAGGCCTAGCTATGTTCTCATCGTTAACAAGGGAGACTACAACTGCTAGGCACGTGACAGCTCCTGGTCCAGGCAGGATGTTGAGTAGACAGTCCAAACACCCTTGTGCTACAAACACCCAGGCATGAGATGGCCTGGCCAAGCTCAGAAGAGAGGAAGGGAAAGGCCTGGGGAGTGAAGAGGGAAGGGAAACCCAGGTGCAGGCTGTGATCCAAGGTTTCAGCTGCCAGGGTCAGGGTCCTGCTATTGGCCCATGGAGCCAGGTGAGTGAATGAGTTTCACTGCCTTTTGATGGGAGAGAAGGCAGGGATCAGGGATGGAGACACACACACACACGCACAGGCACGCACACACACACACACACACACACACACACATAGCCAGGTCTGCTGGTGGATTGTGCCCCTAATAGAAGGGAAAACATTCTACTCATTGAGGAGGCTTTGTTGGCTGGGCTCTGGTGGAGGAAGAAAGAGACTCCCCTGAGGGGAAAAATTACTAGGTATCTGCTAGGGACTGAATATTTATGTCCCCCCAAATTCATATTTTGCAATCATAACATCTAAGGTGATGATATTAGGAGGTGGGGCCTTTGGGAGGTGATTAGGTCACAAAGGCAGAACCCTTATGAATGAGATGAGTGCCCCTTGTAAAAGAAGCCTGAGAGAGCCCCCTGCCCCTTCTGACATGTGAGAACACAGAGAAAAGATGGCCATCTATGAACCAGAAAGTGGGCCTTCACCAGACAACGAATCTGCATGCTCCTTGATCTCAGACATCCCAGAGTCTAAAACTGTGAGAAATAAAGTTCTGTTGTTTATATGCCACTCAGTCTATGGTACTTGTTATAGCAGCCCAAATGGAATAAGACAGCCTGGGATTCAGGCAGCCAGTGTCTGATTATAAGTGCTATGGATATAAGTAAAATAGAGGAAGGGGTGGAGGTGGGGAATGGGAGACATTTTGTTTTAACTAGGGTGATAAGTGAAGTTTTGAGTCAGGATGAACATTAAGGAAATGATGTCTAAGGAGAACACTATTTGTCCATCTCTATAGGGCCTGAAAATGCATTTGAGAAATTCAATAGTTACACTGTTGTGTAACTGATTAAAAACCAAAACAACACTTAAAAAAATGGGACCAAAAAAGCATATATATACATCAAAACCCCAAAGCCAGCAAGTATCCACTATCATCAAAACATGCCCTGATCTCACCATGAACAAGAGTCAGCAGATACTACAAATAGGTGGATTAGAACCTCAAGACCTTCATGAAATAGAATAATTTGATAAAACTAAAAAAGAAATTCCTATAAATTGCTTAAAGACCTAAAAGATCATATTGTAACCCTAAGTGAATAAGATACTATGAAAAAATAACAGGAAACTTAGAAAAACAAAGCAAGATAAAAACAATTTCTAAAACCAAAAAAAGAGTTATGGAAATTAGAATTCTATTGAATGGATTAGATAGCAGATTAACCAAAATTGAGGAGAGAATTAGTGAACCAGAATGTTGCAGGGAGGTAAAGAGATGGAAAATAAAAAGAGGGCAAATACAATGAGACATTAAAGGGGTAAATATAGAGCAATTTTTAAAAACATATTTATTGTATTTTGAGATATCTGAATACATAGAACTCTAACATTGATCCTAAGCTTATCACTGCTTTTTTTTTTTCCCTTTTCATTCAGTATCCTTCACCATCCTGTTGTGTAGCCTTAGGAACAAGTATAACTGATTGAATCACAGCCGTTATTCTCTAAAATGTACATAACTACCATTTAAAATTGATGATCTACTGGACAGTTGCCCTAAAGTATCTGAGGACATGCATGTTATTATAGTATACCTTTATTCAAACTTGGAAGGTAGTTGTTCCTTCAAAAGTTTAACTCAAAGGTATATGTAAATATATGATAAATTGTTAAAATAAAGACAGAGATGTGATTGTATAGAAACATTAAATCCAAGCTGAGATCTGAAAGACCTCTAATGAGGAGTCTCGTCCTTCTTTATTGGAATGCAGGATAAATTTCCTTTCCCTGTACTTGTGAGCTAGGTAAAGTAGGTTTTGCCTTTTAGGGTTATCATCTATCCTTAAATGAGGCAAATTTCTGTCACGTTTTTCACTTCTTTAGTTTCACACACTTTACCACCAGAGCTTGCTGGATAAAAGACTGCCAAGAGAGTGACTATCAGATATTAAAATACTTAATTAAACTGAGATAGACCTCAGTCATTTCATCAATCTAAAATCAACTAGAGAATGTGCCAGGTTAACTTTGTAGCTTTAGCTAAATCAATGCATCTGTAAAACCAAACAATGACAATAATAACCTCACAGAATCTGAGATGGAGTATAAATTTTCATGAATTTTTTTTTATCTGATCTAAGAGCAGAGAGGGGAAAGGAAAACACCCTTGGACAAGCCAGATGATAAAATCCATATTGTACATTGAATCATCTTGCAATTTATGGCCAAAAGTGTGACTATGAAGATATCATCATTGTTGAAGTGGCCGAAATCAACACTGAGTAAAACTGGCTAGCTACCTATTTCTCTAAACATATGATTTCTCTGTTTCTGAAAGGAAACATGAGTTACAAAGGAATCCTGTTGGTGTTAGGTCTTCTGAATATTGGGCTATACCTTTATTCCTCTGAATATGCCCCCAGTGCCTTTCTAAATATTTAATAATACTCAAAAATACTATTTTTAATCAAGGTTTCTATCAGTATTCTTTTTCTGAAATATTATGCTATTTAGATTGTGAACCTGTAATCTATTTGATCCACAACATCGAGGAGAAGCATAGTCACTTGTCTCTTTCAATTTGACTAGTTTAACTTAAGGGGAAATCTAGTATCTCCTTCTTGAGGTTTTCTTTTCTCCATAATTGTCTAAGAATTCCTAGTGGTACAATCAGTCTAAAGGGATCAGATTTCTTCCCAATGATTCATATGTTTAGTCCACTAGTGACTTCATTTTCCTTACTGTCATACTGTATAACATTTGAAACCTACCTTTACACAGAATTGCTATAGTGAAACCTTGTTCTGTAGTGTCACTCAACATTGGAGCTATAACGGTATAGCTCTTTTAGTTCACACTTAGATAATTAGTACAAACACCATACCTGCGTTGCTGGGTTCAGAGGGCTTCTGAGCCTCAGGCATATGTGTTCACCCAGCAAATTTTAGGCCCAGAATTTTCATTCCCTCACAATAAGTACTTCTCTGAGGTACTTAGGCTTATTTACTTCTCAGAGCCCTTCTAATATTTTAGAGCTTCTAATATTGTTGAAATTCAAATGGGATTGTGTTAGGGACTTAAGATACCTTTCCTCCCAGGAAGGTCCTTGTCTCATATAAATGTGCCAACTTTCCCCACAGAACACACACTGCGGGCCAAGTTAAGGGGTAGTATAAGGCACCGCCTTTGGCAGTGTGCAGAATTCCACCCTTAGTCAGTGGAGAAAGTACCCACAACTTTATATTTTATAGCTAGGACACACTATTCATCAATTCTTTTCCCCATAACATAGAAACACTATTTCTAAATTACTTTGATGCATAAAATTACTATTGTTGAGACTTTTCTTAGACCTCCTTGAGAATAGCCAGGCAAATTTTGACAGAATTTCATTTTTAGTATTAACCATGGCAGAAGACCAGGGGGAGAAGAGGTCTATAAAATGTTCCTCAAGCTAGAGAGTCCTAGGAACATCACAGGATCCTTAAAAACTCAGAACTGTCAAGTTCAAGGGAATACTCAATCCCAGCCTGGCCCTGTTTCCAGGGTAAAAGACTTTGGGTGGAAAGGAAGGAAGAGAATATCTGAGGTCTATCTGGAGATGGAGAGTTGCTCAGATGTTTGGTTTAAAAGAATTGAAGAGAGCTTTTCTGCAATATAATTCACCTTCTAAGGTGCCTTCAGAGTCTCTTCAGTTAAATATGGCCTGAATAGATTGAAATAGGTTATAAAACATCTCACAGATTTTTACAAAGGCCTTTAAGTAAGCTGGCATAGGTACAGAGTATAAGAAACTTAATAGTGTCAAAGGAACAAATAGGTACCAACTATTATATATAAAGTTATATACAAATATATATACATACATATAATTATATATGTAGATAATTTCATAATTACCTCATTTTTATTCAGTGTGGACTTCGTTGGCTAGGACACCCAGAGGTCCTGATGCCCCCTGGTGGTCACTGAATTATCACAGCTCTCCTTGACACCTGAAAATCCACTGGGTTTGAAGAGCTAAAAAATTGCAAGATGAGAAACCGTGAAAGCATGTAGAAGTAATTTGCATAATTTAAACTAGTTCTTCCTATCAGTGCTGGTGATTTATAGAAAAATGAAGTATAAGTAGTGGGAAAGAAGAGCCTCCCCGGGCAAAATCAAATTTGAAAAAAAAAAAAAATTCTTAAGCACAATTGGACATGTGTTAAGTGATTTTGAGTATAATGTGTCACATTTCTCTGCTATGTTTAGTAGTTCTCTTAATAATAGTCAAATAATAAAAGTTATTTGATTTAACACCTTTGAATATTTTAAGCGATCAGAAAATTTCAGAGTTACACCTTAGCAATATTCAATTGGACTCATAATCTTGATATAAATTGTATTTTTATTTGTTAAGCTCTTTTGAATTAATTCAGTAATTGCAGTTAAAGGATTATAATTTTAATTTTCTAAGCCTCACCAATTTATCTGACGATACAAAAGTGAATGAACTCTTACAGAGGCACAAAATATAGTCTTGACTTATGATTTGATTTCTGAACTCTGACTTCCTGTACTGCTAGATAAATCTGAAATTTCGAAGAATAAGTAAAATTATTACTATGTTTTTTATGAGCTTAGTTTATGCACATTTTACATTGGACTGCAAGTACATATTTTATATACACTACATAAATCACGCTAATGTAAATATGTAAGTGATTTTCCTGCACAGCGGAAAGACTATTTACATTTTGACTGAAATCACAAATAGAATACCTAATTTTCTGTAATATCTATTAACTGAGACATAATGTTTCTTTTCTGTTTATAATCAGTTTCTTCTGTATGGTACCTTTTCTAATTCAGTTTAAATTACCCCCTTTTCTGTGATGAACTTGAATTTTCACATTTACCACCTGTGAATGTATTTAGATAGTAAGTTCAAAAGTAGTAGGTTCAGAGACAGCCCTTTGAGTTTGTTGTCGTTGTTAACTACTTAGTTTGGCAGCCTTGGATTTGTAACATATTGAAGTCTCAGGTTCTTCCTTTACCCTCTAAAGGCCTGTTTAACACACACACACAAAGGCTTTTATTTGAAAATGTATGGAGGTAATTCCCTGAAGTCATTAGAATTTACTCCTAAGTGACTATTTCTCTCTTAAAAACAGAAAATATCTCCCAGAGATAAACAGTGAGGTAAATATTAGTGTTGAAGCAAGTTAAATGAAGATAACAGCTATACCCTCATTTGGAATGTGTGTCTTGAATTTGTACATTTATTTTCATATATGTACAGTTATGTGTGATTATTAGTAATTAGACAGATAAAAATAACATGGTTCATAAATATTGGGCATGTCTTCTTTGCATCTGAAAGTAGGCATTTTTCATCTTTCTGCTATACAATTATGACAGATGTTTCAAAAGAGGGTCTATAAATGGTAATATTAAAGTTTTGGTCTCTTTTTTCCATTTATTTAAAATTACCTAAATATAAGTTGGGTATTATATCAACTGCATTTCACAATGAATACATAAAACTGAAAAAACAGTTTTTAAAATTTCTGCTTTGGCTTACACATGTTGGTTATATATACACCATTTGGTATTGTTCAGGAAAATGATTTCTAATTCATTTTATATACACACATACATTTACTTTTCTAAAATTTGCCTTAGAGATAATATGCACAAATCATAGATAAGAAGCTAAAATAAACCATTTAAAAAGTGATATAAAGAAATTACCTATTAAAAGTTATTTTAAAATATGAAAGTTTTGTGCACTGATTATTTTTCATTTCAGTGGCTTCACGTACAAAGAGGTTTACATGCTTTGCTGTTAGTCAAATACAGTCTAATGCCAATTTATATATTATATTTATATATTATACTATATAATACAGTATAATAAACATTCTTTTCTTGACTAGGTCATTCACTTTTTATTTAAATTCCATGACTTCTTCATCACTATACCTAGATCCAAAAGAAAGAAGAAAAGGTTGGTAAACCTAAAAATGAGTATCACTGTGCAACTCTGCAGGAAAAACTGTCAGCAGTCTGGCACATGTGCATTTAATGTGAAGCCTCTTGTCTCTAAAAATAAAAGTGAAGCTGAACATGCCCTTATGTCTGATAGAGAGAGGGGACACAGTAAGGGGACTCCTTATACCACCTACACTCATCAGAGTGAAGGATGTTACTTCTTTAGTCTCCTGGTTTAATGGAAAGGTATTTGTATTCACATCACTGAGTATTAGTCATTCAATAGATGAAAGGAATATTTTAAACTTTAAAGGCTACCTTGGTGTCATTCTAAGAAGTGGGGATGAGACCCTGGGGAAAGTGTTGAAATCCTGGAGAATTATTTTAACTATTAGAAGTGGTTTAATATCTGTGAGTATGTGAGATTAACAGTTTTATTGCCTATGAGTGGGGATCTATATTTTTAATTCTAATGTTTCACCTTACAATTTTTACTTCTTAAAGCATCTGTTTGTGTCAATACTGCTTGATCTCTGTAACAAGTGCACTCTACATCTTTTTGTCTATTTTCAAGGTTAATCTATTAAGCAGTTTACATTTTCTATGAATCCTCTAAAGGGCACTTAAGATGCTTTTAGATATAATTTCTAAAATATTTAATAGGGGTAATGGCTAGGAACAAGTAACGTTTAAGAAATAAACTACAGACCCAAAGAGAGGTTAGAGGGGAAGGAAATCCCATTTCTCTCTTCTTCATAATTGCATTAGGCAAGTAAAAACTACAAGAGACAATTTTCCATAAGATAAAAATTTTTTAATTTGGGGATCTGTCATCTCTTTGCTATAAATACCAGAAACAACTCAATTTACTTTTCCAAACAGAAAAGATAGGAAAAGTTTGGAGTCTTAGGCAAAGTCAAACTTTTTGCCTCTCATAAATAGAGGCAAATCGTGAATGACAGATTTTTTTTTTTTTTTAACGGAAGAAATATAGGACAGGAAGAAAATAAAGCTCGTCTTTGACATATGATCAAGTTACTCTGCTTGACCTTTGAATCTGATGATTTGGCAATTAAGGTTTTTAAGTTCTTCCTCTTATTGTACTACCCACATCTTGAATTGCAAAGTGTCAGAAACTGCCTAACGATAAAGGTATTCCTCTAGGCAGTCGTCCTCAATATTTTAGTTAGACGAAATCAACTGTCGATATTGGTAACACTTTTTATTCTTAGTTTGCCTTTGAAAGATAATTATTGAATACTTATTGAAAAGTACTCAATATTTGCGAAAGAGGTCTTGATTTTAATTTAATTTTAATTAACTTAATGCATGGTAACATTCTTTAAAATTAAATGTAATTTATGCAGCGAAATGGAAAACGATCAAAGTGTGGCAATTCCAGGAAAATCTCAGAAAATGATAAACATGTAGGAAAAACCATACTGAACCTTCAGACGTTTCTCTTAATGTGCTTCGTCCAACCAACTATCGTTAAATGATAGGGCGGGAGTGAGAGGGCACATAAAACAAAAGACTTCCTTTCTCCACTCCCTTTTCCTCTGGTTCTTTTGCCAAAGCTTGTTTCAAACTCTTGGAAACATTGTTTGAACATAATACATTTGGTTACTTTTATTCTTCCAGGGGTTGTGTTGGGTGGTGCCTAGAGCTAACTGCCTTTGGAGTTACAGAAAAAGAGAAGTAGTAACCCTTCAAGAAAGAAAAAGAACAAAGTTACCCGACCCGCGGAGGTTGTGACAACAAAAAAAAGTAAAAGGCACTTTACTTAAAGGCACAGCTCATTTCACTGTCCCGGCTCCGTGCTTGGTAGCTGAGAGATGGCTTGCATCCCCTCTGGTTTCTAAAGATCGCGAGGAGCACCGCTATAAACACGACTGTAAATTGGGAGCGTTATTTTAGGATTGATTCTGCTCCACGAAAGCTGCGGTTGCTAAAAGCAAAGCTCCCACAGCAGCACACACTTCGCTTGCCCTCCACGTCCCCCTTCTCGGAGCATCCAGCGCCAGCCCGGAGCTCAAAACCTGGAGGCAATCCTGGACGGGCAACCTGACTCCGCTGGCCGCCGATTGGCCCACGCCCCTAACCCCGCCCCCAAGGCCGGGGCGGCCGTTTCGCCGGGACCCGCCCCCAAGCCCTGGGAATCGCCGCCTGGGAGGCCGGCTGCGCCTGCCACTCAGCCCGAGTGGCAGAGGCTCTCGGCTTGGCGCCCTGCCCCCCTCCCCCCTAATTGATATTATTGGAGTGTGGAGCAAGCGGCCGGTCTGCAGTCGGAGACTTGCAGGCAGCAAACACTGTGCGGACCAAAGGAGGGAAAAATTTTTTTCAAAAGCTAAACGTGGAGCAGCCGGCCGTAGATCGAGAAAGGGAATCGATGCGTGGAGCGCAATAATTTTTGTTTTATAAAAAAGCCCCACATACTCCGGAGCAAACAGCATTTAAAAAGCTGCGACTCAACTGAAACCTAAGATAAAACCTGCTCATGCACCATGGTTTTTCAAACTCGGCACCCTTCATGGATTATTTTATGCTACATCTGGCTGCTCCGCTTTGCACACACCGTGGAAGCGCAGGCTGCAAAGGAAGGTAAGGTGATGGGAAAGCAAAGTTTGTTCTGACATTTATTTAGCTGTCTACCTGCAAGAGCCGGCTGGTCCGCGGGGTTGCCGGCCGCGCCTCCGGAGCCGGGCGAACCTCCCCCGCCGGCTCCCCGCCCCCTCAACGTTCGGGCCGCTCCTGGCGGGCGGGTGGCAAGCGGGCTGCTCCGAGACGCTTGCAGCCCCGCTGCCGGGGCCGTTCGCCCGACGGGAGCGGGATTTCTGGCGCAGACTGTACAGAGGGCGTGAGCAGCAACGGAGGGCAGGGGGCGGGGGTGTGGGAACGGCCGGCAAGCTCATTCTCCGGGACCCTGGGCGGGTCAGATCTCTTCCTCTAGCCCTCTCCTCTTCCTCCTCTCGCCGTTCGTCTCCCTCGGGGTAAGCTGCGGCCGGAGTTGGTCGGAGACTGGGGAGTGCAGCCTCTAGTATCCTGACCAGCCCGCCGGCGAGCGGCTGGAGTCCGGAGCCTTTCTAGAGGCGCCGTGACTTGGGTGAGCTCCGAATGCTCGGGTTACTAATGAAGTGCTCACTACGTCCGAGGAGCCGGCGCGGGCCTGCGGCTGGCGCTCGGCCGCCTGCACGGAACAATAACGCCGCGGAGGTGAAGCAGCGGGCGGCGCGCGCTCCGCGCCCCGCGGTCCAGAGACATCTCCATTCAGCGCGCGCCGCGCGGGTCCCGGCGGCCGCAGGGACAGCGGCAGCCCAGAGGGCTCGGCCGGGCCGGGGAGGCAGGGGACGGGCTGGGTCAATGCAACTGATTACGAGATGCCTCCCGGGCGACCAGAGGCCCCCAAATCTCTGCCCCACAGTCCGGCAGTTAAGGAGTGCTAGTGGTCTAACCTTGAAAAAGACCTGGACCCCGAGGGCTAGCTCTGGTTGACTAGAGCCAGGATTCATTTGGGCAGCCAGATACGCCTGTATATGGCTATTACCCCCACCCCCTTCTCCTTTGAACCATTAACAGAAAGTAAAATACCTTTCGGTGCCTGTAGTTGGAGCTGGGGAAAAATAAATCCTGTCAATGGAAAGGTCTTGCTTCTGAGCAGTGTCACAATCTACCCGCCCTCCTCCGTATCTTGCAGGCTGTAAGTCTAAGGTTGATTTCCTGATATTTAAAAGCAGACTACTAATAATTACTTGTTCCTAAAGTGTGGAGGATGGAGAAATCTGTTATCAGATTTAGGTCATGGTGGTCGGGAGTGGATACGTACCGGTACTCGCTCCATCTATCCCTGAAAACTGAGTTATTTAGTGCTGCATTTTTAAATTCTCTTCGTGGACCCTTCTTCGGTCACTCAAAACACCCTCTCCCACAGCCAAACGCCATACTCTGCTCCTTGATCCAGCCTGACCTTCTGACCCCAGTTTCCGCATCTGCAACCTGTATTGATGCTGAACCCATTCAGAGAAAACCTTAACTTCCAGCTGTTGGTTTCGCGTTTGCTGATGAACCCACATCTGCTAGAAACACACAGCCATACAAACCAAAGCCCACACTTCTACTCGCATGACATTAGCGATTAGGGACATTGAATCCTGGAAACTTGTATTGATGCCCCTGGAAGAGCGGGACCCAAGGAAAAGTTTGCACCGCCGGGGCGAAACCCCGCGCGCGAGCTCGCACAGACCCGGGCTGGAGTTTGAGCTATAAATAACTGCATCACTAGGGGGAGAGGTTCCTGCAGTCAGAATGGCTTGCTCGCCCGCGTTCCTCTTCTGGGTGCGAAATACGTGGAGAGGATTCTGATTCTAGGAGGCCGAATTCTTTACATGCAGAAGTGAGAGGTTTAAAAGGTGGGCGGGGGTGAGGAACGCGCTGCGCTTCTCGGTGGCAACGCACCCGGCGCGCCACAGTGGCCCAGGGCTGCCGTTCTGGGAACGAGCAAGCCCCGAGACGGCGCCGCGGCACCCAGGGGCAAGAGCCGGGAAGCGCCTGGAACAGGTGCCTGGCTCTCCGGAGCGGATGGGGGGTAGTTACAGGAAGAAGGGGCACCCCCCTTTCTCCCCTTTTCCCGCACACGTTCTATCGGGGAGGTCAGTTCGGCTACTGGGAGCGCGCGTGTAAGTCAGTCTGACGTTTGGAGGCGAAGTGCAGCCGCTGTTTTTCCTTTCGTTAATGCCGTCGCCGCGCTCCCTCTGAGGAGACGCTTCCCGATAGCCCCTCTCCTCCTCCCGGTTCCTTCTGGAGCTCGGGCGCCACCGGCTCCCTGGAGTGCCCAAGTCTGGCGGAGGCGTAATGGATGCTTCGGCCGGCGGGCG
>NW_020175672.1:2262970-2332278 GCF_003031525.2 Neophocaena asiaeorientalis asiaeorientalis
CCCCGAACCCCGCCCCGCCTGCCCTGGGTCCTGGTTGGCTGCCGGGCTACGCCTCTGCGGGCGCGAAGGGCGGCTGGCGCTCGGTGCTCTGAGCGGGAAGGCAAAAGCGCGCACTTGAGGGCTGGCACAGAGAGCGGACGGCGGAAGGGAGACACGGTGAATCGTTCGAGCTGGTTAAACGCTCAGGGGCCGGTTTCCCTTTTGTTTTATTTGTTCATTTGTTCTCTCTTAACTTGTTTGCCATCATCACCGCCCCGCCGGGGTCCCTGGTTCCCACCCCAGGCTGTGCTGAGGGGTAACGGAAAAGGAGTGTTTTAATTCACCCTCAAAAACGACCCAAGAAAGTTTCCTGGGTTTAAAATTCACTTGTCTCTTGTCACTGCGGAAGACCGAAAAAAAAAAAAAAAAAGAAATTTCAAAAGGAAAGTACCTGGAATCCATGTTGTTTGTCCACGTTGAGGACAAAAACAAAATAAACTTTAAAAGTTACTTAATGTAAGTTCAGTAATCTAAACATTTATGGCTGTTCCTAGTTCGAAGTACAACTTGGTATTTTAAAAGTGTGGTTTTGAAATTATAATTATTATTTGAAAGGGAGTCAAGTGTTTGTAACCAAGGTTTGTGCTGTCATGGTCTCCCTGAGAGTCTTAAGTATAAAACATTTTGGGAAAAATGTGTTTCTATATCCATTTTCAGTTATAGGGAATAACCTTGACTAGCTTGAAGGAGTTGAACACATAATCAACTGTTTCTTTTCTTAACGTAACAAATTTTTGTTACCTTTCAAAACACATTTTTTTCCCTCTGTTGGTCACTGAGAAGTTTATTTAAGCATGTATTTAATTGAAGTTCAAATTTTAACATTTTGCTGAGGATGATGGTAAGCATATTTACACACTTGAAAATGTATTCACCATTGTTTCTGGACAAATTGATACATTTGCTAAAATGCTATAGAATCATAGAAATATTTTTAAAGAATACAAACTCATGTAACTCTGCAACCGGTTTGAGCAAAGAGTGAATGCTTTAGGAGGGGAATCGTCCTAAAAAGCAATAAAATATATTAAATTGGAAGTATGGTATATATTAATGTATGATATTTGCTGCATTATCTTATATTAATACCATCAGGAGCATTAATTACATTTATATAAATATTAAGTTAAGTGTATTATGCTTTATGGTAGCATAAAAGCAGAATACAACTGGTTTTTAAAAGTCAAGTCAAAGTTTAAATATTCCATTTTGAGAATTACATACTGCTTTGAAATATTAAGAAATTAAAAAAATAGAAATATTGAAAACAAATGTTTGACTAACCCAATAATATATCTTGTAAATGATAGGAAATTTATTTTTCTCATGATAACATTGCTTAATATAGTTTTTAATTGTATTCATTTTGGCTTAAGAGAAGACACTGTGTGTGGAAAGTTTAAAAAAAAAAAAAGGTCCAATTCTCAAAAGGCACTAGGAAGTACTTTTGGAAGAATAGTACAAATTAATGACTGGCTGAGGAGTAATAGGGAGTATGCTTTATTATGTTAATGTTATTATATTTGACAAAGTTTAGAGCAGTCAGTGGTTTACAAAATTCTTTACAATATATTGTTACTATAGAATCAGTATACTTCACATATCAATTTTTTTACCCTTGCTTTCATGCTATTTTTGAGTTTTTTAGTTAATTTTATTATTTTAATTAAAAACTATAATGCTAGTGTTTTAATATCTTTTTTCCCCTAAGAAAGTGGAATATATTTGTAAGAGGTAGGTATACATTTTGTCATTCATTAATGTAAATAACTCTTTATTTTAAATCATAAAATGGTAATTATCTTAAAAATTAGATCGACTTTAATAACTTTTACAAACATGTTTTCATTTTTCATCTGACATTTAGAAATGCAACTTTCTTTTTCAGTACTACTGCTGGATTCTAAAGCACAACAAACAGAGCTGGAATGGATTTCCTCTCCACCCAATGGGGTAAGGGCTTCTCCTCATAAAATATCAACCTTTATTTTTTTTAAGTAAGAAATAAAACCTTTTCCTCCTCCCCCAGTGGAATTATTCACATTCTTCATATTTAAACTGTTTTGATCTCCAATATCTTGTTCAATATTTTGTTGTGCTTATAATGAGGCATTGAGTTCTTTGAGTAGACAAGGTATATTTAGAACATTGGAAAATGGATAAAAAATGAGTTCTTATTGTGAGTGGGACCATACCTCAGGTTCCAGGCTATAACTGTTAACTAATTACAGAGAACATGCTTTTCACGAACTCACTTAAACCTCTTTAGTTGCTTTATACTTCCTTAGTATCATCACCAAGTAGGTTGTATGTAGTTCTTTAAAACAGTAGTTCTTTAAAACTGTTTTCCTCTTTTGAAAAACGTTTTAGCATCATTCAAAATATACTTGAAAAGATAACTAAAACTGTAATATGCTCAATATTTTAACATAAAATTTGCTCTAAAATATGATTTGGATTTTCTTAAATTTATATGTTGTGCTGCTATCTGTTGTCATTAATCAGAAGTGATGGCACAGTACGCACATATCAGAGTAAAAGTCTGTTATCATAAATGAGTGAAAGCTGTCCAATAAAATTCTATGAAAATATAAGTAGATTCTAAAAAAATTCTGACCGTTATGTTTCATATATCTGATATATTACTTACTTAAGATATATTACTAATATATATAAGATATATTACTTATATTACTTAAGATATATTACTTATATTACTAATATAGATAAGATATATTACTTAAGTTTAGTTCAGTGTCTATGTCTTCAGGTCTTATTTTAATTGTGAGACAGGACACATACTTCATCCCTGACTAAGGAAGGGGGCTCCAAGAAAGGTAAATGTACCCCATTGTTACTTAAGTTACTCTTTCGTACAGTAAAAAATCTGGAGTCAAAGAGCATGAAGTATAAGTGAGGATATAAAAAGTGTAAGAAACTTTGCAAAGACAAGAATGAAAGTCTGAAAGGGATTTTTGAGTATAAGAGCATCATAAAATCAATGTGTCATAAGCTAGAAGTTAAAGAATGCAAAATGTGAACAATGCAAATCTGTTTAAAGTATTTAGGTTTTTTATTAAATTAATATTTGAGAAACGCTTAAGATCATATTGCAGCTATCTGTATTGGTGAGACAAAGCTATAAAAAATGACAAATATTTACAGATTAAATATAAAAAGTATGCTGTTTGAAGTATGAATGTCATACTTTTCTTGAAAGTGGAGTAGTTTCCATGAGTAAAATAACATACACTATAGGAAGACATTCGCAATAAAAAATGAAGCACCTTTCTTGCCAATGACAGATGTGGCCCTTTTTGCACCATCCATCAATTAAAACAAATAGAGATACAGCATGGTTTTTAATCTCTAAGGGGAAGTAAACTGATATATTATTGTAATATTTCATCCATGTAATCCATAAAATGATAAATTATGACTGCCTATGTTATCTTGGACTGAAATGGACATTTTATCAGTCCAAAGTATCTTGAGTTAACCGTTAACCTTACATATCTTTAGGAATCAGCAGATAATATTAGAAAATGACGACTGACAATATATTCCGTATATGAAATGGATTGGCTTACATGTGGTTAAATATCTAACTGGAAATAAAATGTTATTAAGATATAAGTGTCTAGAAATAACTTTATAAGCATACTATAAA
This sequence comes from Neophocaena asiaeorientalis asiaeorientalis, assembly GCF_003031525.2. Taxonomy (NCBI): domain Eukaryota; kingdom Metazoa; phylum Chordata; class Mammalia; order Artiodactyla; family Phocoenidae; genus Neophocaena; species Neophocaena asiaeorientalis. Next base: position 2,266,680 of record NW_020175672.1, read on the forward strand.
AGCATGCTAGCCAAATTAAGACTTCTTTCCCAATGGTGGTGTTTGTAGAAATCACTGCGGTCTCTCAGAAAGTGAGATAATAAAACAAAAGTTACATTAAATGCATTTATTTCGTTTCACTCTTTGTTATTTATGCAACAGTTATCTTGAAATTTTCCCCGCAGGAGTAAATTTTTAATTAAACATTAAAATTAACTGAGTTTCATTGGTAGTAAAGTTGATTTTTCATACATTGAACAAAATAATATAATTGTTCTTGGAACTAGAAAAAGGAATTCTTGAGATATAGTCCTTTCTCATAATTAGCCTTTGTTTCTTGTAACTAGGGAATTGTTCAAAAGAGTTCATTTATCCTTGGAGCTTTTCATTTTTTGGTAGATGCTACTACTAGTTTTACTTATTTTAGTAATTTCAACCTAATTAAGAGACTAAAATCTGCTTGTCCAAATGGATGAATTTGGTTATATTTGGCTAAGGGCCATTCAAGCAAATTATAAGCAGCTAACTGAAACAGGAAACTATGTACTCCATCAACTAGTCACAAACTCCAGTTGTGTTGAGTAAAAGCTGAACATGATAATTGGTTGTTTGCTGCATTTGAGGACCTTTGATGATATGTATAATAAAATTGTAGCAAATATATAATATGTCATCATAAGAAATTTCTGAATTACAGTATATTACTAATTTGTCTGTCTTGTTTGTTTTCTAAGAACTACTTTTAAAGTTAGAAATTAATATTTCACAGAGCATTTAAGTAAATTGATTTTTCTGATCGAGTTTTACCAATAAAACTCATTACCACATGCTTATTAGTTTAAAATTTTTCCCATCTGCTTTTCTTGAAACGATAGTTTAAATATTTCATGCTATGTGACTTTGGATTAGAATACTAATATAATTTTATATTTGGCATTTCCTGTTTGGGGAATGAATATAAGTAGGTGACAATTTCACTATTAAGGTATCATAAATACAAACTTGGAAATTTTGTAATGATGGTAAGGAAGGACATAAACAACTGTTCTCTTAGGCTTTTAGGTGAAATGAATTTATTAACTAATGAGCAATATAGATAGATTATACAAGACTTAATCTTTAAATTGTTGCAAATTTGGCTAAGCTTATTGTTTTCCTTTTTTGTGAAAATATATGAGTCTGCTGTAGTGTACATTATATCAGCATATGAATGGACATTTTTAACCATCTGATATTTTTCCTGTCAGAAAGCTTATTACTGAAATATGATCCAGCATGCTGATTTGCCATGTACATTTGATTGTCTGTTGAAAGCAACTTATTTATAAAGATGTATCACACTTTTATAACTACTTATTTATAGTTATATGGCATTATGGATAGTATAGTATATAACACTGCAATAAATAAATAGCTCTGTGAAATGTTCCTCCCTTATATCTCATTTTGCAAAGATCGTAAAAGATTTCTCATTATGATTATCAACATGTTGTGGAATGCTTTTACATTTCAGAGTACTCTTGGCATTTTCTTCCCTGTGTTTTTAGGTACTCTCTAAGTTTAACATCAACACTTAAAATGTCAACGGAGTTATCAAGAATTCTGCCATGTATCTGTATGTATATGCATTAAATGGTAATTTAAGTAATTTTGTTATGTGCTTTAGTCTATAAAAATCCCAAGCTCAGTGGAGACATTGGCATAAGCAAACATGTAAAAAGCAACACTAACACACTTGCAAACAGATACTAAGCAAAATGAAAGATTTATTATATGCATAAACAATACAAGCAACAAAAATGATGTTCTGACACCGGGATGAAGCTGAACTGAGACTCTGTTCTAAAGGTTACAGTGTTCATCAGGGTAGGAATTCACCTAGCTCTTTGAAAGATATGCATTTGTGCTACACTAAAGATTCCTCATGCACTTGCAAAAGCCAAATGTTATTTTTTGCTGAATGACTGATGACCTTTTCTAAATTTTACAGTGGGAAGAAATTAGTGGTTTGGATGAGAACTATACCCCAATCCGAACATACCAGGTGTGCCAGGTCATGGAGCCCAACCAAAACAACTGGCTGCGGACTAACTGGATTTCGAAAGGCAATGCACAAAGGATTTTTGTAGAATTGAAATTCACCCTGAGGGATTGTAACAGTCTTCCTGGAGTCCTGGGAACTTGCAAGGAAACCTTTAATTTGTACTATTATGAAACAGACTACGACACTGGCAGGAATATAAGAGAAAACCTCTATGTAAAAATAGACACCATTGCTGCAGATGAAAGTTTTACCCAAGGTGACCTTGGTGAAAGAAAGATGAAGCTTAACACTGAGGTGAGAGAGATTGGACCTTTGTCCAAAAAGGGATTCTATCTTGCCTTTCAGGATGTAGGGGCTTGCATAGCTTTGGTTTCGGTCAAAGTGTACTACAAGAAGTGCTGGTCCATTATTGAGAACTTAGCTGTCTTTCCAGATACAGTGACTGGTTCAGAATTTTCCTCTTTAGTCGAGGTCCGAGGGACATGTGTCAGCAGTGCAGAGGAAGAGGCGGAAAACTCCCCCAGGATGCACTGCAGTGCAGAAGGAGAATGGTTAGTGCCCATTGGAAAATGTATCTGCAAAGCAGGCTACCAGCAAAAAGGGGACACTTGTGAACGTAAGTAATGTGTGCTATTAAAATTTCACTTTGCACTTTCTTCTATATCAGAGATTTTAAGTAATAATGGCTATTAAGTAATAATGACTATTTGAACAAGTGAGTCTGCTGTGTACCAGCAGCCCAATTGAGTAGATCTTAAGTAAAGTCACTATTGAACTTATCAATGATTCCCCATAGTGATATCTGCACTAAGGATTCAGTAAATATTGCAATAAATATCGGCGATAATAATATTTGTTACTAAAATTTAATTGGCCCTATGCTTGACATAGAAGACAACAGTTGCACATTGGGCTACGAGATTTAAGAGAGGAGATTGAGCAGAGTGAGGTGAGATTAATCAGGATTTAATGATGTGTGATTCCTCCTGTCTTGAAACCCATATCGTCTGGCCTTGTGGATAACAGGAAAAGGATGTTAAGGGGTCTGCTAACAAGAGTTCTACTAATAGGCAAGACACATGCAAATAGATTTACAAACTTATAGAATTATTTTTTATAAGTACTAAAACTTTGATTAAAAAATCATCAAATTTCCCTTGCTAACTTTCTGAGGTTGCTTCTGCCAAAGCCATATTTCTTTCCTGGACTAAATAATTAAAGGAGTATTTCTCTGATAAGTCATATTATAGGTAGACCACATTTTTGTGGAAGTGGGCCAAAGTAAGTTTTAGTTATTGGAATACATCAGCTGGACGTTTTCTGTTTGTTTTGAAACAATAATAGCATATGAATTAGTGAACCTTTTCCTTTGTATAGTAAAACTGAATTTTCTCTTACATAGCTTTATGTGGTCATAATAATTGGCCAGTATTTTTCTATTTAAAAGTATGTCACAGGGACCTTCAAAATTAATAGATATTTTTCTGTTTGTGGATATCCTGAAAATATAATAAGGTTATATTACTTATGTCTCTTATAACTTAGAAAACATAATACATTCCCCAAAATAACTTTCATGTATTCTTTGTACCCCTAAGCCAACTGCATAATTTTAATATTTGTACATCCTAGTTAATTTAGAGGGAATTGTAGCTAACAATGATAATTGTAACTAAATGTTCTTGCTAATTTACTATGTGCAGATACTCTTCTGAGTGCTTTACACATACGAGTTCATTTAATAGATAGATAACATTATCATCTCTATTTTACAGAAAAAATAATGGGGCTGTCAAGGGTAAGTTGCTTATTGCAGCTACTTTAGTAAGTAGTATTTGTCCTAGCTTAAATTCAAGCTCAGGGTGTTCTGATTCCAGAGCCGGGACTTTCGCAACAGTATTGCCCTGGTTTCCATCAGAAAGCAAGGAGAATCCTGGCAAATATTATTCTGTTTCATTGCTGAACTTAAATGCCTTGGTCCTAGTAGTTTGTTATGTAAATCACATTACTTCCCCATAAAATTCTCATTCTAGTAGAACATTTCAAGAAATAATTTAACAAATATTTAGATCTGTGTTGTCTAATAAGGTAGCCGGTGGCCACATGTGGCTCTGAGGTTCTAAAAAGTGGCGATTCTAAATTGATGTGTGCTGCACGTATGAATTACATACTGAATTTCAAAGGCTTAGTACAAAAAAAATGTGACAAACATCATTAGTAATTTTCTATGTTACTTAGGTATTGAAAGAACCATACATTAGATATAGTTGGTTAAATAAAATATTAAAATTATTTCAACTGTTTCTTTTTACTCTTTTTTGATGTGGCTACTAGAAATTTAAGAATTACATATGTGGCTCACATTATATTGCTACTGCACACATTATTTAGGTACAGTAACTGAGCAAATATATTTTTTCTGTCCTGGTTGAAGAGTTAAATACTTCATGTGGATGGTTGCTAGCATATAAAATGCCTATGACCCAGCACTCAATTATCATTCCTGCCATAGCTGACATTGTAAAGTGAACTCTGAGCTAAACAAATAGAGATGCTATAGGTTCTGGTCCCATTGACCAGTTTAGCAGCCTCCTTTGACACTCCCTGAAGGAATCAAACCTGTCTACCCACTGTCCTCTTCTCCTTTCCTTCACTAGTAGTATTTCTTAACAAGTAGAACATCCTGCAGGTTCCACATGTGTGGAAATCAAAAACTGATGGAGATTTATCACTACTAATAGGCAGAATGCTATTCCACTTGGTAAGTACAGAAATATTCTTAATGAACTAATTAATTCAATGGAAAGGAATGTTTTTATTGACTGGAAATGTTTTTATTGACAAGTACTTGAAAATGACAGTGGATTCAACAATAACTATTATAAGAACATTTTAACAACACACTATTACACTTCAGCTGTGAAAGCAGCCGGTTTCAGTAGTATGGAGATTTTGATTGATGTGAAAGTGGAATTTTAAATGTTTGCACAATTAAAAATGAGACACATAAAAATGCGTATAAAAGGCCTTATCCACAAGGCCTTTAGACAATTAAAAATGGTCTAAAAAGAAACTAGGAAATAATATTAAAAGTCCTGTTCTTTTAAGGTTTAAAAAATTTTAAAGCACGTTATAGTCTCTTTTGTTTCATTTTGTGGATTTAACTCAATTGATTTCTACATTTACTTGTTAAGAAAAACAAACAGGAACTGTTTGAGTTCTACACTTCCTAAGTATAGAATTTAGTAAGAAAAGCAGTCTTTAACTGCAGTAAAGAGATATATTTACCATGACGACTTCAGTTTCTTCCAAATGAACAAAATCATCTCATTAAATGTGGTACTATTAAGATTATTCACATTCATTTATTTTGGTTTCGAGAATTGGAACCACATTTGAGTACCAAAATTATTGTCGCCTGCAAACTGCACCAAGGTACTTAAAAATGAAGTAAAATTAGTTCACTGTCATCTACTTTAATCTGCATTGGAATAGGTAGAATTAGGTATTAATAGTGAGAGTTCATTAAAAATATGTGATTAAAGGACTCAAGATGCCTCCTTATGGTTCAGCCGAAAAAGGATGTGTGCACTAATTCAGGTAAATTGTCTATCGTGTAACCTTCTTAATTTTTAACCTTAGTGATGTTGACAAAGGAATTAAATACCTTATGCTTAACTGTGGCACTATGTTCATTTGCAAAAACACTTCCCTCCTGGGCATAATTCCAACGCATTGCTGTGAGAGTACTTGCCTCTGGAATGAGTTCAGGCCTGCCTTTATAAGTATTTCTCCTGTTTCCTTTCAGTGATCCTGTTAAGAGTTTGAAAATAAATTCCAGTCCCATATAGAGGAAAACTGAAGTGTTTGGGAGAGGATGTTAGTGAGCCCCTAGCCAAATGATGGCGGTTAGCCACTTAATGGCAAGTTTATCTGGGCACTTTCTAGAATGGCAGCCCATTGTGATGTGTTAAAGTATAGTTTGAAATATGAACAACTGTGAAAACTGAACACAGTTTTGATCAGTTGATGGAAAAGCTTTTACTTCTTTGTGATTTTGGAAAAAATAACTCAATTTTGAAAACCACATGTTTGTCAAATCTAATATATAGAGAACTTCTGTCTAATTTTTTAATATAGTGATTTTAAGAAAACATCTCTTGGGCTTCCCTGGTGGCACAATGGTTGAGAGTCCGCCTGCCGATGCAGGGGACACGGGTTCGTGCCCCGGTCCGGGAAGATCCCACATGCCACAGAGCAACTAAGCCCGTGAGCCATGGCCGCTGGGCCTGCGCATCCGGAGCCTGTGCTCCGCAACGGGAGAGGCCGCAACAGTGAGAGGCCCGCGTACCGCAAAAAAAAAAAAAAAAAGAAAACATCTCTTTACAGTCATTTAAAAATATAATTCCAGATAGCATGCTTCGATTGTCAAACAGTCCTTTTGAAAATATTTAGCATATCAGTTACATCACAACTTCTATGCACAGTACCCAATATATTTAGATAAAAAGTGTAGTCATTTTAAAAAAATGAGAGCAGATTTTAGTTTACATATATAAATATTTTTAGACTAATAAATCGTATTCTGAAATATAATTTGAAATTTTTGGAACTTTTGTACAATTTTATTCCATTTTAAAAGTAGAATAGTATTTCTCAAAATGTGGAACTTGGTATTATAACTTGGATTTGTATAACTGGTTTGTAGTTTACACTGAAAAATTATGTTCATTTTTTTCTCATTTAATCCTTACCACACCGCTATGAGGTAGAAAGTATTATTTTTTCTTTCTTTCAATTTAGGAAGAAACTGAAGCTCAGGGATATTAATAAGTAACAAAATTGGATGAGAATCCAGGATCCTGTTTATCAGTTCAAGTCTTTTTCCCCACTGCACCACACTGCTCCCTAAAATTTGTCCTGAACTTCAACCAGTGGATTTTAGTTACTGAAGAACTGATGAAACTTTATTCTAAGTAGTGTGACCATAAGTCTAGTTTGCTGGGGATAATTGTTTTGCTTATTACACTGTGTCTTTTTGCTTTCAAAAGTGTTCTGCTTTGGATGATAGAATATATGGTCAACCTAATTGTAAAAAGTCCAAGGATGTAATGCAGTTTACATGCACATATATCAGAACATAGAGATGTGAGCTGCTTACATTATTTATATCACTTAATTTTAATTTTCTGGGTTAAAGATTTAGTAATTTTTTTGATGATTTCATGTAAAGGGGGACTCAAATAATCATAGATTTCTAGTTTTTATTATAAGGAATTTCCCTAATAGTTTCTTCTTAATATTTTCTATTATCGAGTTAGCAGATATATTATTACTTTAATAGTGTAAAACTTAGACATATAACATGTTATATGTTACTTCAATAATTAAAACATTCAACTTAATAGCATTAATAATATTGAAATCTGTGTGTTGATTAGATTTTTGAAAACCATGTGTTTTTTTCACAGAAAAGAAGCATGTAATTTGTACCATTACTTTTCATGATAACAAATGAGTTTTTGTGATATATAGTATTTATAATCAAATATATACAGAAATGTAAGGTACACTATAGGGTTAATAGCTCAGATGCTGGAGTCACAGAGTTTTTAAATTCTGGCTCAACAACATACCAGGTGCATAAACTAGGACAATCTCTCTAAGCCTTAGTTTCCTTAAGTATAAAACGGGGCTAATAAAAATAGTACCTCCCTCATATAGAGTTCTTGTCAGAAGTGAATGAAATAATGCATGTAGAAACCCTAAGAATAGTATCTGGGACATAGCAAATAATCAATGAATGCTTGCTATTATCTTAGTATTAATAATGCAACAAGGAGTTGGCTAAGTAAAGAAATTTCATGGCAGTGAGTGAATGAACATAGATCTCAAAGGCCACAGATAGTTAAATATCCTTTAAGTCAGTAATTTCATCCCTGGTAATTTACCAGGGAAGATATTTCAGTGAAAGAGAAGAACTTTCTATATAACTTTTTTTCCCCTCCAGCAATGTATATAATTTGAAATATTGAAAATAACCTAAATATCCAAAGTTAAGTGCGTCATCTTGATTGAACTTAGTCCTTAAAGTATCAACAATGTGATATAGGAATTTTAAAACATCTTATTAATAATTTTGAATGAAAAATAAAGAATAAAATGTATACACTGATATTTAGAATTAAGCAAAGTATGCATAGGGAAAAGAATAGATGGGAACATAAATATCGTCACAATGAATGTGTCAGAATGGTGAAATAGTGGGTGATCTTCTTTCTCTGTGTTTTTAAACTTTCTTGAGCATTAACCTTTTTTAGCAATATAATTATAAGTTTTATGTAACCTGGTAGCTCATACAAAGACAACTTGAATTGTATCTCCAAAATATGCGTTTTTAAATTAAGTTAGCATCTGTATAAAATACAGGGCTCAGGCAATAGAACAGTAGTAAATGGCAGGTATAGTTTAAATGATTTAAAAGTGGGGAGAGTCAAGGCATTCAACAAAAACAGGTCATAGATTTTGTTTGTTTTTAAATTATTAATACATGGCAAGAGCTGTTTTGAGTGTTTCACATGTGTTAATTTATTTAGTCTCACAGAGAGGTAAGCACTGTTATTACCCAGTTTAAAGGAGAAAAACATACTTAAAAGTATGTAAAACATAAATGTGTTACATTTTATATATTAAATCATATTTACATAAATGATATGTATACACATTTTTATGTAAGAAAACTAAAGCACAGAAAGGGATGGCTTAAGTACCCACAATCACCAAGAGCATAGAGTGGCCGACTGCTGTTTTATCAAGGCAGTCTGGCTCCAGAATCCCTGCCCCTAACCAATACAGTGGAACACATCTTTATAGATGAGCATATATCTATCACAAGGAATTTTTAAAAGATAAAGTTTCTTTCAGGATGTCTTCATGGTGATACAAATCTGAGCACTTTCTTTCATTTATAATAATTTCAAAATACTTATATCTCTGTCTTTCCCAACATTCTAAATATTTCATCTGCTTTGCCATTTTCTTTTCTATTCCGGTTCTTCTTTCATGGGGCGGTCAGAATGCACTTTGTAAAACACAACATAGACCCTGTTACTGTATTATTCAGAAAACTTCAGGGTCCTGATGACCAATAAAAATTCTCTGTTTCTTAGGGTGGGATTTAAATACCTCCTACTTGACCCTAGTATTCTTTTCTAACTTTGAGTTATGTAATTTATCATCCTTGAGAGCCCTGTTCCCTCTGCTTGGTACTGACTGGTCTCTTGTTCTACCTGAAGCACATCCATAGATGTTTTTATGATGCCCTATCACTCCTAAATAAACAGAAAAACAAATAAACCATCATGACAAATAAACCATCACAATTACCTATTGTATTTTAATCTCTCACTTCCCCAATTTCTTCAGTGACCTCTCTTCCAAATTCTGATGGTAGATACTGGCTGTACCGTTCTCCTAGTTTTTCCCTTGCCTTACCTTCTTCTACCAGCAATGCCACCTACCCTATCTCAGGCTGTTGAAATTTTGCCTTTCCTTACATTTCAAATTAAATGGCACTTATACCTTGTTAAAAGATCTCTGTGGGTTTTTAACAATACTTTGCCCTTTCTCTCTGGGGATCTTCATATGCGATCTGATTTTTATCAATGTTTGTAATTTCCTTTTACAGCTTCTAAAGCTTCTTAACAACCAAAACTTACTTATAGTATTCTACCTACCTACCATGGTACCTAGCACAGTTCCTTGCACCACCCAAGTCTTCCAAATAAATGTTTATCAAATTTCTTAAAGACTTTGAGAAATTTGGTTATACACTACCCACTCCCAAGGCAAATATTTTCTTATTTCAAATTCATATCACTAGTTAATTCCTTGTTGTGTAAGTCCAGTCTCTGTGATTAGTCTTAAACTTTGTAAGAGAACCCTATATTGTATTTCATTTTGCTCATAGCATATAGCAAGTTGATATGCTAAGAATTAGCAAACATGAACAGGAGTCTGCTCCAGATATGAGGAATTTATTTCTATGAGAATAATGTAAATATTTATATTTATTCATTATCATATTCCCATTTTCTATTTGTCCATTGTCTTTATGTGTCTTTCCTTTTAACTACTCCATCTGTCTCTTTTAATGAACAGAAAGCCATTTCCCCCTTTACTAATGTAATATTTATGTCTTGAGAAAGAGAGTTGCAAGAGCCTGATACATTTTCTAAAATAAGAAGGTATTAAAGCTTATTTATCTTATATGGGAAAGTAGCTTTTGTTTTAAGAGTATATTGGTCTTCTTCCAAATTATATATTGTAAATATTGTCTTGGTTTGCAAAAAAAAAAACGAAAAATAAGAGAAAGAAACAAAACTGAGAAATCAGTCCCTAAACTAACATTACACTCTATTCTATAAATTGGAAATTATGTAAATTCAGTATCACATTCAAATATATTTCTGCTATTTCAGTTATAACTACATTACATTGCAATTTTTATACTCTTCTTTAAATTATTCACTTCAGAAGCTTATAATACTTGTTTTTTTAAGACTTTGTGAATAGGTAATGTGCATAGATCTGGAACAAATGCCATCGCTGTGTGCTGCAGTCTCAAATATCTTTTTCCAGGAACAGCTACTGTTAATCAGTTTCTTCTGTCCTTTGCGAGATATTTGCTCATAATTCCTTAAAAAATATGGAGGGCTTCCCTGGTGGCGCAGTGATTGAGAGTCCGCCTGCCGATGCAGGGGACATGGGTTCGTGCCCCGGTCCGGGAAGATCCCACATGCCCCGGAGCGGCTGGGCCCGTGAGCCATGGCCGCTGAGCCTGCGCGTCCGGAGCCTGTGCTCCGCAACGGGAGAGGCCACAACAGTGAGAGGCCCGCGTACCGCAAAAAAAAAAAAAAAAAAAAAGGAGAAGGATATTTGTGATAATAACAATCATAGCAAAATTTCCTTCTAGAACATGGTAGACTTCATTTAAAAATATACAGCTTTTTACTCATCTTCAATCAACATTGTACGTACCCATAGTACATTGAACATGATAACTATTCAAAAAATAAAGGACAGAAAGAAGGAAGACCTGATGAAAGTTAGGAAAAATGAGGAAAGAAGGAAGGCAATATGAAATTAATATGTGCGATTTAACTTCCTATGATTTAGAAACTCAGTACATGACTTCAGAACATTTCTGATTATCCTAACTTTGGCAAGTATATGGTTACCCTTTTATATTTCTAGTGGAAGTTTAAATTGGCATCAGTTTCTAGAAGATAATGTTAAAATATAAATCAGTGATACCTTAAAATGTTGCAATTAATTTGATTTTTTTTTTTTATTGAGCTTCAAGCCATTTTCTCTAAGGTAATTATCACTAATCTACAAAAGCTTTTATTTATGATACTAGTATGTATAATGTAATTATTTTGTGCAAATAATGTTATTATTTTAATGGGAGAAATTTAACCCAGCTGTGTATTTGATATTTTTCTCTATGGGCATAAAAATCTGATGCAAGAATCAGAGAGGAAAATTTCTGACAATCCTTTTATTCTAATTTTCCTCACATTTAAGTTAATTCAGGTTATCTCATCCTATGCAAATTATCACAAAAATTTACTTTTATGGAAGCATGTCTTCATTAGGTTACCCACATAGTATTAATATGTGTTAATTCCTATAGTATTAATACATGGGAAGTAGAAGGGCACATACACACATAAAACAAAAACAACTCAACATTGAGTTTAGGTCAAATTAATGAGCTAAAGACATTCTTTTTTGTTTTCTACCTATAATATCAACTTCATTAAAAAGTTATAATCTGTGTATACACATCAAATATTAATCCCTAATAATAGCATTTCACAGGAACCCAGAATAATACATACATCAGTTGAAATAAATGTACATTATTTTTCTCGAAGTTTGTGGTCTTATAAAGAAGTATGGACGGTTTATTATTTAGTGTATTTTGTTTAGTCTGGGTTCAATGAATGACATAGAAAAGAGGGGAAAATACATTCTGGGGCATAGTAGTTTGAAAAGATTTTAACAGTTTAGGTATTGTGGATTTTGAATTTTTTAGTTTGGTTCTTTCATTTAAATTATTTACTGTTGATAATTATGTTATCTCTTGCTTCCAATATATTAGAAAATTAGGAGGCTTTGAAAGGACACATACTGTGGTTTATTTTTTGTTTCATGTGTCACCCAGTTAACATCTAGTTTAGCCCCTCACCTATGGTGGTATCAGCCTCAGACCTGCACTGAAGCTATTAACACTGAATACAGAAACCTAGATCCGGGGAAGGGAAGGGAGCACTGTGATGCTTTTATTAATAAAATATAATATTGATCACATATAATTATTAGCTAGATACCTTGTATTTGTCATTTAGTAAAGTTGATTAACAATCTGTTATGTTAATATTACCTATTGTACTTTTTAAGAAGATCATTCTTTCTAAAAGAGAGAGATCAAGAGTGGGAGCAGAAAGATGTAGAATATATCTAAAGAATCACTAGATATAATAAAAGTTTATTCTGAGAAAAATAAATTGATTATTAGTAAGTTCACTATACTAATCTATGTTTTCCGATGATACATATGTTCTATGTTTATTTTAATAGTAGTTTATTATTTTAGCTAAACCAGTTCCCATATAGGCAATGACACTTAATGGCATTAACTTACCTATGACATTAATTAATGACATTAATTTAAACTAGTAGATAGGATAAATAAGTAAACTTGATGATTTCAAAAAGTGTTTCTTTATATCTTCTATTTTTAAAAGTTGAAATAATTATACTACATAGTGTTCCCATGTTAGTTGACATTTCCTAGTAAAGTAGTTTTATCCTTGAAAAGAGATGTGAGATATGTATCTTACCCACTCAAATGTATAAATTCATTATAACATAAATGTTCTGTGGACATTCTTATACTCCTTGAGGGTATAATCTCTTCCTAGACAATTAGAATCATAAATTCTTGAAGGTTGAGTGTACCTTAAATTTTGTTGAAGATCAATTAGAAGGTCTTGGGGGGCTTGTAATAAATGGGACAGCTAAGGACCTCATTTATAGTTCTAACAGTTTATTTAATGACAGATCCCAAAGTAAAATCAGAACTTAACTGTTTCCTGTTTTCTTTCCACTTCAACATCACACACACACAATACATATACATATACACACATGTATGTATATATACATATGCACACATACAGATATAGGTACACACACAGACACACTGCCCACCTCTACTCCCACCAAAAAGAAAACATGCAAGTGAACACAATGGAACAAAAAATAAAGTTTATTGTTCTCCTTGATCCATTTTTAGATTGCTAAATTGCTGTGTACTAATCTCTTAATATATAAGTGCAGAATAGTTAAGGGTTTTTTTCTCTGTGGAAATCTCAGGTGGCAATTATAAAGAGGCTGAATACTCATACAGGATATTCTTGGATTATTGCATATTTTAAAAAGAAAACACAAGACAAAATAAAGCTCGGTAATGTCTTTAAATTTTGCTTCACAAAGCAAACAATTTATAAACAGATTTTTGCTTCCTTATTTTCAAGTAGATTGTTTATATTTCCTCTACTATAAGGGAAGATAAAATTCACTTTTTTTTAACTTACTTTCAATTCTTATAGTATTTTACCAAATCCTAAGTAAGGTAAATTTTTGCAATTAGCGTGTTTTGGATATTGTGACTATTGTAGGTAAATGTGTTTTAAAATGAGAACAGCGAACACCTCTTACATTATCAGAAACCTAGGATTTGGGAGGGAGCAGAAACTCCACTGTTTAACTTTGCAGTTTCAGTCTAGATCTCCCTCTAAGAAACCTACAGACTTCAGCTTTTCAGTCTTTTCAAGGACAGAGGGACAGTCAGACTTCAGTAAAATCTGTTTCTCAAACTGACCTCTAAAATTAACACATGCTAAGCTTAGACATTCAGCTGTGATCTGAAACTGGGAGAACGTGTGGCTCAGTATTTTAGTTTGCAAGGAAAACCTGATCGGAACTTTTAAAAAATGTGCTCTTTGGGCCATGCTTCTTGCTGTGTCTAATGTTTATTCTGCACAAACATTATGTACTTGAGCACTGTGTTTTTCAAGGTTGAACATAATGCTTTGATCATTTTACCCCTTTGTAAATCTTTCCAATATGATGACATTGCTACTCACTTCAAATTCAGACAGCCGTCTCATTGATTTTCAAGATTATTCACGAGGCCATCACTGTACGTGTAGTCATCCTTCTTTCTAATATACTTCATTCATCCTTCAGCATGGTAAAGTGGATGTTCTTTCCCATCCCAGCTCCCTCTGGTTTCTTCTTTTCTTTCCCCCCTACATCATTTCCTGTAGCAGTATAGACTTGGCAATAGCTTTTCATTTACCTTTCAGAAAATTCTACAGTATTCCCAAGTTTAAAACTCTTTAGAACATATTTTCCCATCTATTAAGTGGACTAAAATAGTGAAAGTACATCTTCCTTCCCTACTCTGTGTCTTTATTGATGAAATATAATATAGCTGGCAACGTTTTGCCCTTTTGCCTTTCTGACATGACAGTAATTCTATGTAACTCAGTATTATGCATATTAATAGGCAGTTAATAAAAAGTTTGAACCTTATTAATAACTCTTTACTTGTTTTCATTGCAAAGTTTTGGTCTAGTGATGGTATATCTTTCTGTTTTGAACTATTATCCATCCTTTCACATTGCCGGTAGAATTCTTCTTTTTTTAATATATTTATTTATTTTATTTTATTTTTTGGCTGTGTCAGGTCTTAGTTGCGGCGCACGGGATCTTCGTTGTGGCATGTAGGATCTTTCGCTGTGGCGTGTGGGCTTCTCTCTAGTTGCGGCGCATGGGCTCTGTAGTTGTGGCGTGAGGGCTTAGTTGCCCCGTGGCATGTGAGATCTTCCCAGACCAGGGATCAAACCCATGTCCCCTGCATTGGAAGGTGGATTCTTAACCACTGGACCACCAGGGAAGTCCCGCTGGTAGAATTCTTAATTAGGTGTAACAGGAAATCTAGTTTTTACCTCTTCTGTCATTGATGATGTTAATTATTTGCAAAAAATATAAAATTAAGCTTTTACTATTGACCAGAGAAGGAGTTTCATAATGGAAAGGTAAAGTGGTAAATTAAAAATTAAAACCACAAATCATAATATATGGCAAAACGTTCACAATTTGTATCCTAACTTGTTGAGTTAAGAACATAAACCACACTTCGATCAATGTTGAAGGTTATAGCCCCTCTTGTAATATTTAGACTGTGAGTATCTAATTCTAGAATTACCACTGACAGTACCAAAAAGGAACTCAGTCAAGATGTGTATATGAATGCCTAATCACTTAAAAGTTCTCAATCCTTATTTTTTTTCAAAAAGCTGTAACAGTTTCTGTTATGGTATGTTTAAATCTGAGAGAGAGAGATGGAGACTTAACAGAGTGTGTAGTAATAATTTAAATAGTTTTTCCTGCCAGGAAGGCAGATTAAGGGTGAATAACAAAAGAGGAGCAAGGTTAGGATACTGACACAACTTCTTCTGATCTTTGGTTTTTTAAGGATTTTCTGTCCTATAATACTCTATTGTGGAGACAACAAACTACGTGTTAGGTCTGTAAAAGACAGCATAAATATTCAGGAGCCTGTGAATACAGCTCATTTAAGCTCATGTGATACAAGCTGAGACAGGGTTGATTTGTCGAAAAGCAAAACAGTAATGTATACCAGAGATCACATTTAGCACATCTTTTATTGCAGCCACTTTTTTTTTTTAACCAATTCCTAATATATGAGATGCAAAAACCAAGTCTGCTTTTGCATATAGGCTAATCTACACTGAAAACAGTATACATTTTATTCACATAAATCGAAAGGGCATGGTTATTTATTAGTCATTAATGTCAACAGATAACTGACTATCACTTGCTGTCAGAGTGGAGTCTGATAGAATGCTGACATTGATTGATGGACATGGTCCTGAGAATCTGCATAGACAGACTGTTTAAGTCAGTTCAACATAAAACCCAGACTGGGCATGAGGAATCCTGTTAGTATTTTTATTTATTTTTTAAAAAGACATTGCCTAGTATCCAGAGCTCATTTGATTTTTAAAATTAATTTTAGATTTTTAGCACCATCATTATAAAATAAAAGTAATAACTGATTTGATTTTAAAAATAATTCAGGTTCCTGGTGCTTCTGGCTCACATCTTGGTGGAATAATTTTGATTTTGTTCAGTCTGTCTTATAGAAAGAGAAATCAATAAATAAAAATTGATAGTTGCTTTGCATATGCATACCTGAAATTATTGGAATTTTGGGGAGGAGATACTATTTTCTTAAGACAATAAAAGTTTAGAGTCATCGATGTACCATGTATATGATATTAAAAATAAAAGGGAATGGTGTTCTTGAATTTCCCCTTGAATACCTGTCAGCTTATACATTTTAAAAGCGATTCCTCACCCTAATAGGTATACTTCCTATAGTGATAGCTGTTAATAATATATTTAGAACAAAATGTTTGGCTGCAGAGATTTTAATTGATGGTTATTTTTAAGTATATTTTCTCAACTTGAGTGAAAGCACTGACACTAAAAAATAATGTGCAGAATTAATAGTTTTTATTTTGAAGTATGGGAAAATGATCATATTATATTTTGTCTGCAATTTCACAGAAGGGTTAACTTGAGTTTGAATTGGTACATCCTTACCTTCATTGTTGTGAAATTTTCTTTTATTCTAAGTTTTCTCTTTTAGTACTGAGATTGGTATATTTTATGTATACATATATTTATTAGCTAACTGTACAATTCCAGATATGCAAATATGTTAAATTATATTTTGCATGGAATAATGTTGACAGTTATGTATAATAATATTTTAAAGCCTCTGAGTTATAAATCCATACATACTCAAAACAGTTATTTTTCATAAAATGTGTTGCATGTAAATCTGCTTGTAAGAACTTTTCATCATTTATCATATATGTTTTGAACATTTGAATTTGAGGTAAGGTAATTTCTTTCAAATTATTCAAATATCAATAACAAATCTCCAACATATTAAAATAGCTCACAGGCAGGATCTCAAAGAAACATGTAATTTATAACATCGTATAGCATCTTTGTTAGGTATCAAATATTTTAATGTGTTTTTTAGTCAGGGAAGGACATATTTCACAGTGTCAACCACTGGTAGAAGGCAAAATAGAGTTCTGAAAATTATGTAGAATATTTTCAGGTACATATGTTCTAAAATATGGTTGCCAATAACTGCTTATATAAAATGACTGGGAAGCCCTTTTTTCCTACCCACTGAATAGTTCTGCGTAACATATATTACATACTAGTTAGTCATCAAAATGACAGAAGATTTTGATTTTCCATTTAGAAGTATACTATGAGATTATCTAAGGGTTAATTTCTTCAGACAAACGCCATATCACTTACATTAAAATGACTTTGGGAAACAGAGATAAATAGTTCAGCACTTTCTGTGCTGACATGAAGTTTGCCTGTCTGACTGCATCCTTTCCAATAGACAGCAGAGATGCAATTACAGAAAAAGACATCTGTGCCAAGGTTTAGCTAGCCAAAAAGGGCAAGCTCTTGTGCTTAAAAGGTAGAGAATCTAATCAATGAGAATGTCTGGACCTGTTATCACCAATAAAACTGAAGGCTACTGGGAAGCTCAGAGAGGGTCTTTTGTTGTAGAGCTAGAAAGAGACCCAAACTATGACACTTTAGGGGAGCAAGGTCAGCAAGGAAGATCATCCATCTTCTTCAATGGCAGCTTTCTGTCAGATTCTAACCCTGTTCAGTGCAGGAACTAAGCCTCTACTGTTGACATCAACCAATTCTCAGCCAAGTGTAAATGAAGCTAATATTCACTGACCCTATGCATAGCAAATGAAGCCCTGTGTGTCACTTAAGAAATAATGTTATCTGACACTTCAAAAAGTGAATGATGCACAGAGTGTGTGTGTGTGTGTGTGTGTGGGGGGGGTGTGTGTGTGTGCTTGTTTGGTCAAGTAAACAAATGTATATCCCATAACCACTCCGTATTTTTAGTTGATTTTCACAGTAGCCACAGATTTGCCATTTTGACACTGATTTACCTTTGTATTATTTTCACTTACATGTCATGAAATTTTACATGCAGATATTCACTGTGCTGCAGAACAAACTCTTATTTGGCTTACTTGAGTTTCTGATACAGTACCTAGTCACAGAAAGAGAAGACTCAGTTTTCACTAATAAAAGATAAAATTTCAAAGAGAATTCTGAGTTACTAGTTCACATTCAAAACATGATGAAGTAGAATATATGTCTTCATGATTGTAAAAAATGGACTGGTCTCATTATAGTACAGCAAGACAAAATGGGTATACTTTGTTTATCATTTCTAAAGCATTGTCTAAAACCTCTTTTCTTTCGAGTTAGCAATATTGGTTACAACCTAATAGTCTTTCTTAGTCTATAAATCAAGATGTTCTTATATTATGCTTACTGAGGATTATATTTAAATTGCATTTTGTGCACTTCTCATTCTGAAAGATTTTTCATGGTACTTAAAAAATTCTCACAAACGTGAGGGCTAAAATGTACCAGTGCTCATAAATATCCATTACATCAACAATATTATGTAGGCAGTGTGCTTTGTAAATAAAACAATACCACTAAAAGACTGAAAAAATAGTTGTGATAAATATAAAACAATAATTTTAAAGAATGTGCGGAATTCAAGGATTTAAGGGAAAGATGAGTTAAAGCGTGGTGTTGAATTTTCAGAGTTCCATGGAAGGTGATTTATCTGACATGGATTTCATGAGAATCACCAGGACAGATCTGCATCTAATTGACTTCAATCATGTTCGAACTGAAAATAAACAGTTGTAAAATATCTGGGATCTGTGTATTGATTTTTGTTCCCCTCATCAGTCTTGTTTATTTGTACTTATTAAAGGAGTGAACATGTTTTTTGTTCTACCAAACTTAAAAAATAGCATCTGATCAGTAAGGTATTTTTTTCTTCTTTTTTGACAAGGAACTAAAATCAGATGACATCATACACAAAGTTTTCTCCTGGCAGTGTTCCTGAATCTAATCACACAAAGACACTAAACATGTGTTTAGTCAATTCTTATTTCTTTTTCCCCACATTTATCTGAATCTAAGCACCCTTGTAAGTAAAATGAAAGACCAAAGAGAAAATACCCGTGTTGAGAGTAACTTCACTGAGTTAGAACAACTCTTTCTCTGTAATCAGTTGTTTATCTTCTGCAGGATTCAACAATGATGTACATATAAAACACAGGTATTAGAGTTGTAGCTTGTTTATGAATGATATGTGATAGCTGCACATATAGATGGTAAATTTGGTCAGTGACAATTATTTTCAAAGCAGTGCTCCGACAAAGAGTAGCTTCATAAGGTTTGTTGTTAGCTGTGTTGGGGGGTTGGTGGTGGGTTAGGGGTTAGAGTTAGGGTTAGGGAGTGGGCTAAACTGAGCTGATTTTCATATATTTTGAATTGCATGTGTTTGTACAAAGGGTCTTTAAGATAAATCCAGGGGCTGTAAATACATACACACTTACTCCAGAAATGACAGGAGCCTCCTATTCTGGGTATGTTTGTCGGAAGCAATCTATAAAAATTTGTGAAAAGCTCTGTGGAGTACAAATATAATTTTGCTTAAACTTTCTACATTAGTTTGTTATAGATTTTCTTGATTTCTTCAGAAATGTCCTTCAAAGAATTTTCATAATAGAAGAAAGAAAGGGCGAACTTGAAAGCCAGTACATTTTGCTTCATGGAATCGCTGTTTAATGGATTTAGCCAGGTGTTTGAATCTACATTGAAAAGGCCAATTGTACTTTATGATCTGTAGAAGTCAGATTGGATTAGTAACACTGAAGTTTAGAAACCAAAGTGTCATTTCGTGCTGCAAAGTAAGTCTCAGCCCCTTTGCCCTGAGAGTTTACAAAGTTCAATTCAGTTCCATCCTGCTAGCCCAGTAGAGGGTTTTTTATACGCAGATCAGTGTATTATGGTATCACAAAGACTTCTGGTAACTTTCCAAAATGATTCCTTGTTGAATCATTCGAACTCGCAGTGTCATCTCACAGGACTGCTTGGCTGCTCCTTAGAGGCATTGTTTGAATTGGAAACTGAGACAAAGAAGGTACTAAACATCTTTCCTGTACTAATTTAACAGTCATTGATGGAGCTACATCACTCAGCATTATACTAGGTAGCATATTAACATACAATACTGATTTGTATTTCAGATTTTTAGGATCCAAACAATGCCTGAAATAATTGGGATCCCTGGTTTCCTGTCAGAAAGCTGTAATAGTTGAGCGCTGTGGTTTGAGAAAAGATGCCATAGAGGGTTATTAAAGATGCCTAAAAATATCACACTACTTCACTATGATTTATAATTTGCTAGAGCAGGTCTTAAAATGAGTTTCAAAGATCTTTACATTCACTCAAACTAGAATCAAGGCAACCTTTTCCAGAGTTGATTATATTTATTGCCATTATTATTATTAAATGAAATGAGATATTTTATCCAACTAGTATTAATTTCATGATTTTCTCTAAAGTAAGGGTTGCTATAATTTATTTAATAAGTATGTTTGCTTAAATGTTAAACAATAATTCCCAATAAAATTTTTGTTTCTATTTATTTTCAAGGAAAAATTGAAATATATTTCAAGTGAATTAGTTCTTAATTTTACATTTTATGCTTTAGGACCTCACCTGGGAAATATATATATATATATGTATGTATATATATACACATATATATATATAAATAGGCATTATGTCTATTGTTTTAAAATAATAAATGGTGCTTTACTGTGTAAAGGACAGGCTTGACATGCTTATGTTTTTCAATAAGAAAGAAATTACTCTGGATTCAAAATCCCCCCTCCCCCAAAGTCAGTCTTTTCCATGGTATTAATTTTATATGCTGTGTTAATATATATTAACTGTTTCTTTTTTTATCTTCAAGGAACAATTTATGGAGAAATCAGGTAAATGGATAGTATTCAGTTTTAAATGCCATTTGTTTATTCTTCCTGTTTAAAAAGTGAAGGAAGAAAATGGGACGGGTTATTTGTAGTATAACCAGTTGGAGACTCATCACGTGAATAGGGACATCTCTGAGAGCTATGGAAGTTGTTTTTTCCTTTGTGTCAAACTGGAGGGAAAAATAAACAGGCAGTTCCAATACCGGGTCTCATATTTCCCATCTTTTCTTATTGAGGCAGCCGGGCAAAAGCACACACAGCAGCGGAAAAGGTAACTATCCCTTTGAGGGCATGGTTGATTTTTCTTCTGATTCTTATTGTGCTATAGGGGTCAAGGATTTCTGGAGAAGCTTGACCTATGTTTGCTGTCAGGAAAAGTGGGTGATTTTCACTCTCTATACCTGCAGGTCTCTGAAGTTGTGTGTAGATTGGACTTTGCACTGCTTTGTCAGCATAGCTGTGGCTTTTTTTTTTTTTTTTTTTGACAGTTGTAAGAGAATCCTGAGATGGAAGGAATTGAGTGTAAAAATTGCTTTCTTCTGTAGAGTGGGAGACTCCTATATAATTTATAGAAATTTAGATTGTAACATGTACATTTTTTTAAATTTTAGATTGTGCCATTTTATATTTAAGAAAACTGTGTCTGATGCTGACTGATAATGCTCCAAAGTATAAACATTATAATGAGTGAAATCCAACTACAATTCAGTTCTTAGACTTTTTTGTCTTAGATTTTCTGTCTCCTAAACCATGAAGGGTTTAATTTTTATTCTGTTTTTAAGTAGCTGGAAGTTTAATGAGGAAGTAATAGGTTAGAAAAGTAGATTATTTTATTCCATTGTCCTTATCTTTTAGCTAGTTAACTAACTAACCATCGTCTTCCTTCATTTCTTCCACCCATCCTTCTTCCTTTCCTTCTGTTATTTATTTATAATCATAAATATAATATGGGTAGTTTATAATGACATAAATATATTCATAAATATATAGATAGGTTTCCCAGGTCAACAGGGTTTGCAGTAAATCCCTTCTCATCTACATCTTTTCCTTTGTGACTGAGAAATTATTCCTTGAGTTTTTCCCTATTCATGCTAATTCCCTTAGGCCCTCCTCTGATTTGTTCAACCAAGACATAAACGTTGACATGAGGCGGTCAAGGTGCTATATTTTCTTCTTGGTAACACCATATAATTATTTTGCACCATTTGAATATTCTGAAATGTTTTCTAGTTTTTTTTTTTTTTTCTCTATTATCAGTTGTCTGTTTCTGTTTATTTCTTGGACAGTGGTATGTTTGTAGCTTATCAAGTGAAGATGATGCTGAAGTTTCCATTCACATTTTTACACCTATAATGACCTTTCTTGCTCTCAAGATAGAGGTGCATGTTTTGGCATCTGTTTGAACCTCTGGAGGACTAGTATGTAGCAAAAAATTCCAGAGGGATTGCTTTCATTAGAATATACTCATAGCAAGGCTACAAGTACTAGTAGACTAGATTTAAATATGTGTTGACAATTTAAATTATTGCCAAAATTTAATTTTATTGGGGAGAATGAAACTGACAGGAATATAAGGAGGATTGGAGATTCTTCAGTGCTGCCTGGAGAGTAGAAGATCAAACAAAAGAAAAATATTGGCATTAACAGGAATTCAGTACTAAAAGGACGGCTGGGGAAAGATGTTTGAAATATAAAACCAATTCAGTTTAGTTCAACAAGTATTTCTTTTGTTTTCATTTATTTTTCTTCATTTTTAATTTTTTTTGCATCTTTATTGGAGTATAACTGCTTTACACTGTTTTGTTAGTTTCTGCTTTATAACAGAGTGAATCAGCTGTATGTATGTATATATATATATACATATATATATATATATCCCCGTATCCCCTCCTTCTTGCTTCTCCCTCCCACCCTCCCTATCCCACCCCTCTAGGTGGTCACAAAGCACCGAGCTGATCTCCCTGTGCTATGCAGCTGCTTCCCACTAGCTATCTATTTTACATCTGGTAGTGTATATATGTCCATGCCACTCTCTCACTTCGTCCCAGCTTACCCTTCTTCTTCCCCGTGTCCTCAAGTCCATTCTCTACATATGCGTCTTTATTCCAGTCCTGCCCCTAGGTGCTTCAGAACCATTCTTTTTTTAGATTCCATATATATATGTGTTAGCATACGGTATTTGTTTTTCTCTTTCTGCCTTACTTCACTCTGTATGACAGGTTCTAGGTCCATCCACCTCACTACAAATAACTCAATTTCTTGAGTGCTTTGTGTTTATAGATAACTGATAAATTTGTTAGGCAGAGATAAACTTACATGAGTTTATAGATTGCCAAAAACACTCAAAATTAATAATGTTAACAATCCAGCAGTGAATATTTATCTCTTTAATTTCTACCTTATAATATTTTTCTTTTGAAAATGCCTAACCAATGGTAAAAGAAAGAATAGTATGATGCATACCCTAATGGTTTTCAATCTCTCCAATTTTTAAAATACTGCCACATTTGTATTTGTTTTCCCCTCCCCACCCCTATCTGAGTGTGTGTGTGTGTGTGTGTGTGTGTGTGTGTGTGTGTGTGTGTGTAAGTTTTTTGGGGGTCTGAACCATTTGAAAATAAGTTGCTGTCATCATTATACTTAACTTCTAAGTATAGTTAACATACTTTAACATATTTCTCCAAAACAAAGACATTCTGCTACATAATGCTACATTTCAAACCCCCCAAATTTAACATTTATTTAAAAGTTTATCTGGTAAATAGTACATGTGCCAATTTCCCAGTTGCCTCAAACTGTTCTTTATACCTTAATTTTTTAAAATCTGTGATTCAATTAAGGGTCCCATATATGTTTGGTTGTCATATTTCTTTTTTTTTTCTCTTTAATCTGGAACTTTCCCTCAACACTTTTTTTTTTTTCATTTTACTGACAGTTTTTTTTAAGACTCCAGACCCGTTACCTTTAGAATAATGCCACATTCTATATTTGCCTGGCTATCTCCTCCTTATTAGATCCAAGTTAAATTTTTTGATAAGGATACAATATAGTTATTTTGGTTTATTTTCCATTGCATCACATCATGTCACATTGTCCCCTTATTTGTGATGCTGTTTGATGACTTGGTTCAGGTTATGTATACCATATCCTTCTATTGTAGTAGCCTGTTTTCCTTTCGTAATTAATCAACCATCTATGCAGTAATACTTGGAGACACTATAATTTCCTAATTCCTCGACAATCTTTCACCCAGTGTTTTATCATCCATTGATAATGGCAAGTGGAACCATTTATTACATTGGTAGTTGCAAAATGTCCGTTTTCTAATTTTCTTATTTCTTTTACATTTGGTAGTTTGTTTTATTCCATAAGAAAGAGTTGTTCCTTCTCTGGCCCCAATTTTATTTTTTGAATAGTGCTATAGACTCATAGAATCTAATAAAATAATACTTGTTTAAAGTGAGTTTTTACTTAAAGAAGAATGATTTCTGTTTAATGAAGAAAGAAATTGAATATTAATAGTATTCACTTTAATGTCAGTTCATAATTTTTCAGACTGATATTCTAACCCACATCTTCCAGCCTTTGTTCTATTATTTTTTACATGTTTTCCTCTGAAGAGGAGTTTAATGCATGTTTATTGTTGTGCATCCTTTGTAACTGAGTGAACAAGTATTTCATTTTCAGAGACTTTTTGAGACATCTTTCAGAATGGCAGCATAACCCTATTAAAGTAATTAAATAATGGCTTAAAAATATCTCTTCTAGACTAAAGATACATAGAGGTGCCAGTCCAGAAACCAACACCAGCTAGCTGTATGAATGGGCAGGCTAGTTAATCTCTTAAGACCTTGGTCTCCTACATTCAGAGAGGGAAGTACTAACACTATATTATTTCAAGAGATTGTGTGTGGACCAAATGATCTAATATACATAAAACGCTTACCCAAGGAAAGTGGACAATAAATGTGCAAAAAAATGAGGTGACGCTTGTAAAGCATTTAGCACACTAACACATGGTAAGCAATCCATACATGTTTAGCCACAATTGTTATTATTCTAAGAATTTCTGTCTGTGTTTCTATTTTGGTAAATGGGCCTGGGAATGATCCAGAAGTCTTATTGATTCTACCGCCATAAAATCTCTCTGATCTATCCAATCGATTTTTCCCCATCTTAATGCCACTATCTTAGTTTAAGTCCTTTCCATAGCTACCTTAGAGAATATCAGTAGCCTCTTAATTTATTTGTTCGCATTTGGTCTTACTCCCCATCAGTATTTTTCTACTTATCCTCCGGAGTCATTTTTTAAAAATACAAATTCAGTCATGCCACAACTTCCTTCAGAAGGTATAATTGCCTCACGTAGTTTCCAAGTTATTCTTTAACATCCTAGTCAAAATCCTTTTAACTTGCCTCTGCGTATCTTTTTGCCCATTGCTCATCTATACTGAATGATTTGAGGTATCCTAAATATTGAATTTCTCCTTCTGATTTTCATATATTGTAATTTTCTGCCTAGATTGCCATCTCCTTTTGGAAGTCTTTTCTAATCTTATCATTCTCCACTCTCCTCCCTGCCCCCTTCCTCACAAATCCATAGCCATACTGGTCAGGCAGGCTTTCAATGTGCATCACCTTTATTGTATGCTCCCCATTAGATTATAGGTTACTACAGAATAATGGCATTTTCTTATATTTTTCACAACTAGCACCCTACCCGAAGGCTTAAACATATAAATGAAGTTATTTAGTTAATTTCTGTACTGCAGGACACAAAGATTACATATCACATCCAATATTCGGTTGTGCCAACAAGTACTTTTGGTGATAAGAATTATGTTGATAATAGGGATTCTCCTCCAAAGCAAGAAAAAGACCTTTGACTCTTGAAAAGGAAATACCAACCTAAATGTCCAAGAATAGGAGACCCAGGCTATTATGAAATATCCCCAAGTTGAGATATCATATAGAGTCTCAAATCATGTCATTGAATTATAATGTTTATATGGGAAAGTGTTCACAATATTAGGTTAAGTAAAAGAGCAGTGAGCAGTAGTGTGACATCATTGTTAGGAGAGACTGGAAAAATATACACGAAGTTGCTAACATGGATCGTCTGCGGCCAGTGGAGATATAGGTTATATTTGGTTTTCTTTGGATTATTCTATGTTCTTTACATTTCCTGCACTGATCATGTGTTACTATGTATGTATATATGTATGTGTGTGTGTATATGAATATATGTGTACATATACTTATATATGTATGCATTTATCAATCTATCTATGTAATCTGTCTATCTGTAATTTTACAAAGAAAAAAGGAGCAAGGAAGTAAAACATGACAAAATTAACCCATCCTTGCCTTGTTTTTCACTGTCATTAACATGTGCGGTGCAAATACGTTTTTTGATTGTTGTTTAGAAATATGGGACACCATTCTAGTTAATAAATATGGAGTCCCTTATTTTCAGAAATATTTTAGTATTAAAAAATACAATCTAGACCAATTTAGTAAATGCACCGCCATTAAATGTAGAAGGAAAACAGACTTTGGGGGGTTTAAAAAGTTATGAAGTGTTTAACTTTTATGATTCCTTTCTGATTACTGGATGACACAGAGTAGATTATTTAAGCACACTGTATATATAAAATACATAAAACTATCTCTGCCTCCCTATCTCTCTCTCTCACATGTATATACCTGTGTATATCTATACACATACACACACACACACACACACACACACATATATATATATACAATACACACGTATATTTTACTCTTATAGATTACTAGTCCTTGAGCTGTAGCTGTTACTAATAAGCTATTATACATTTACAGTCAATTGCATTGTTTTGTGGCATTAACTATCACTTATAGAATAAGGTGCAAATGGGTAACATGAGTTCTAGTAGGTTTTATGTATTAATTCCCCAAAAGTAAATGTGTCTTTTTGTGTAAGGAAGAAATTGATGTATAACTGCATATTAATTCCAAAAAGGAAACCATATTAATTATAAACTTAACTACTAAAAGGAAGTAAATACACTGTAACATTTTCAATAGCAAGTTGAATCTTGCCATATTCTGCATATTACACATACATTTGTATTTGTACTGCAACTAATTTTTTTGCCTCTCACTGTTGTGGCCTCTCTCATCGCGGAGCACAGGCTCCGGACCTGCAGGCTCAGTGGCCATGGCTCACGGGCCCAGCCTCTCCGCGGCCTGTGGGATCTTCCCGGCGGGGCACGAAACCGTGTCCCCTGCATCGGCAGGCCGACTCTCAGCCACTGTGCACCAGGGAAGCCCGCAACTAATTTTTGGTTGTCTGATATCATATCCAAAATTTCTGGGTTTCTTAGTTCAAGCAAAAAATAGTTTTTAATTTCATGCCATTCAGTAGGTCTATTTTAAGGACGCCTCACTAATTTTCATATTAGACTACAGAAAATATTTTAGGGAGATAAATTATCTGGGAATCATATGATAGAGTATAATTTATAAGAGTTTTTTTAAAGATATATAAACTTGTGGCCTCTAGCTCTGCATAGTCCTATATATTTTTTGGTAGATCAGCCTTCTCCACTCAGATGTTTAGGAGATAGATATCATGTCAGGATCCCAATCTTAGAAGCTTCTGCAGCACCAGGAAACTTGATTTCTAGAGTAGGTGGAAAAGGCTGCCCACAGCTTGTGTTTTCCCATCACAGCAGCTGTTGCCCAGCCTAAGACTTACATCAGGAAAATTTTCATCCCTGCTGACAGTTTCCTCCCAAATTATCTCCCCATCCATTAGTTGAAAAAACAAGCCAGAAAAACAAACAAACAAAAATCTGTACTGAGTATCTATTCTGTGTACCATAGGTAAACTTTCTATTTTCATCAAAGTATGAAGGTTTAAATAACTAGTTACAATATAAGTCAGAAAATGGTAAATTATATATAAATTCTAATTAAGTGAGAAAATAAATTTCAACTTTATTAAAATAAAAGCTTTTAGGAGATGGTATGTACATTGAGATTTTTTTTCATCATGAATACGCACAGAAACTTTATTTATTTATTTACATCTTTATTGCAGTATAATTGCTTTACAATGGTGTGTTAGTTTCTGCTTTATAACAAAGTGAATCAGTTATACATATACATATGTTCCCATATCTCTTCCTTCTTGCGTCTCCCTCCCTCCCACCCTCCCTATCCCACCCCTCTAGGTGGTCACAAACCACTGAGCTGATCTCCCTGTGCCATGCAGCTGCTTCCCACTAGCTATCTATTTTACGTTTGGATTGAGTTTTAATAGACAGATGTGAAATCATATAAAGGCACTTCCAGGCGCCGTGAACATGATGAACAAAGGTGGGGCATGTATGAAATTGCAGGTCATATTTGTTGATCAGATAGCTGGGGTGTGTGTGTAAAGGATTATAGTGATAAAGCTAGGAAAATAGAAGATAAGTTGGATTGAGTCTTGGTGGGGGCTTTCTATGTTGTACTAAGGAATTTGTACTACGTTTGTAGTTATGGAGAAATCATCACAAATTTTTAAGTAGGGTATATAATCAAAGTTGTGCTGTGGTGATAACTTGAAGGGAAGTTGAAGACTGGATTAGAGATGAGAGAAACCAAAAGCAACAGCTTTTGGAGTGACTAGAAAAAAATCTCTGAACGAAGACCCTGTTACTGAAAATGCGAAGGAAGGGGTGTGTTAGGGACACATTAGGAAATAAAACTAATGCTCAGAAAAGGAACAAGATGTTAAGGGTGACACATGACATTAGAGTTTTGAGCTTATCTCTTACTACTGTCTTGTTTAAGCCCACTTCACTTCAGTCAAACTAACTTCGTTTGTCAATAGTTTCTAAATGCAGTCCTTAATTTTTGGTTTCAGTGTTTTCTATTGTGCTTGTTTCACTTTCCTGATACTCCTTTCCTCCACATCCACATAAAATATGTATATATTGTGTATCCTTCAAAACTCAAGTGTTAACTCCTCCAGGTAGCCCTCTCTGATTTTCATGGTCAAAATGAATCTCTTCTCTCCTGAAGTCCCAGAATATTTTATTTGTATATTCTTTATGAAAAATATATTATTGCCTAAGATGCTACATTTCACTGGTAAAGAGCAAGAGCTTTGGAGTCAAATTCTTACTCTACTACTTACTAGTTGTGAACTTGCACATGTTACTTAATCTCACATAATCTGTTTCCTCGTCTTAAATTATGGATTCGTGGTAGAATCCATGGAATCTGAATGATAGCTGATATTATTAATACTAAATCGTGTAATGCATATGTATTACTGAGTAACATCCCAGGAACAAAATAAGTGCTTAGTAAATTTAGTTTAGCTAAAGATAGTATGTGAGTTGATGGGAATTACCTAAAAGCTTTAAGGCAGTAGGGAATGAGGCTCTCCCATCAAATGATGGGCCAGTCAGATTGAGTACTCTTAATGCCATGCTCTTAAAATTGGATAAAGACTTTGGGTACAATGGACAAAGCAGGAAAGAATAGTTTTCCAATACCCAGTTTTGCTAAAGTCTCATCCTTGGTCAGGTCAGAAAACCAGGTAGCCTGGGCTTCTGCCTTAAAATGAATGTGGCTGTGGATGGTGGCTGCATGCAGTGTTAGAAGCCTCTTGCAAATGACTTGGATAAGCTAGGACCTTGTCAGAGATATTTGTGAAAATAGTAGTAGTAGTACGAAAAGCTGGGAAGACAAGCTAGATTAAATCCAAGTGGGAGAGTTCTTCAGGAAGAACCATATGGGGGTAAGTAACGTCTCATTCCATCATCTAGATAGTTGTGAGGGCAGAAACCAAATTCAAGTGAGCCAAGGAATGAATGGTCAAGTGAGAAAATAGCTGTTGTGCAGAAAAGAAAACCAAGACAAAGTAAGCTTGTTAGCAGAATGGATAAAGGTTTATCTGTTTAGTTACTTGGATGGTCCACGTTAAAAGGGTTCTTATTCTCTGCTGGAGAGTTAATGAGACCAAAAGCTTTGAGAGGTTGGCATTAAAGACTTTTTCTATCCAAAGTTTCCTAAACTTATTTGATTGATCGAATGTGCAAAGCTGACTTTAAGATAGATCCTTTTTGTGTAATTCTTAGTAATGTTTGGAACAATTTTCCAAATGCAGTGGGAAATGATTGTCTAGGGTCCTTGAAGGAGAAGGACATAGAAAGCAGGATTAATGTAGGAAAGGAAGAAGATTCAAGGCTGAGATCAAAGTGGGAAATATCAGAGTTAGGGACTGGGAAATGAAAAAATTCTGATTGATGATGATGGCTTATGTATGGCTGTGCTTGTTGACAGATGGAGAGATGCTATCAGTTTATCTCTCCAAAAGATGGAGCAGAAGAATTGGGATGAGAGGGTCACAGGGTATAAGGAAAAAGGACAGGGATGGGGAGAGGGGAGGGGGAAGGGGTACAGAGTGCCCTGTCTCAGAATTCCAGAATGTAATTATCTTTTCTCCTGACTTATTAGCTCATTGGTTCCAACAACCTTTGATATAAAGTTTCTAAGTTTTATAATTTGTGATTTAATTTGTGATTAATTCAATTTAATTTGTAATTAATTTGCTAATATTTATTAATTAACCAGTTGTTAGAATTACTAAATACATGTGTTAAGAATCACAGTACCAAAAGAAGCCGCTTTATTTGCCCTACAAAATAAATCAGACTGAAAGGTCTTACTTTTAAAGGACATATTTTGAAACGAAAAGGATTTTCTAAAATAAAATTCTTTAGTTTGTTTCAGAGAAGGTAGTAAAACACAATATGATCTTTTAAAGCCATATTATATTAGGTCTTACCTGTGTTCCTCACCATTTATGTTCAGTTCTCGACTTGTGAAAAATGAGATATGTATCATTTAACTATCTAATAACTTAAAATAGTAACTTGTTTTATTGCTTATTTTACTTTTAACTTAAAAGTTATCACCTTAGAATTTTCTCAATTTATAATTATGTTGTCAAGGACAGTCATGCATGAAGCACTGAAAGTAGATGAATTTGTAAGTAATAAATATGATCCTTTGAAATGAATATACCTGTGACTAGAACAGTAAAAATTTTCAGAAAAATCGGCTGTTTTTGCTAAAGAGGATTTCATTATATTTAAGAGGATGCTCTGAAAATGTTCAGGAGGCAATGCTTTAATGTTAACCAAAACACATGAAAAGCAAATGGAAACAAGGCAGTCACCTTCCGCAGAGCTTTTAATAGTTACAGTGAAAAATTAAGGACCACCTGCCACGTTGAATTTTATAAGTATGAATGATGTAGCAGTACTTGCCAATACATTCAGGAATAAGTGAAAAAAGAGGGGTTTTATATAGTAACACAAACCTTCAAATGGAGTTAATAAAAGACAAGGCTTTTCTTTACTGGGTGGAAAGTTATCTGCTATATAGAAAGGCCTACTGAATGAAACATTTGTCCTCAAATTCCTTTTAATCTGCTGTGAGGTTCTGCCTGTTACCTCACTTGGAATAATGTGCCAATTTTGTAAGGATAAAGAGAATTTTATCCTTTTTTCATTCCTTTAGCTTCTTGATGTAACATTTCCTTGAATTTCACAGAACCTACCTGTTTTTAGCAGCTCTAATTTCAGACTATCACTTTCCCGGACTAAAGTGTAAAAACTGATATTCTAATCTCCTTGACGGAGAATATTCAAGAAATGCAATCCCAGTGAGAATGCTGCTTACTAATGGATATTTCTTTCTCCAGCCATCTTTAAAAATTCAGTTTCTGTTTCAACTCTTTAATACCTCCTGTTCTTTGCAGAGATGGATTAAAATGTCTAGTATCTGTGGAGGAATGCTTTTGTGGTAGCATATTGCTTTTGTATTATATATTGTAAGTGGTTATTGTTCATAGCTCACACCTTAATAGTTCGAGTTAAAGTATTTTTCTTTGCTCCTACCAAAATATTTGCTTTGTCCTGTGACAGTTTGGAACTGAAGTGCAAGAATTATGAGAAGGTATAATAGGGTTTGATTAGTTTGGCAACCAAGCTTCGCCTTTCAAAGTTAATTGGGTACTGTTCTTACAGATTGAAAAGACTTAAGTGGAAATGATAATAGATTTTAAAAATGTTATTGAAGATTGAAATCTGTTTGGTGACTGTGGCAGGATATTCAGGTTCTTAGCACTAAACAAGGGCGCTATAGTCAGTGTGCAGGAAGGTTAAACATGAACAGCAACAAAAACTTCTTACAGTTTTAAACTCAGTTTTAAGCAGGTTGTTATTGTGAAATACATTGATTCTAACTCACTTCTAAAAATATTGGTAGATATAAAATGAAATTTAAAAAAATAAAACATAGAATTTCTTTAAAAAAACATGAAATAAAAAATATTGGTAGAGGAGCTGACGGTTATAATTTCCAGAATCTCCAGGTTTCAGAACCTTGAAGTAAGTCTAGGTTATTTAGTTATTTTAGTTGCATACAAAAGTGAATTTTACTGAGCGTCTCATCATTGTAATTTCAGGAACTCTTAGAAAGGCCATTTCCCTTTGTTGTCATCTCATTCTAGTGATTAAGGTGACACTCATTCTGTTGTTATTAATAGCTCCCTTTTCACTCTTGAAAAGGTCCTGGATTGGATGATAAATAATATAGTCACCTTCCATATAAAGTGTTTGACTTCCTCCTTTTCACACATTTTATATGTTTCTAAAATAATCACTTTTTAAAATGTATTCTTTTATCTTTTAGATTTTTTAAAATATAAGGCTATTATTGCCTACCATATCCAAAGTAAAATTTATATATGTGTAACTGGTAGTTATATCCACTAAGAAAAGTAATTATAATGCCCTAACATTAAGTTATTAAACTATGACTCAAGTCTTCATATTTCATGATAGAAATTGACTAATTATAGTTTTTGGAGTTAAATTTAGGGCTGAAAATGTAGAGCATCTTATAGGATTACTTGTCAAATGCAACTAAATGGAAAGAAAAATCATGTTTTGGAGAAAGAGGCAATTCAACGTTTTTTGCTTCTCCGGAGTTAATGTGCGTTTAGAGTGAACCTGCATGAAGGAAAATTTGATTTTTATAACTCATTAAATACTTATGTTCCAATCATGCCAGCCAACCCATGTGAAACATAATTTTAGCCTGGACAATGCTAATAGATATCGTCTTCCCATATTACTTATATTAATATAGATGTCGATTTATGATTTTATTCATCTAGTTGTGTTCAATATAATAAGAGTTTATGCTCTTATTTTCATTTCTGTTTGTAATGGTTAGTGAATATACAGATACACTAATGAAATGATTAGAAAATTATACTTGACAGTAATCATGTGCCAGAATGAGTAGTATACACCAAGCAGCACACGACTTTGGCAGAGGTCTAGATCCAGGAAAAACACTCTGCTAGAAACAGAACTGGGTTCAGAAACTGATGGCTGTGTTCTAAGCCCACTTTTACTCTTCAGTAACATTATAAATTTGCACGTTACTTAATGTCTCTGAGCCTTCACTTTCATCTCCCGTCCAATGAGGGAGATTTGCTTGCCTACTTATTTCATACAATGTCGTGAGGACCCTTTTACCTCTTATAAATCAAATTGCATTTTAATTACCAACATTTTAATATTGAATCTGCTGGCATGTGCTAGACAGTTGGAAAGTGTAAGTGTAGAGAATGGGGACTATCTAGTAAAAATCTCTTGATTCTACCTCCCAAAGATATACTGAATGTCCAGGTCTCTATAAACAAACTCGTGCATCCTCTTACAGGCCACCATTACCTTTCACCTGTTTTACTGCAGCAGCCTTCTCTCTGTTCTGTTTTTATGCCTCCTGCTAATCCATTGTAGTTAGAGTGATCTTTCTAAGTGCGAGCCTTGACAGAGCACTCTCTTCTTAAAATTCTTCAATGGCTTTCTATTCCTCTTAGAATAAAATAATAATTCTTAACTTTTACCCCTGCTTCTTTTTTCCAGCTTCATCTCTTGCTTCTCTTCCGCTTGTATTCTACGTTTCAGCCCATTGACATTCTGTCATTGCCTCAAATGTGCCATCATCTTTTCCCTCTCTGCTCTTTCTTTCCTTGTGAATAATCTCTTTCCACACTCCTTTGAATATTTCTTTCTGAGTCTGCAGGTTTCAGTTATACCAGAAGAACTGTCACTTATCTGTGTTCCTACAGTGATCCCCTTTCTGAACACATCATGAGTTGGGAGAATTGCTTCTTTAATTATTGGTCTTCTGCTGGACTGAGAGCTCTGTGAGGGCAGGGATTTGTCTGTCTTTCTTCCCACAATGTCTACTGTTCTTCGCATAAACAGTACATAAGAAGTATTGAAAATATTTGTTGAATGAATGAATAAGTGAATGGCTACACAGCAAGATAGTACAGTAAACAAGATGTACCGTGATAAACATTTGACACAGGGTTGCTGTGATCAGAGTGTCGAAAGAATAGCAGACAGGAATTAACTTGATAAGAGAAGTAGCAGAAAGTAGAAACTCCAAGTTTCCTGCTACTGAAGGAATGACAAGTTCAGGGTTTGTTTTGTTTTGTTTTGTTTTTCCCTTTTGAATTTTAGGTTTGGGTAGGCTTTATAAGTGGAGACACTTATATGTAGCTGGAAATTTGAAATAGGGGGCACTGATATGATCGAAGAGATAAATAGTGGTAATAACAATAGTTCTGTCAACTGCAATCTATACAGCACTTTTTTTAGTTTTTTAAAAACTTTTTTTAACAGAAGTTTCAAATGAGGTTAATTTCTAAGCAAATCATCTAGAGCTGTAGCTGGAGAGCTTTGAAGAAAAATTAAGTTTATGAAAGATAAAACTAACGTTTGTAACAAAATTATGTACTATTTTTGTATAAATATGAAAAAAAAATCTAGCCATGATCCTTTCTTTATTTTGCCTAGTTAGGACAGAGCTTCATTAACACGGAGATGCCTAGGACTCAGAGTGAAACTGACAGATACCTGTTTGTAGTAAAGCAAGGTTTCTCAACAGCAACACTATTGATGTTTTGTGTCAGATAATCCTCTGTTTTGGAGAGCCCTGTAGGAGATTTAGCAGCATCTCTGATGTCTGCCTACTAGATGCCAGCAACATCACCACCCCCTTATAGTTATAATAAAAAAATATCTGCAGACGTTGTGAAATGTTCCCCGGGGGCAAATTCCCCCCACTTGAGAAGTATTGCACTGGAGAATTAAAAATTACATCCCTATGCCATAGATAGGAAAACTTTGTAATATACTGGAGCCTTGTAATTCCCAAGTAAATTATTTCCAGATATTTATTTGGTGATTATTAGCAAAATGCAAAGGACTGATGTCACTACTCTCAGGTATTGCTAGGAATGTAGAAGTGGTGAGAACTCTGGGCTACTTTTCTCAGAAAGCAAAGACGTCTAAGGAATAAAGGATGGGAACATAAGAAAGGGAAGGATAATTAATTTGTGTTTTGAGCATCTGCCTCAAAGATGGAAGGAGAGAATGTATGAGTCTGCCTGAATCTTTCACTTTATCTTATAATGGAAGGACACGATTTTCCAGAAAATCAGCCACATATGTTTCTACAGGTGAGAAAAACATCTTAGGCTTTCTCTTCTCATACATCATGATAGGTTGTGTTTTCTCAAAGATCTCATGTCAGTTGTTTGGCTGCAGACTACCAGTGTTGTGTTATTATGTGAAAATGAAACCACAGTTTGTTACTTGATTACTGCTCCTGATGGTACGGCCTGCTTTCTGGAGTGTGTCCTCTCTCTCTTTGCCTTGTTATCATCAGACTTGTTGTTAATTATGAGGAGACCCCACCTCCTTCTCCCCAACTTGCCCTATATCCATAGATCACAAATCTCTTATAATGAAGGTTCTATTGGGCATATGGGCTAAGAGAATGAACAACAGAAGTTCTAAAACACTGTGTTTTTTTTCATTTTGTAGTCATGAAGGAAGAGAATGGTAGCTTTCATTTTTCTCAGTTTTAGAAAAACATTGGCAGATGTGGGTGGAAAGCAGACTGATATCAAGTTGTATATCGATACTTACATCACTGTTAACGGTAGCAAAGAAACCCCTTGAACTGACCTGAAAAATAAGTTGTATGATTATAGCAATCTGTTTTTTCATTACGTTCCCCTTTCCTTCTCTTTCTCTTTTTTTACAATGAATGTTGCTTCTATGATAGCTGCCTATGAGATATCAGAACCTCTCAAATCTCAGTTTTTATCAGTCTGTCTTATGTTGTTTTCTTTTGGTATTACAAGTTACACAGATTGAACTGTGTGTTTGGTATATTTCCTTTCATTGTAGAGTATAGTGTAGAGTTGTATCTCCACCTAAATAACATACTAAACAAAGTGAGTTTATCTAGACCAAAACAACAGAAGGGGAAATAGGTTAATTTTCAAATGAAGAATTTTTTAGAATAATGTCATTTTAAAGAATCTAATATACCTGATTTCTTTAGTTGTTGAAACTATTAAAGGAATTGTTAAGTTGAAACTTTCACACATTAAGCTACTGGATTTATATAGTGATGCAGTTAAACAGATAGTTTGCAAAAATGTTGGAGAATATTCCAAAAGTTTTTATATGTTTTAGTGGAAGCAAAATTATCTTAATTAAAAAAAGACAGTTGTCTTTACTATGTTAACATAATGATGATAATTATATTAACTGATGTGTATAGAGTACTGAGTATGTACTAGATATTGTTATAAGTTCTTTAATTTAGCCCATACAGCATTCATATTAGGAAAAATCTATTACTATTCCTAGGCAGTTTTCTATTCAGTGGTCTAGTGGTAGGTCTAGCATTTGAACCTCGGATTTGAACTCAAGGTGTTTGGCTCCATAGCCTGCATTTTTAAAGACTGCCTTCTACTGTTCTGTAAACTTTTCCTTATCCATCAATACACATTCACATATACAAATATTTTCTATTTTGGCAAAGAAAATTACAACCTACATAAATATACATAAAACAGCAACATCCTGGGTGGTATTAGAGGCTTGCTTAGTGAGGCATGACGCTCAGAAGGAAAACTTCAAAGGACCAAACTGCTGTGAAATGTAAAGGAAATAAAGTTAACACTGTTCCATTTATTTGGAAGAATATGATAACTATCTTGTACGATTGTGGTGATGGTATAATAATACCCAGCATGAGATAGGTAGATAGGTAGATAGATAGGTAGGTAGATAGATAGATGATAGATAGATAGATAAAAGATAGAGATTGAATCTACAGTGCTTAATTTTAGGAAGGGTAAGAGAGAGGAGGGGCTCAGTTGTCTAAACCAGAGGTCAAATATGGCTTCACTAATGAGGTGTGGGTTGAGATTTTAGCAAATATATTTGTAATGAATCTCCTTTAGGAGTTCAGCACCACAGAGCTTACTCCGTAGTATAAATATCTCTAAATATGAGCGTGAATCTAAGAAAAAAATAGTGCTCTATTTTAATACCTTTTGTGAGACTCCATGTTATTTTAGTGCTTTCTGTTAGTTGGGAATTCAGTAGTCTACTATTTATTATTTCTTCTGATATTTGATAAAATCTTCTTTATTTATTGTTATGCTGTTTCTCTCTGAAAGTTAATAATAGGAGTACTTATGAAACACCACGGTGTGCTGTAAAAGGATTTATTCCTTCATATGTCAGTCTAATATGTAAAATGAGATTTGTAGTAACTTTTTTTATCTTTTGCAAAACCACACACAACAGTATATTAATCCATAGTAAATGATGTGCTTATGTTAAGCTCATGATTCTTCAGAAGGGACTGCACCAGAAGAAAAGGGAGAGTAACAGATATAGCATAACCCTTTGTCATTCTAGAAAAATGACTTTGGAGACGTTGGCGAACACTGAGAGCTAAAAATACCTCTAATTTTGATACTGTCGTTCACGCTCACTAATTAAATTATCTCCGTAAAACTGTGGGATAATGCTATGTGGTGGTAAACAGCTGACAAATCAGTGTTATATCAGATTCCAGAGAATCAAGAGTCAAGTATCCTTGATTAATTGTTGGCATGATTGAAAAACTATTCCATAGTATTTCACAAATTATATTGAATAAAAGAAATATGATTTTAAAGTACTTTACTGCATACAAGCTTTCCTGTCCTACTAAAGTATTGGTTGAAGAAATTTAACTGTAGGATTCAGCATTTCCCAAAAGTTAGGGCTTTTGTTTTCTACTTGATACAAATCTGTTTTCCACTTCACCAAATTCTTAAAAATCTAATATGGAGCATCTGGATTTTAAGAAAAGCTAAGGATTATTGCTTTTAGAATTTTCTGTTAAATTTGTTATTTTTGATATTTAAGCAACAAAGTAGAATTTTTGGATTATATTAATAAAATTAAATATGATATATAGAGAAAATATGTCTGTTATTTCATTTTGAATATAAATTATTATAAGTACTTATTGACTATGTCAAAATACATAGATATTGTTCATTTTATTATTATGTATCACAACTAAATATTTGAATGGAAACAAATATATAAACCCTAATCTAGACAGCTATTTTGACAATTCTTTCAAGAAACAGCACACTCTAAATTATAAGTCTGTATACTAAAATTTAGAAGAGAGTAGTATATTTTGAGAATTCTCTATTCCCTTTGGAAATATAACTTTATTTCAGAGTAATCAAAGAATTAATTTAATAAAAAATAATAAATTTGTGATACAGATATTAAGACAATGCCAACATATGAACTTACTCAACTATCATAATTACATGTAAAAAATAGAATGTATAAATAACCATATTAAATAGCACTCAAGTTGTTAGAGCTACAAGCATAGTACTTTCAGTTAGGTGTTCAACACTTTTCATGAACAACAGAAAACTATTTACAAGTTTGGACAAACTGCATTCCATTTGGGGATATAACTTAAATGGAAAATTTGTAAAGCAGAGATACAATAAAGATAACAGGTAAAGAGCAATGTACCTTCTCTTAATAAAAAACGGTTTCCTCCAAATTCTAATTTTGCAAGATATTTTATAGCACTCAATACTGTCTATTTGTATGGTAAGAGAAGAGTTTCATTTTGGGAAAATCCTAGAACTTTATTGGCACTGTGGCCAGACGTTATCCTTTAACATCTGCAGTTTGAAAAGCTTAACCTTTTAGCCCCTTACTTAAAGGACTACTAATTTAAACTACAAAATAACCATCTTCAAAAATTGCAAAAGGAATAGTCCTATTCTTACAAGGTTTGGACTTCCTCTTATAGTTTTTGGCATTTGGCAAGGATCACTCTTGGTCTAATCATGCCATAGGTTTTATGTTCATTATGGTGACATGGAATAGAAGCACATGAAAATTTTCAACCATCAGATACCTCATTTTTCCATTTGCATACATCTACTCACAAAGGTTTTTATGTCATAAATTCTTATACAGTACTTGATTATCCCTAAATTACATAGGACTGAGTCAATAACTCCTTAGCTTTTAGATATTCTGTTTATTTAAACATACATACAACTACTGTTCTTATCAGTCTTTTGTTGAACATTTACCCAAAAGGTAATTCAACTTAAATATTGAAAAAAAAGTCTATTCTAAAAATATTGTCTGATCTATTCCACCTGGTTTCCATCTGTGACAGCGTGTCTTCACAATGTCATGTGCTTTTCTTTTGTATGTTCTTTGGCTTGGATGTAATCTTTGAACTGATGTTTTTTCTTCCTTATTTTCTGTATTCTGATTAGCATAAATTGAAACTTCCAAACCTTTATGTAGGTTTTGAGATGATTTGATTCTAATTAATTAGGAAGATCTAATGCATTATAAGCTCTCTGTATAAAATATTATATTATAATGCCATTAGTATAGCAGTAGAATCAAGCATTATAGTCTTTTTTATTCTTTTCTTTGTAAGAACTTTCAACAGATTTTTCATTTACATATTATCCTTTTCTGTGAGAAAGCAGTATTTCACTTCTGAATTTCTCAGTTATTTCAAATTGACATATGTGGGCGTATATGTGTTGAGTTTGATACTTTGTAGTGTTGACATTACATTTCCTGAGATCACCATTAATGTTAAGGTACTTTATGTTTTTATCCAGTTTTTCTGTTAAATTTAAGTTTTGACTTGAAAACAGAGATATTATATGTGCATATAAACAGGCTTTAACCCTTAGTTTTGTCATGCCCCTCCTCCCACAGGTCATAGGCAAAACAAATTAATTTGAGACATATGAAACTGAATGGAATAATACAAATGTGCAGAAGTGTGTGTGGATATATGTGTGTGTCTGTGATCATAATAAAAGAAAACAAAAGATGTAATAGCCCATTGTATTTAAAGTAGTTCTTTTGTTTACTCTACAGTAATTGTTTTTCAAATTTAAAAAAGAGCCAGTTAGAAATAAATTGAAATCATTTTTCATAATGTAAGAAATATCAGTAATATTTCTGTGTTTTCCAATAGAAATGTTAATTACAAGAATTTATTTAAAAGGTGGCCTGTCTAGTTCCAAATTACTAACAGAAATGAAAGCATTTCTGTACTCTCTAGAATATGGCAATTCTAGATTACCTAAAACTAGAATATTCTTCGTTTCAAGTTTGGATAGATCATATATTTAAAGAAAAATGGTCTTGTTTAGGAATATGAGGAGGACTATTATTCTTGAGATTTTTGTCTTGGAAAAGAGCCCTACACTGAAAGTTTTGTTATGATTTATAATTCACTACTTAGTAGTTTCTCTTTGTTGGACCTTCCTTCTCCCATGTTCAAAGAAAATGTTCTCAATCATACTCATAAAATATTTTACATCTCATTCATACACTTATTCATATTACTATGTTAAGGATTCTCATAGAATCATTTTAGAAATCATCTAGAGCATTAATCTAAACGTGGCTGTGCAGTTATTTCCCTGTACAGCATAACAGGGAACCCCTTAGGAGTCTGAGCTCCTGAACTGTCTCTCCTTTAACTGTCAGTACTGTACCACATTCTACTAAGAACGTACCATGTCATTTCCATTGATCTGATGACTATGAAAAATTTACTAAGTGGTGTCAGTGAATTAACCTTTGGTAAGTGGGATGGCTATTACCAGGTGCATACTGCTGTAGGATGAATAAATGTTCTTTCATTCAATAAATGTAGGTTAACCTCCTGCTGTATGCTAGACATTGTGCTGTGGTTTTGGGATCCATGGATAATATCTTAATCCCTGTCCTTGAGGTGCTCACAGTGGGCTGGAGGAGACACACATGAAGAAATAATTATGGCAGTGTTAATGCCACAATTGTGACCAGTTTGTACTGCCTTCTACGTAGGAGTTAAGCTTCTGATTGATTGATTCACAAAGGATGAGTCAGTTATTCTTAAAAAAAGGAACTAAACTAGTTAAGATGTCTTTTTACATGTGTAACACAGCTTTTTCTAAAGCTAAAGACTTTATTAAGAAACATATTAAATAATATCCTGTTAGTACCAAGATTGTCTTTTTGCAAAATACTGTGGCTGCAAAGTAGATAGGATATGATAGAACTGTATCAGATTAGTGGCTTGGTGTGGAGATAAAAATTAACAACTAACTGGTTTTCTATTATTAAGAAGTGGAAAGTATGGGTATCCAGTTAGAGAATTCTTACTATTTTGTTTCTCTCTAACCATTCTGTTTATCTAACAGTTCTGTTTATCTCACATATATATATATGTATGTATCTATTCACTTTGTGTGTGTGTGTGTATGTCTGTTTTGAAAAAAAGATTGAGCTCAACAACATCATTTGTTGTAAGGACTTATTCTGCCTGTTATTTTCTTTTATTTCTGAGAATTAAGGGTTGAGTGAATCTCCTCATTGTCCTGATGCATCTTTTTAAGATGTCCTCCTTCTGGGAAAACTGATTTCTTTATGATCTTCAGAAAATTTTCCTCTAACATAACAGAAATGATTATTTATTTCCCCACATGTTCAAAATGCCTTCAACTGCTTTAGGGTAATTTGCTTCACAAGACTTAGTATTGATCCATATTTTATAACTGACTAAATAAGAAAAAAAGAGTCTCCACAAAATAGCTAGAAAGATTGCCTTAACTGATGATTTCATTTTAATCATTTTTGAAATGATTGCAGAAAACTGGTGGTGAAAAGCCCATATCTTAGACCGCTTAAAATGGAAGCTCTACCCTTTTATTTTAAGAAATTAAGATGGGGCTTCCCTGGTGGCGCAGTGGTAACTAAATAAGAAAAAAAGAGTCTCCACAAAATAGCTAGAAAGATTGCCTTAACTGATGATTTCATTTTAATCATTTTTGAAATGATTGCAGAAAACTGGTGGTGAAAAGCCCATATCTTAGACCGCTTAAAATGGAAGCTCTACCCTTTTATTTTAAGAAATTAAGATGAAATTAATTCTTTTCTTTTTGGCTATGGATCTTGCAGACTTTTTCTATATATATGTAGTTTTAAATAGATTGTAGGAGAAAACCAATTATTGATGAGCCAAAAAGTAATCTGATTTTAATTCTTTGAGTTTAACTAAAAATGTTCACTTTATTAAATATAACAAAATCTCTAACATTTTTATTTATATACATATTTCTTGTCCAGCTGAAGTCTTTTGAACTTGAAATAACCTGCCCTTACAGAGTATTCTGATATTGCCAGATCCACTATTAGCCTCATTGAAAAACAAGCCAATAACTGCCACAAATAGCTCTCCAGTTTAAATATAATTGGTCAATAACATGTACCTACACACATTTCCTGCATGTCTACCTACACTGAGTATTTTTTTCACTTCACATTGATGAAATGCTACAGCTTTGGCAGGAAAGGTGACTTCTGAGTCTATGCTCAACACTGAAATAGGAGATAATTAAGTGCAGTGTAAAATATACAAATTAAGGTACAATATTTATAATTTATGTAAGTAATTTCTTATGAAAAATCAGAAATTTAATTAGCTTAA
Source organism: Neophocaena asiaeorientalis asiaeorientalis (assembly GCF_003031525.2). Lineage (NCBI taxonomy): Eukaryota > Metazoa > Chordata > Mammalia > Artiodactyla > Phocoenidae > Neophocaena > Neophocaena asiaeorientalis. Next base: position 2,309,793 of record NW_020175672.1, read on the forward strand.
GCACATAATTATCCATACGATTTGATGCTAGGTCGAAAGGTAATATAGTATTGAGAGATCATCATATTTGTCTTTCAGCAGTTATAGCTTTGGTCTATTGCCTGGCACAATGCAAAGAGTTGGCAAACAATAATTACTTAGTCAGAGAATGAATGCATAATATGGCCATATTTGCCTAATAATTAATTTGTGTTTCTTATTTGCATACACCTCTGGTAGTGGGGAAGTAGCTCAGTGTTTATCAGGGGTAGAAACCAGAGTGGGATCAAAACTTTGCATGGAAACTGACATTGTGAAATAATCATAATAGTTTACTATTTATTGAGTGCTTATTCTCCACCAGACATTGTGCTAAGTTCTTCACATGAATCATACACTTTAATTCACAATAATCTTTGGAAGTAGTCTTATTAGGTTTTTCTATTTTAGGTATGGAAAAACTAGGCTCAGAGAACTTAAGCAATTTTACAAAGGTCACACAGCTAGTACATGCTGGAGGGAAGTCAGATTCATAATTTATATAAAGGACAAGTTGTATTGTCTTTTTGAGATTGTTGGAGTGAGACCTTAGATGATGAAATTAACAATGTCTGTAATTCAGAATATGAACTTTATCTTTTAAGAACTATTGTTTTTAATATGATTATGTTAAAACAAGAATCTTAATCTTTCAAAACAGGAATTCTCACTAGTATGTTTTACATTATGTTTTGAATATAGAGCTTATATTATCTGACCTTTCTTGCTGTTTTCAAAACTGTGAGGATAAATTAGCATAAGAAGAATGAATAATAAAAACAAATTACAGAAAGTATGTTATTATAATAACTATAAGGGAAATATTTGAAAATACACTTGACAGTGGCCTAAATGCTAGAGTAAATCATATCTCCCGTCTGAAATCTTCCTAACACCAGTTACTGTTTAAGAACTTACTGCGTCCTCTTGTTCATAATGATACGCCCTCAAGGAAATCTTTTAGTAAAATAAAATAATACTCTGTCATAAATGTCACATTTTTTTAGTTGCCACAAATAAATAATATAATATTTGAGTTTGGCTAGCTGGCTTCCCCTAATTTAAATGTTTTTCACCCATGGGAACCCCATAATTATGTTATTTTGCTATAGACATGAATTAAGGTTTAGGTTACTTTAGTTCATTTCCAGTGGGGTTACTAAATTCTGAGACTTCATAGTTAATTTATGTTTTTTATCTGTAGGTTGATCTCAAAGTAGACCTTTGAGGACAATATTGAATGAGATCCAGAAGGGTCTGATTTCATTTTGAATCTTTCCTTTTATGGGAGTTGACTATTAAGTAATTTACATAATTAAAATTTCCATTTCTGGATCCTTACCTACATGAACCAAAATGGATATGCACATCTCTGAGAACACACACAGGGTTTGGCAACAATGGCACAGGGAGAGATCGAGGTGAATGGCTGAGCAGAGGAATCCTTGACACAGTGCCTGCCACTGCCAGTCAGGGATGCACGCAGAGACAGGATGGCCCTTCCAGAACCTGTCTTTCACACTCTTGCTGAGGCACCACTGAAAGACTAAGTGGGTGTGAGTTAGCATGTACCGTTTTGGGGTGGTGATGGTGATAGAAATATACGTGTTTTTACAGATAGCATTTCAACGAAAACAATCGTGCTAGAGTTTAACAGCTAGATAACCAGTTACTGTGTCCTTAAAACAACCTTTTGAAAATTGAAATAAAAAAAAAAAAAACTAGTGTCTCTAGCTCTTAGTAATTAATAACAAGGAAACAAGGACATCGAAGCCGAGAATGTGAAAAGGCTTTGTCCAAATTGCATACCAGTAAGTGGTGGCGTGGATTTGAACACAGTTCTTTGAGTTAAAATCCAGTTCTCTTTTGAGAATAAGAGAGTAAGAGGAAAAAAGATTTTGAATATTCTAACTTGACATTTTTTTCCTCTTTTAATCATTTTGGTAATGAGGTCAGGCTTATGGTGAGGTTCTGGTACAGTAGAGAGTGTTTAAATGCCAGACTTCAGCAAAATTCCCAGCGTATTTCAAACTGATAATTTAACAAAGAAGAAAAAACTGTTGACACAGTGCTTTGTTTTATTTCCTTTTACAGTCTAAATCCTGAAAATAAAACTTTTAAATCCTTGTTATTTTACATCTGTTTCTTTTCCACTGTATAGTATCATAAAACATGAAGTACTCAATTAAATAACACAAATAAATAACATATATTTATAATGCCCCCAAATTAGTTTTTCTTTTTAGTTTTAAAAATCCCAAAATTATTTTCAGCACTTGAGCACCTTTATATTTCGGCATCATTTCTTTTCTAAACTCTTACAAGTTAGTTATGGGATAACATGGATGGTGCTTCACAAACTGTAATATGCTCTTTACATCATGTTGTTTTTATCCTCCCTGCCCGCTGTTCATTCTCAATGTGAACAAATCATAACATGTCAATGACAGGAGGTCTGGCTTTCAGGCCAACTTTTTAAATTATTCCCACTGAGGAACTGTCAATAGGATTAAAATACAGATTCTGGATCTGTCCATTCCAGATGAGGTCAGCACTCTGAGCAGTGGGAATACTATTTCTGCAATCTGTGTTTTCCCCTTTGCATGCAGAAGCATAGACATTAATATGACACAAATATTTGAAAGCTCCTATGGAAACAGGCTAGCTTTGCCTAAATTAAGTCAGTTGTCCATCTGCAATAAATAAAATAACAGCATTCATTAGAATCCGTAGCTATGTATGTGTGTAGATTCTACAATAATATTAAAGCCCAGAAAGTTTCAATTACAGAACAATCCACTTATAGTTCATAATTAATAAACTCTTTGCAGCTGTGTAACTGTGGCCGGAAACATCTGCAAAGCCTCATATTTTACACACAGACACATACACATAATTCCTTCAGGAAAAGTTTAATTGTGCTTAAAATCACAGGTCTGGAAACAGAGTAAGACCTGAGGAAGCTGAGTCTAGTTGTATTCAGTTAGCTCCTTGGAGGATGAGTTGTGGGGGGAAAGGAAACCTGCCCTTGTCTGGCACAGGTGATGTAGGTAAAAAATAAGAATGTTTAAGGTCTATTCATATATTCACTGAAAACTAACTTTGTATATTATGTCCCCTACATATAACTTGGTATTGATAAGCATCTATTTAAGTTATAAAATTACTCAGTAAAATGCTAGTCCTTGGATAAAAGATAAATTATTATTTATAAAACTCTAAAATTAGAAATGGGTAAAAAGAATATAATGATTATATATTTTCCTTTGTTTCGGAATTTATAGTTAATTTTTTACACCTAAATGTAGCTTTATAAAAATAGATGAATATAGAGCATATGTGTTAGAAAGGCAAACTAACATATTTTCGACAGATAAAATTTGGTATTTTTTCTTAATGTTGGCTAACTTAAATGTGCAGTTTGAAGCTGCATCATCAATGGATTTTATTATACATGACACCTTTACTGAGGTAAAATTCACCTCATGCCAGTTAACAATCTAGTGTTTTGTTAGTATAGTTATAGAGTTGTACAACCATCACTACCAATCAATTTTTGAACATTTTCATCGCCCCAGAAAAAAACCCTGCACCCATTAACAGTCACTTGCTATTCCTCTCACTGCCCCAGCTCTTAGCAAGCACTAATCTACTTTCTGTCTCTATAGATTTGCCTATTCCGGATATTTCATATAAACAGAAGTATATAGTATGTGATCTTTTGTGACTGGATTCTTTCACATGGCACAATGTTTTCAGAATGTATCAGAATTTAACTTCTTTTGATTGCTGAATAGCATGCCATCGTGTGTATTCATTTATTAGTTGATGGACATTTTGGTTGTTTCTACACTTTGGGCTATTATGAATAATTCTGTTATAAACATTTAGTTATGTTCAAGTTTTTGTGTCAGTAAGTGTTTTCATTTCTCCTGGGTACATACTGAGGAGTGGAATTGTTGGGTAACATGATAACTATGTTTAAACTTTTGAGGACTTGCCAGTTTTTTTCAAAGTGCACCATTTTACATTCCCAACAGCAGTGTATGAGAGTTCTAATTCCTCCATATTCTTATCAGACTTCTTTTATCTGTCTTTTTTAATAGTCTTCCTACTGGGTATAAGTGGTTTATCATTGTAGGTTTGAGTTTCATTTCCCTGATGACTAATGACCTTGAGCATTGTTTTGTGTGTTTATTGGCCATTTGTATATGTTCCATATAGAAATATCTATTCAGATTCTTTGCCTGTTTTTTGATTGGCTTATTAAGAAATTTTAATGTGTTGATTATTTTAAAATTCTAACTTATTGTAATTCTCAATAATATCTAATCTTATCTCCCTCATCAATTTTATGGTGGACATATCTTTTATCATGCGTTCTTTACAGACTTTGATAGTCCAAGAAAAGACCTAGAACCTCCAGGATGATGATTCTAAACACCTGGAAAGCTTTTAAAATATAGATATATCCGAACCTTAATAATGACTCAGTTATCTTTAATAGGGCCGAGACAGTAGTCTCTTTTCAAAGCATCCTTCATGTGCAGTCATGGGGGACAGCCCACTAAGATACGGAGTTTCAGTGCCTTAATGTTCAGGATGGGTCAGTTATGTCTGAAAGTAAAGATGGAGTTTAAGATTTCTTAAAAAATGTGCCCATTATGGTTGAGGGAATCTTTCTTGGCTGTAGAGAAATTCTAGAAGTATGTGGATTTTCTGGGATAACCAGTTTGTGGGAGAAGGTCCTTAGAAGTACAATCAGATAGGATATCCCCCAAGCTTACCCTTGTAGGTCATAAACCTAAAGCACCAGGGTAAGTGTGAGTATCTACACCCTTGATCAGAAAAAAAAGAGGTATTCCACTTCATCCAACTGCTTAGCCTAAAGAGTGGAAATTTGTCTGCGGATTTTACAGTGGCCTTTAGGATTGTTCATTGAGAACACAGAGTTGTTACACCAGTACCCTGATTGTTCTACAGACTGCCTCATGCAAGTATATACTCAAAGGCCTGGCACCCCATTGCTTAAACACTTGAAGTCCATTGAAGACAGCTATGGAATATGCTAATGTTAGGAGAGTTTGAGAATCAGGATACAAGGCTTTTGTATCAACTCTCTTATGTATTTAAATATCTTTGTGTTCAGAATTTTGTTGCTCTTAAGTAATTTACTTATAAATGGGAAACCCTGTTGCACTTTGTGTGTGTGTGTGTGTGTGTGTGTGTGTTTTAAGAATTTAAATCCCACATATTATTTGAACCAATTTTGTTACATAAGACAATCTTCTTATTTAAAAATAGTTGAAATTAAATATAATATTACAGTTACTTCATTGCAGTAAACAATATAGCAGATCTTGGAATATAGTATATTTTGTAATGTAATTTAGTAGGTATATTACAGTAGATAATATCGTTACTGTCCAGTAAAAAGAAGTTTCATGTGCTTCCCAGGTTTTCTTTTTCTTTGGTGCTTTTCCATTTAAACAACTGGCTAAGTGAAAACTTGCTCAGTGTATGAAATCTGACAAGATTATGGCTCTTAGCTCTAGGATAATGAACTTATGTTATTTTATTCATTAAGGCCCTGAGGGCTAGAAAAAAAGAGTCCAAAGAATCAGTCCCAGGCCTTTGTGGTAACACTGAAAAATACTGTTACTAAACTCATTGGTGAAATATTATTTTTACAAAAGTAAATATTGAAAACAAATTTTATACATATTCCCAGTCTTCATCAGTCCAGTGAAATATTACCTTAAAACAATGTTCAGTTAAAAAAACAAAGTCATCGAAAGGCAGGAGATTAAAATGGTATGTTTCTTATTGTAACTAATTTTACCATAAGTGCATACAGTATATTAATTAAAGTTTGCTTTAAGTTCAAATGCTGTTGAACAAATTGAGAAATAAAGCAAAGGAAGAAAAAAGTTTTAAAACTGCTATTATTGCACGATTCCTAGAAAGTTATTCTTATATACTTCATCATTACGTATAAAGGGAAGTTATCTTTGATTGAGGTTTCAGAAGGCATTTACCATGAAAAACTTTTTTACTAGTACCTTTTTGGAAAACCAGCTGCATTTATAGAGAGAAGAAATTGCCCTTATTTCCATGTAGGCTTTCGGGAGCAGCTGGAGGGCTCGTCTAAGTCTTCCTTAAGTGGTTAAATCTCAGGTTTATCACTTCACCCCAGTCTCTCTCCCTGAGTATTTTACTCAAGCTATTTCATCTAGATATCTCATCTAAAATTTTAATTTTATGAGCATCTGTTACTTCCTTCCTAAACATTTTACTACGCAATTGCTCACTGCTGTCCTGAGAGATACAGGTTATGTCTTCTCGTGTTCTTGGCTTTACTCTTCACACCATAGCTCCCAAGATTTTGCACTTATTTTTAGTAAATCTAAATTAATAGCTTCCTTAGATGTTAAATGAAAACTCTCTTGTTACAACTTATTATTTTCAATATTAACTGAACTGAAACAGAATAGTACTTCAAAGAAAAAATGTTAAGACTTTTATGACCACATTTTTTTGAGATTGCTTCTCTCATCATTTAATGACGGCCATACATGTACTCCATCATTTTGCAGGCATCTACAATGCCAAAATTCATGGTGAAATTGAGGAGATCTATTTCATATCTCTTCTGTAAGGTGTACTAGGATATCATTTCACCGTTTTCTAAGTTAAAGTAATAGCTTTAAATTAGTCAAAGGGTATAATAAAAGGCAACAGGGGCCCATTGAAAATTCATTTTGGGGGTTGCTAAAGCTTTGAGACCCATTGAACAGATGCCAGACGTTGGCTCATTCAGCAGTCAAGGCTGGTGCAAGAGCATATGGTTGAGTCTCAGCAGTCCTGTGTTCTAAATCCAGTTTTAGCCTAGACAAACAGAATTATTTGAAGAACTCAGGTTAATTTTGCTTCAAATCTGCTTTCCCATCTGCTAAAATGGTAACAGAATTTAATGAAATTTGAAAGTTGAATGATAAGGGTTTTAAATTTCTCTACGTTAGGTACTGTTATACATTCTACAAATCATGTAAGTGGAGCAAGAAATGGACCTACTTATTTGTGGTAAAAGTGGAAGTAAGCCTTTGATTAGAAGCCTTTATTTGCAATAGGAGGGTGAGAATTGCGAGAGATTCCACTAGGTAGTTTGCTGCCTACAGTTCTGGAAGCCTTACCTAGTGGATGATAAATCGTGTTGCCATTCCTCCCCCATTTCCTTGCTCTCCAACTCCTCTCCCTGTAAAAAGTGAGTAAATACACATAATATCATCAAAGACTCTCAGCATACACCTCTTCTCTCTGTCTCTCTCTCTCTCTTTTTCTTTGTTAATTCTCTGGGCCTTAATGTTATCAAGCTGCAGGTTGTGAGTAAAACATTGCCTTCTCTGTGTTACGGATGTTCTATCTGATTACTGAATTACAGATGATACATGGGGCAAGATACAGTGCATACTTAAAGAAAGAAATTTCCAGCCTGAGAAATCCATGCTAAATCCTTTATCCTACTAGTTAACCATTCTTTTATGTGGCAAGATTGTATCTTTAGAAACATTTTAAAGTGTTATTTTGTTTCACATTATTTCAAAATCGAGGTCGTTTTTCTCTCTGTGTCTTAGATTTGTAGTAATTGCTACAAGAACATGTGAAGATGCATTAAGCTTAGTTGCCTAATATGTTTGTGAGTGCTTCCCTCTTGTATGAATTGAGGAGGCCAACTAAAGGCAGACTGGCTTCTGAGGGCAGCAGTGGATCATAATTTACAAAGAGATGATAGTAGTTCTGTTCACAAATCAATAACTTATCTATCACAATATGACCTATCTTTAAGTTTCTAACTTATCTAAAATACCTGTCTTGTTCATATAAAACACCCTTATATTCTTGAAGCTTAAAAGATAATTTGGAGTTCTCAGTTGTACCAGATTATGTGTTAAATATTCAGCATGTGAACAAAAGCACAGAATGACTTGACTCTTTTCTGGAGAATATACTATCTTAATAAGACAGGATTGTTTTTCCCACCCAAGAGTGAAAATGTGCTTACACTCCTGAATAATGCTCAAGTTGAGAACATTAAACAAACTTGAATCTAATACATTAAAAGTTATAATTGAATTTATGTTAAATATTCACTTATTTTTCTTTATAGATATGATTTATTAATTTCTATTAAATTTGAAGGTCACTAAAACTTAAATAGATATTCATTTAATAAAGATGGAGGGTAAATTGAATCTATTTAATATATTCAATGTATAGTACCATCAATTAATTTTAAAATTGTTGAGATAATGAAAATTGAACTTGCTAAATTTTAGTTGAAGATAAATATGTAAAATGTCTGGGGATAGTAAATAGTTCCAGGTTACTTGATTTAATAACAAGTAGTCTCTAAGTGAGTTAGGGCAACTTCACTGGAAGGTGATAGAGATGTCTACTCATTGCTGAGAGCAGTTGCTGGGTTAGTGTGACTATCTTAACCTCTCCCAGCAGAGGAGAAACAGTTACCACCTGTTTGTAGTTGATGGCTTTCTCCTTATTTCTGGCAGAATAGGTTTCTTCTATTCATAGGATTTCATTATTTTTAGTAACAAGGAAGTTCGCTTAGTGGAAAGCAGCCTGCCTTGGAGCTTAAATTGGTTGAAATTATATCTTGAAGTTTTCTGAAAATTGCAGGGTGTGAGGGGGAATACATTTCTATCATTTTCAGATGACAGTTTTTACATCACTATTATTTCTAGTCAGGTAATAAAATTAGTTTAATATTTTTCACTATGAACCAAATTCACACATAAAAACTTCATTTATAGCTATACTAGATTAAGAAAACATAACTTTGAAGTGTGTTAATGCAAATCAACAAGAAAGTTAATTATTACTGAAATCAAAGTTCCCCTGAATTAACTCTCCTGAGACTTTATCTAAATAAATTATGCTTGTGTTTAGTTTTGGGTGTTAGACTTTGGACTCATGCCAACTACAGGTGCAAGTTTGCTGTATCATTTGGTTTTTATTATTTTGTTTTAAAATACAGTATTATAAAATTGGGTTATTGATATACACTAAACAGAATTTTACCATAAAGGGCATGTTTTTCCCTTCTTTTTTCATATAATTAGAGACTTATGGTTTATAATTAGTTCCCAGGAAACATGACAACAGATATAAAAAGAATATGTTAGAAATTTCTTATTGGAATCTAGGTTTCTATTGAGTCTGGTGATAGCAAATTTGGAAACCAAAGTTCACATTTTATTCTTTGCTAAATATTACTAAAATTTAAAGAAGGTCTGTTTGTTCTCATGTTTCTATTTTCACTTTGTTCTGCATTCCCAGCCTGTGGCCGTGGGTTCTACAAATCCTCCTCTCAAGATCTTCAGTGCTCTCGTTGTCCAACCCACAGTTTTTCTGATAAAGAAGGCTCCTCAAGGTGTGACTGTGATGATGGGTATTACAGGGCTCCATCTGACCCACCGTATGTGGCGTGCACAAGTAAGTTTATAATTGTAAAATAAGGACTTCCAAGTCCCTTCCATTTGTTTGTAGTACTGTGACATCATTGAGATAGGCATGAAATTTATGAGTACATTCCACAAACCGATGAGGCTAAACAATAATATAAAAGAGATACATCTTACATCATCATCAGTGTAATTTTCATGTCTGTCAGATCGAAATGCATTTTAATCATATTTTACACATGTATTCAATAGGAATAATAAAATGTAAAAGTTATTTGAGACTTGCATGGCTGTGAAATGTTATTAAAAAGTAATGGTTTCTGAATTAAAATTTTCCATCACTAAATAGGGCAAATCTTATATCTTGGTGCTTCAATTAATGAATGTTTGAGAGACTCAAATCCAAAGCCAATTCCAGACATTACTATAAATCATTCTTGAGCAGATTAAGAATGAATGGATGTATTCTCTGTTATACGGTTAAAAGGCAAAGTATTTTTAAACAACTGCACAACTGTTTTTTTAGGTGCATTAACTGTTCTTTTTTAATAGCTTGGAAGAAAAATAGCTAAAGACCATGGCAAAAGGACAAAGACAGTTGTTATCCTGTTTTCATTTTGACATATTAAATAGAAAATAAATAAGGCCTCTTGCCAAGTGAATTCAAGAAGGCTTTTATTCAGTTTCTCTAGGAAAGGTAATGAAACGTTTATGAGCAAGAGAGCATTTCAGGTAGTTTTCTGTATGGTGACTGAGCCACTAGCTTGATGCCCCATGTGGATCCTTTAGTTCATTTTTGTTTGTTTTTTGTCTATTTTTGTTTATTTGCTTATTTTTGATTTCCAAAGGGCCTCCGTCTGCCCCACAGAACCTCATTTTCAATATCAACCAAACCACAGTGAGCTTGGAATGGAGTCCACCTGCAGACAATGGGGGAAGAAACGATGTGACCTACAGAATACTGTGTAAGCGGTGCAGCTGGGAGCAGGGCGAATGCGTTCCCTGTGGGAGTAGCATTGGCTACATGCCCCAGCAGACTGGATTAGAGGATAACTACGTCACTGTCATGGACCTGCTGGCCCACGCTAATTATACTTTTGAAGTTGAAGCTGTAAATGGAGTTTCTGACTTAAGTCGATCCCAGAGGCTCTTTGCGGCTGTCAGTGTCACCACAGGTCAAGCAGGTATGTTTTTGTGTTTGTCTTGACTAAGTGAAAAATGTGACTACATAAGTGAGGTCTCTCACTTAAATGTCTCGTTAACTTGGCTCTACAGAACTTGATTATTCCGGCTTGTTGATTATTCACACCTTTAGCTTTTCTTTGCTATTTCTTCTGTTGCCTGTTAAACCATTACTAGACTCATTAACATCTCCTCCAGAGATCTGGCAGGAGAAAGAAAAGGGGATAAATTGTAAACCAATTAAGACTGCTCTAAGAGGACCAACTCTATTAAGATCTAGGAGAGGAGAAGGAAAGTATTGGACAAAATAAGATGTAGGATAGTTCTTGCATTTTTTATTTACCTTTTTGTGTGCTACGTGCTTATGATTAAAATCTACAGGATAATTAGGAATGAAGGAGTTGGCTTCAGTGTCTCACATGGTGTTAACCAGTTTTTTACCACATAAAATGTTGTATTTGTAATAGATGGCACGTCTGCCTTAAAATTTGCATGAGGGAATTTTACATTCCTCACTAGATTTATGATCATATTGATGTCTATAGTATTGGAATAAGTACTTGAGAGATCTCATGAGGCTTTCAAAATAAATGAATTTAAAAATATAATAATCATGATGATTATGAACTGGTAGCTTAGCCTAAAAGCAGTTTTCGCTTATTTTCTTATTGGCATTTAAGATGCCCTGCTTGGTCATTCTTTGCTGTGGTAAGTAGGTTTTGGAAAATATAAATTGGGAAGGAAGCTTCAAACATTGGAGACTTTCTAAACCTTTAGAGAAATATTATTATTGGGGGAAGTTCCAGAAATTGAGGGCTTTTTCAAACTTTTGAAAGTTCTTGCTGCTGAAGGATGATGCTATGTAGTCAGAGTAGCCAAGTGCTATGTCATCGTCATTAATAAAATTGGAACCTGCACTGGAGTACTGAGTTGTGTGAGCATCATAATAAGCTTATAAGAAGGTCTTCTTGATCTTTGGCTAGCTGTCAACAGTCAATATTATCCCACATTCCTGGACATAGACTAATCTATTCTTCATATCTATGCCAATTTTAATAAAATGTTACCTATTTAAATTATATCTGCACAATGAAGCCTATGCATATAGTCTCATGCTTACCATTTTGAACAGATTAGTGGGTTCCTATTCCAAAGGTTTTATTTTGATGTTTGTTTAAAAGGCTATTGCAAATCAGATTTCTTACGTAAAAGCTGAAGTCTGGAGGTAAAACCACATAGAGACGTTTAGATCTTCAAATACTGGACAAAAGAAGCAACTCATAACTGATATTTGGATTGATTCATTTGATTTAGCCTTACACCATTTGCCATTCTTTTATAATGCTGTTGTTAGTAGGTGTTTTTACTTGTTTTGCTTTATATTGAAATTTGTCAGCGTAACGTTACAGTGAGTGGGTTTGAAACATTTTAGGTCATGATTATGACACTAGAGCTATCTTTGGAGCCATTAATAAAAACTCTTAGGTCTGCTGAGCTAGAATAACTGCTTTATTCTTGCTGATAATAAGTAAAAGAAGGGATATTTTTATTTATTTTTTAATACAACCTAAAGATACTGAACTAATACCACAAATAGAGTTTGCCAGGTAGGCCACTTTGGGGATCTGTTTCCATGATCTTTAAATGTCCATTGTTTAATTGTTCAGGTTAATACTACACAGCCTAAGTAGGTCATAGATATTCCATAAGTTCCTGAATCAACTATCTTATAGTAGTTACGTAAAATGGCTTTGTCCCCTTGATTCTCTTCCGGTTAAGAGCAAACCAGGTTTGTTTGGTTTTGGGGGGGAGGTAATTTAAATGTACAAAAATTAGATTGCTATGATTACACAACTATGTAAATATACCAAAAATTATTGAATTGTGTGCTTAAAATGAGTGAATTTTATGGTATGAAAATGATACCTCAGTAAAGCTATTAATATTTTTAAAAGAATAAATACAATAAAGTTAAAAAGCAAACTAGGTTTGTACTTTTATATTAAAATATTAATTCACAATTGCCTGGTCCCAACTACATCTCAAATACTAAAAACCCATGAATTTACACTCTGCTTTCAAAAAGAAAAGCATTAATAAGGCAGCAAGCTGTGGTAATTTTTAAAGTTTTAATTTATTTTTTAACAGAGGAAATTTAGAATATGTTAATGACTATTGTTCAGTTAAATTTGTACCCATTCCCCCCACCCCATCGTCAATATTTTTGCTTTTTCTAAGGGGGGAATGATTTGAAACTGTCCATGTTTATGACTATCTGTGGAAACCTGCCAAGATCCTTAAAATTCTCATTCTGTGTTAATCAAACAGCATCACCTCCCACCTAGTTTATGCTGCAGTCCCTTCAATAATGAATTTAAGGATCTCTGGTCAGTTAACAGTTATCGCTCATCAGCAATCCACTGATGCCTAGTACAAAAAGAATCTGCAGGTGTCTGGGCAAGAAGAGAGAGTAAGGATGGAAAATCATCAGGCAGTGTTTGAAAGGTAGTGTGTACTTTGTAGTTCCTTTTCTATTAAGTTTGGAGTCTGGAGCTCAGGACCCCCCATACCAGTGTTTGTGGAAATGGAAGTACATTGAAGACCCCCTTGTCCTTTCCTCAGGGTAGCAGTAGGGTTATTGGTGTTTAAGGACCTGTACCCCACCCCCTGTTGCCACTTATGAGGTATGTGCTGTTGGGTGGACCGCAAAAGTTCTACATGAGTAAGATGGAGATAAGACGGTATCTATCTTCCTGCATTATCCTGTTAAATGAGATACTGGAGAAAACTTAAAAACTTTTTATTGTCATAAAAATGTTATTGCAGTGAGTAGCGTAATGAATGCTGATTAATCCTCTTTTTATGTAACTATGAACCTGTCAAGGCAAAGCACACTAAAATCTTTACCTATTGCCACGTGTCCAGGGTGGGGTGTATAATCGAGACAATTATGTGTTATAACATTGCAGGAGGGAGAAATTAATTTTTTTTTATCTAGTCACAAGTTATCTTAAGACTGAGGTTCTTATTTAAACCAATAATTAGCTTTAAGATGAGATGTTTATAGAGAAGCCTAATACGTGATATTCATATTTATATAGTTTTCGTATTTACTTATCGGGAACATATTACCTACACAAGCTGGCTGGAATGTATTCTTTTTGTTTCTGTTTTGTTAAGAATGATATTGACCTATTAAGGGTGAAGTCACACAGATCAAACTTAGGTAAAAGCACATGCATTTGATTTATGGCATTATAGTCCTCATTCTTCCTTACAGTGGAAGGCTCCGGGTAATTACACAAGTGTTCTGAAGAGGTAACTATTTAAATTCTACTTTTCAAAACATTAACCCAGCCAACTGTACTGAGTAGTATATGTTAAGCACTGTGCAAGATGCTGAAGATAGGAAGGCAAAGAATGGTCCTATCCTTATGAGGAGCTGTTACTATAGCAGATATATATTAATTTATACAACTAATGATAGGACACTTGAATATAATGTGATGCATGCTATAGAACAAAATTAGGAACAAAATACAGAACCCCAAAGAAGGAATGATTCATTCCATCTGTGGAAAAAAGGGGAGTCCTCACAGAAAAGATGCCAATCAATCTAGAACTTTAGAATGGATATGGTTTTGCCAGAAGGAGGACAAGTAAGTCATATTCTAGGCCCTCAGGCGGACCTGTCCCATGAAAACATAATCATTGCCACTGCATTCCTTCCACAGATCAAGTGCATTAACACACCAAAATGGGCTGCAGAAAAGTTAGTAAAAACGGGTCACCCTAAAATTACTGTCTCTGTCTGTAATACCTTCATTCACTGTGGGATCATTTAGACAACTAGATAATTTTTAACTTTTTTAGAAAACATAATATAAAATTATAATATGTGATCTTTCCCACAAACAGACTTAAAAGACTTAGTCATTATTCTTCAGGTCAGTGATCATGTTATGTTTTTGTCTTTACCATCTAACACAGTTCTTTCTGTGTTCCTAATGTCGTGTAATTAATTCCAGTAAGGAAACTAGTCACACACAAGAAAAGTTAAATGATTTTACGGGAGTGAAAACACTCAGACGTGAATGGAAAAGGCATAGGATTTGATATTTGATGACATGATAGCTTTGTGTTAGACAAATTATTTCACCTCTTTAACTTGAATTTTCTCCTGAAATAGGATCATGTTACTTGACTCCTCATATTGTGAAAAAAAAACAACTGAGCTTTTAGCTTAATACCTGTTATACTTGTTAGAATAAAAACAAAGTGTTTTTGTTTTCGTAAGTGTGTTATTGTACTACAACAATGATAATAATAGAAGTAATGATAAGGGTTACAAGTGATTGAACACAATACAGTTTTGGTACTTTTTAAATGTACCAGGTACACGGAAAGTGTGTCAAGTTGAGTGACTTAATGTCTGTGGACTCATGTAGTCCTCCTAAATAACGGAGAGGTCTGGGACAGAAGACCTCTAAGAGCCCATCTTATGTCCATAATTAAATGGACAATCATAATACAGTACAAACTATACATTGCACAGTGCAGGGTTGACTGCAAATTATTGATAGCTGAGTAATATGTGTACAGATACTATCATTTTTGATGGGATCCGTGACTTACAATGCTGTAGAAAGCACTGGGAAGGAATTAAGGATGAAAACTGGAACCTCTTGAAAGAGGATATGATTTTCCAAATTGGGCTCCCCAGAAAGCAGACACTTTGATGCAGATTCCTTGCAGGAGTTGTGTTAGGGCATGTACTTGGCATCAGCACCATCTGAAGAGAAAGGAAAGGAGAAGGACTGAGCAGAAGGGAAATTGAGCCATAATGCAGTCTCATTGGGATTCTCTGCCAGCTCCATGACAAGCTCTCCACCCATAAGGGACCTTCAGATTGTCCCAAGTTGAAGAGATAGTGGCAGGCTTTTTTACCTCTTTGTCGTACAGACACTGGCTGCAGACTCCTCTAGCAGGCTCCTCTAGGAAGGTGTCATTTTTCAGACAAGGAAATTCTAAAGGGCAGCAGGGAACTGAGGTTTGCTTTTGCGCAGCTATCTCAGCAGCTAGCAAATATGTTCTTCATTCCTTCACCAAGGGTAATGGGGACCGTCCATCATAACATCCATTACATAGAGTTAAATCATGCCAAAGGATACAAGGGGCAAAGTTCAGAGTGTGTTTAGAGAATAAGTGGTAGCAACTGGATGAATAAAGATTTGTGGGAAGAACTAATGGGAAAGTTTACTTTTAGGAAAGAAGAACTTTCTAATGGAGGGAGGAGATAGTGGGAACTGGATGTTTTTGAACAGAAAAGTTACATAACTGACCCTGGTTTACATCTTAAACTTTTGTGTATCTTCCACAGAACATTTGATGTATTCCATATAGCAGTTTGTTTTAAAAAAAAATTCTCCTGCTTAGCCTTGATTCCTCTGGAAAACAGATATATAGAAAACATTTTCTGAAAATATGAGAAAGTATCAGCAAAGTTGCCATTTTGAGGCAAAATTTCTTAATTTCTCTACAAAGATATCATATAGAATCTCTCTCAAAAAGAACTATTTTCTTTTTCTCATCATCAATTTTGTTGTATATGGGTGAATGGTTTATATAGCACTTATATACATATTATATCATTAAAATTTGAAGTAAATTTATAAAGTTGGTAAAACAAGTATTAATACCATTTACAGGTAAAAAGTTGAAGCTTAAACTTACCAGTGTCATACGGTAAATTATAAAGTGGCAACCCAAATTATTGTGATCAAGTATACCCCTTACCTCAGAATTATTATGCTCTGTAATCTTCTCATGGACTGCTATCTTAAAGAATTTAGGTCTACAGTCCTTTACATGGGAATTTGCAGATTGATTTAATGGTCTGGCCATAAATTACTCTTCAATGAAAAGGGGACCTCCTAAGAAGTTTTGTTTCCCGAGGATATTAATAACACATATAATCTCTGAGAGGGAGCATTGGTAACTATACTATTTGCCTCCTGGCTATGATTTTATTACCCTTCTTTAAGAAACTTCAGAAACATCCCTTCATATCTTAATGGACTAATTTCCCTTATGTTTTCAAATCATATTTGAAATCATATTTCAAATCTTATTTCTCTGTCAAAATTAAGATTGGCTTTCAGTATTCCCTTTACTTAGATTTATGATGTTTACATAATGTTCCAAATGAAATATAGCCATAGAGTTATATGATATAACATTATACATAAGCAAAATTCTACAAAAAGACAATACCAAAAGTCATTTCCTGTATTTGTCTGAAATATCTTCACTCACATTTATTAATGTGACTCAACTGTGATGATTTTTCTCATAAATTAACTCAGATCATCTCTTTTCAATGATTTTAAATAGTAGGCCATCAAATGATGTGTCCTTTAAGAAAAACCAATTAATTCCATTTGAGTTTATATATTTTGAGATTTCTTAATTTTTAAGGGAATATAATGTTAAAATAATATTTTCTTGTTTGAGAGCATTTATTGAGTAATATTAAAAGCAGCTATTACCATAAGGTGAAACAAGATATAAATGCAAAAAAAACCCAACAATGACAAAAAATGTGTGGAAATAGTGTCAATGTTATTAAAACATGCATACATATGTACACACACTTACGCAGTCTGCAGCAGAAAAATCAACTGAATGTGATTCCTTTAACGGTAAACCATTCAAAAATGCATTTCTGTTTCTAGTTATTTTATAAATCCGATGTATCTGAATGGCATAGCAGAATTCAGTCATGCTAATTTATACCAGAGGGCATGACATTTTAGAAATTTTATGCTTTGCTTTGCAAGTAGGAGCTTTAGACTATGTTACTGAAATTTAATTCTTTATAAAATATTTTTGTGACACCACTAATTTAAAAATATACATGTAGATCCATTTACAGTTTTTCTTCAGTGATCAGTAATTAAAAAATATATATAAAAGATTTTTTTGGATACTATTTTAATAAAATTTTCATTATAGGAAATGCAACCATGTGATATAAGTACTGATAACAAGTATTAGTGACTACTTGTTGACTATTTAGTATGTGCTGATCACTTTACGTGTAAAGACCCATATGCCTACACAGTACCTTCACATCCCAAATTCAAAATGAAAATTTGGGAGAAAATTATGTCTTTTTGTGATCTGATCTTACAGTAAGTAACTCATGCATTTTCTTATAATATTTTTCACATATTATGTGTGAAATGTTTGTCTTCCCTGTTAGAATTCACAGTGTAAAGAAACAGTGGCATCTTTGGTCTTATTCTCTAGCCTCTGTAACATATTGGGCCCAGGGTACATGCTTAGTAAACTTGTTGAATTAAATTCATTGCTTATTGTCATGTAAAGAGACTTTCTAAGATTATCAAGATTAATACATAAAGGATTAGTTAAATTCAAATGCATTATAATTTTATTTAAATTATGCAATGAATATATAAGATAATGATTTGAAGTATAAAAATTTTGTGATTTGTTCTTAAAGCTATAGATATACTTAAGATCTTAAACTGAGTTTTTATCCATAACTTGGTATTTAAGTAGAGATTTAGAAAAAAAGCTTCAAATAATCTTATTATGAAATATTAAGATACAAGTCACATTTAATTTTGAAAACTTTTATAATTCTTCATATTTTGAAAACCTGCAGAAGGTCAATTTAATTTTTTTCTTTTTGGACTACTATTTTAAGCACATGACACCAGATTTTTATAGCTTATTTTAATAGTTTTTTCCTTTGTGTAGTTTTGTAACTGCTTAAGACTATAGCGCATCGCTGTTCTATGATTTTTCTTGATTAAAATATATGTAAGGAAATGCCTGTAAGCACCCATGTTCTCACCCTACACCTTCATCTTCATCCCTCCTTCTTGTTCTCCAGTCTCAGTATCTTTGTAAGTTGTCATATCCACCCTTTTCTGATTTGATAAATATTTGTAGTGAACTATCTATGCTTATGTTGTCAGGGTGACAAGCTGATATGCATACTATTGAATGGAAAGACTCTGTTAACGTTTGAAAGAAATCTAGTATGTTTTAAGAGTCTCTTGTGTTTTCATTTCAATATATCTTAATCTTTTCTCAAACTCTTTGATCTCAAAATTGCTGTTTTGTGGGTAATGATATTTAAGTGGGAAGAAAGAGTTGATTTGTGCAATAACTCAGTTATAATACTGCTGTGGACTGAACTGTGTCTTTCCCCAAATTTTTATGTTGAAGCTTTAACCTCAGTGTGACTATATTTGAAGATAGGGACTAAAATGAGGTAGTTAAATGAGGTCATAAGTTTGGGGCCCTGATCCTACAGGATTAGTGTCCTTACAGTAAAAGACACCAGAGAACTGGCTCTCTCTCCATGCACATGCAGTGAGGAGAGGTCAGTGAGTGCATAGCCAGAAGGTGGCTATCTACAAGCCACAAAGAGAGGCCTCATCAGAACCTGAACCCTACTGGACCTTGATCTGGGACTTTCAGCTTCCAGAACTGTGAGAAAACTAATTTGTTTTTTTTTTTAAATACCAAACCTATGGTATCTTATTATAGAAGCCTGAGTAGAATAATACAAATACTCATCCCTGAGATAGTTTAGTTCCATCCTATTATTTTGAAGGAAAGTATTTATTTTCCATATGCATGAAGACAGCTAAGGCATGAACACGTTTTTGTGAATAGGTCAAGGAGTGGGAGTTGTAGGCATTTTATGCATTTCTGTGATTTTGCCCCATCAAAAAGTACTAAATTTATTTAGTGCAATGCATTAGTAAGTGCCAAAAAGACCAATAGTAATATTTTGCTTTTGACATTAAAAACACTCTGTTTTTTAAACCAGAGCCAATTCATTATCTCATAAATTGTAGAAGGTGCTACACTGATGGTAGCAGAACATTCGATACAAAATAAGTTATGAGTTTTGTTCCTGAATATTCAAGCTTGAGCAAGTTTGTCATATTCTTGGCAATTTTAAACTAGCAATTTCTACATGATTAAGAAGTGACTGCAGTTTCAGGATTTTCTAGTGAAAAAAATTTTATAACTCTATGTTTTAGATATTTAAATTTGTAACTTGTTAAATTTAAGCTTCCTCTAAAGAGACTCTTCAAAAAATATGACTACCCATTAGGATCATTATCCTGGAACAGTCCATAATGATGGAATTATGTAAAGTAATTCTTATTATATATGCATTGTCCTTAATAGGAGATCCTTCATTTTGCTACTGTCAGTTTGTAGAGATTATAGATAATTGAAAATATAGCCACTAGAATATTATTTATAAAGAAATAGCTACTTTACTTTTAAAGTCAAGAAGTTTGTTCAAGTGAGATATAGAAAATCTGTTTTAACTGAAATGTGACTAACCAGACCACCTGCTCTTTACTTTTAGGGAGAAAAAGATACAAAAAACAAGTTAACAGTATGGACTGATGTAAAACATGCAAAATTTTTTCAGGTTACAGTCCTGGGTCAATATATATTGAATCCATTCTCTTTTTCTGGAGGTATTACATAATCATAAATAATAAAACAGCAAAATATATGTAGTATAGTAAAATTACTCTGCTAAGAATACAAACTAACACGTTTGTGAAAGATTTTCAATATGAATTGAATCAAGAAGTGATTTTTGGTTGATCCTTAGTTGACCAAAACTGGTTACCTGATTTACTTGGTGGTGTTGCACAATACAAAAAGGTTTTGATCTGTGAGTTGTTTGCTTAGTTCTTATAGAGAAAACTGTCATAACCATTGTCCCAAAGGAATAGCATTATGAAGACAGGCACAGTTTCAGAAAAACTTCAGTTAAGAGCAAGAAATCAATAAGCTGCATTTCGGAGAATGAAAAGTCAGTGGATGGTAATTTCATACATTATTCATGTATAGACGAGTATATATAATGTGAATTGGTAGTGGTGATGATGATGATGATATTGATGATAAACATTCAGTGAAACTAATGTAATGTTGTATGTCAATTATACCTCGATTAAAAAAAAAACGGATTTGAAGTACATAAATAGGTTCCACCCAGTCCCATCTCCTACACTGTGCTACACCCGACTGTACACATCATTTTAAGCCATGGATGAGCTGAGGGGCATAGCTTTGAGACAGGTAGGAGATAGTTTTTAAATTGACAAGCATTTAGTTCTGTTTTCAGTACCAGTGTTAAGAGAGAGTAAATGTTGATTATTTTATTCCTTGCTTCGCTGGTGATGAATTGAAGCAAATTTGATTCAGACAAGCAACCTGGTGGAATGATGCAGAACCATCCACAAAAACATCTGTACTAATCAACCAATGCAGTAAATTAGAGCTACAAGGAAAAGACATTGATCCAAGAGAATCATTAACAGTTTTAACCAGCCGGTCTAAGTTATAGGGTAAAGGAGAGAACACTATCAAGATTTTGCTTTTCACATCTGTCAATTACTACTGCAAAAACCTGATTGCTACTTGTTTCAATTCAAACTGTTTTATGACTCTGGTTCCCTTTATGCTATTGTAAGCAAGAAACAAGGATTAAGAGGTAAAAACCCAGGAAAAATTATCCAAATTTCCTGTACTCCATTTACAAAGGAGTCAGTCACAAAGGGAGAGATAATTGCTGCAACTTAACAAAATAATCAGGGAGAAGGCAGAATGGATGATATATGTTCTGTGACGAAGCACGGGGCAGAGATGTGCATGCAGTCCTGTGGTTGCTTGCCTTATTTTAAGACACAAGGACTCGAGAAGATCCGTGAAAAACAATTAGCGTAACTTTAACGCACACAGTTCTTAATTATCCACAGCATGTTGACATCAGATAATTATTGTCCCAAATTTTAATAATATTTGATCATAACCTCAGCATATAGAAAGATGAAGAACACTGAAAATAGCATTCATAATGGCAGTCATGTATTATAGGATAACAAATGCGAGGATACTGGTTAAGCCATATCCCTATTGTATAGTTTATTCAAATGTTGCTAATACTCTTAAACACAACACCCTTAGCTCTGGTTACATTAGGCTGTTACATGTGATCTGATGTATCTACAGACATGTATATGGACAATTATAACTATATGTATGTTTTAACTTCATACATTTTATGAGCATATATACATTCCTAAATGAATGGATTTTAGGATGTTGGTGAGACTTAAAAGTTACAGGTTTGGGAATCATAATCATAGATGGCGAGTTAATGAATAGCCTTTTGGGGGAAAGAGGAGGTGGAGCTAGAATTTAAAAGTTTGAGAGAGAACTGGCAGAAAATCCAAAGCACATGACAAAAATCAAAAAGGAGTACCCAGACCATTTGGATAGGAGAGCTGTCACAGTAACCAAAGAAGGAAAATTTCCTGAGTCAGTTGATCATAGAATCAAATGTCACAGGAGGTCAATAGAATGGAGACAGAAGAAAGTCCATTGGATTTAACAGTTTCAAGCCATGAGACAATTTTGATAGACAACTTGGGGTAGAGAATGTCATGATCATGGTTCAAAACAAAGCCTCACACTATGACATATGGGGCGTAAGTGCTCGGTGTTGGCTGAATTGAAATGTAATTACTTTTTATGCTGATTTCATACAACATTTATCAGACTGGTAAAGACTCTAAGATAGGGACTTCCCTGGTGGCGCAGTGGTTGAGAGTCCGCCTGCCGATGCAAGGAACACGGGTTCGTGCCCCGGTTCGGGAAGATCCCACATACCGCGGAGCCTCTGCTCTGCAACGGGAGAGGCCACAGCAGTGAGAGGCTCACGTACCGCAAAA
>NW_020175672.1:2332366-2381853 GCF_003031525.2 Neophocaena asiaeorientalis asiaeorientalis
AAAAAAAAAAAAAGAATCTAACATAGATTATGAGTCTGAATTTTGTTTGAAAAAAAGACTGCCTTTGTTCTTTTCTAATACATTATTGTAACCTTGTTTTCTCCTTGTTTTGACATCTCATCCCGTTTTCACATATCCCTGACATCACTAAGAACCCAGATTTGGCCTCACATAAATTTCATTGTTGAGAACTCAATAATCTCAGAAATAGAGGTCATAAGAGAAAAGATGTTAATTCTGTTAAGATAAACTATGCATTTATCATTCTTAATATAAAATGTTGCTTAATTATTATACTAATATATATTTTCTTCATATAAAATAAAGTATATATAGGTATAGATATAGTTACATTTTATGTTATGCTTTTTGTTTTCTTAGTTCTTTTTCTCCGTAGTTTCTTTGCTTTCCTCAGACATTTTAAATTATGCTCATCTATAAAAATGTAGAACTACCTAAAAGTTTGGAAACTTTATTCTTGCTATTTTTCTGTATGATAATACTAAGCCTTCACCTTTTATTTTGAGTCACATTTCCTTTATCTTTAAAAATTGCATAAACAACAAACAGAAAGCCATGATGCTATTTCACCAAACCTTGGGAATTATTATGATTTGTAAGTCACTTCTCATGCACCTGCTGCATTAAATACTGGTGTTATGTTTGAAAAGATACTAACTGACCTCCTTTAGACTGCTGTCTGACTACTTTGATGTTTCATTATTTTCTTCAATCCAGGGATGAAATGGATGAATGGATCTTAATTATAGTGTCCTGGTGACTCTTTTTTCAGACCATTTTTCTGGACAAGCATCAGCTAATCTGACAAATCATGAACAGTTTACTTTATAGTTTGGCTGGGCTTAAGTTACTAACTGGAACCTGCAGGGAACATAAAGAACAGTGTCTCCTGATAAAATGCATTGGATGTTTACCATGCCTGTCTTCAATTTTAATCAGTAACCTTTAGGAATGGAGAGCTATAAACAGATAATTCTCTGACAGATGTATTTTTATATGTTCACCTATAACACTTCAAACAAAAACAGGCCCTGTGTATCAAATTTACACATCTAAAATCTTATTGTGTCTTTGCCTATGAAAGCTACATAATTATTTGAGGGTTTTTAATAGTAAATCAATATTTACATTATTATTTAAAGATTTTCTTACACCAAAAATCTTTCAACTTTTATGCTGTTTTTTATTTTTTCTGAGACAGTGATTGGTTGTTTTTGTGAATTTCATATGCAGTCTACTAGATGACATGGTTTTCTTGTTCAGCATTAAGTTTGTTTTTGTAGACAAGAAAACTATTATGTGTTTTCTTTATACAGGTCAGTAAAAGCAAGATGTGTTCATTAGTTAAACAAATGAGTAACATGTAAAACCATATTTTCCAATAACTATCATTTAACTGGACATTTTGCTTCATCTATCTTCTGTTAGGTGTGTACTAAACATACCTGAAAGAACTCAACATAGAAATTAGATGTAATATCCCTCTAAGTAACTGAAATTCCCCTGATGTTGTTATAAAACAGTTTTTAAATTGTTCTTAGATTGTAAATAAATGTATTGACAGTAAAGAATTAACAACACATCCAGGAAGACTTTATATAATTATGATGTAAAATACGTCTTATGCCATTCAGTTTATCTAATTTATAACTCTGTTTGATTACCCCAGCAAGCCTTTCATCTATAGAATTGCACCCTGAGGGCTAGTCAGTTTATTAATTCATCACTTGTTCTTTTATGGTTGCATCCCTATTACAGTATGAACATACGATGATATTCTTTTCTGAAAGCTGCCAGCCAACTGGTTCCAGTCTAGCTGACCTTTTGTTTGTAACTATGATCCTAATAGTTTTTCTGTTGGCTTCTGTTTCTAATAGGTTGCATTACAATCTACCTTTTTGTCTTATGGTATCATGATGAGGATAGGCCAGCAAGAGTGAATTCCACACCTGCAATTACAGAGCTTTATAAAGAGGAAAGACCTGCTTCAAGTTAACCTGTAGTCTTTTTTAAAATGCCTTTTGATTTATCTGTCACCTGATCCATCAGCAATGAATAATTTTCATGGAAGTTGCACTTTAATTACATTCCCATTTGACTTGCATTATCAAGCCCTATCTAGGTAATTAATCTCACCAAGTATCCAATTTCGGCCTTTATTGCTGGCAGGCAGGCCTCTTGAATTATGTGTGCTTGAATGGGTCTTGGGTCATTTTAACCAGGCAGACCCTGAAAGAGATCTGGGGCCTTCCAAATCCTGGAACCGTGACTCAGAAAGTTTTTTTTTTTTTTCTTAGATATTGTGATTAAATTATATTTGACATCAAAAGTACACTTCCATCTTTAATGAGGCCTATAGATTACTGTAATCATGAAAGCCTTCACTTTTAGCTACAGCCAATCTGTACGTAATTTTATATGTGGGGAGCTGTGCTCAGTTGTTAACTGTAGCTAACATCTGTATCAACCTGCTGATATAAATTTGCCACAGTTCACCACCTACACTTAAGCGTGTTCCTTTAGTTCAGGATTTAAGATTTACATGAATTTAGGTGAATATTTGAGAGTTAAAAGACGGTTAGATCAAAATTAGAATCACAATTATCCTGCTTTATATCTAGTCATATACTTTTCAAAAGTTTTCTTTGTTCTGAATTAACAAATAACTCACCTTTTATGTTTCCCCTATCTTTTGATGATTTTCATTAAGGAATTACTGATACCAATTCATGCCAAAGTTCAATGATCTTACCAAGTTAGCTTACACCCATACATACCATATATATATATTCTGAAATATATAACCTGCCTTTCTGTTATAGCGTTGTTTTAAATCTAGTGCAAAAATTTCAGTGTGCTTTGTGATTTTCTAATTTGGAAATTATGCTTATAAGGAATATAGTTTTTACTTCTCTACTCTGAAGACATTTCAAAAAACACTGGGAGCTTCTTGAAAATCAAATTAAAATATGGTGTAAATAGATCAGTTGCCTGTGAAAGTGATCTTAATATCTGTCAATTTTTTAAGCCTTAGATTGCCTGATTAGTAGAAGAGAAGGCTGTCCAATCTTTTGTAGACTAAATAGGCTATAATGTTTAAACAGTACGATATTTTGGAAAATATGGACTGGTGATACTGAAAAAAAAGGATGAGTACTTCTCCACCTTCTACTATCACCTTTGCATGGTTAATCGTGTACATCTCCGCCGCTTACTCTGACCCCTCTCACAAATTCATGCCGTGTATCTCCACAAGGCCATAGGTTATGATTGAATTTATTAGTATTCTGCCATCAAACCAAACGCTACACAGAAAAAAGTCTAACTAGTTTTTAAAAAATCTCTTAATATGTAACTTTAATTTTTGACCCTTTGTTTTTTAGACAAATAGTTCAACACATTTTAATGGGATACATATCATGGATTCCAAAAGCATTTAACACAAGTTTGTAAGAATCACGTAGTATTTTTTTATCCAAGTATTAGTTTCCCTTGTCATTTAGAAATGAGTCTTCTATTTTTTTCACAGTGGTTTAATTGCAAGAATATATAGAAATGTTTTACCATTCATAATATTTCTAGAATGGAGATGCAATAATTCAATTTAATCTATTTTGACTAGATATGTTCATAATTATTGCTTACCAGCTACAAGATAGCTTAACTCAGAATTTAATTTGGCCAGGGATATTTGCTACTGAATGGTTCACTATTGTGAATTCCTCACACATCTGTATATATGTGTGTATGTGCACACACATCTGTATATATACACACATGCACATCCAGATATGTACATACCATGTTGTATGAATATGTACGAATTCATATTAGACATTTTTTTTTGGGGGGGTACGTGGGCCTCTCACTGCTGTGGCCTCTCCCATTGCAGAGCACGGGCTCTGGGCATGCAGGCTCAGCGGCCATGGTTCACAGGCCCAGCCGCTCCGCGGAACGTGGGATCTTCCCGGACCGGGGCACGAACCCGCGTCCCCTGCATCGGCAGGTGGACTCTCAACCACTGCGCCACCAGGGAAGCCCCATATTAGACATTTTGAAAGGAATTATTTCCTTTATGAGTACACTATTAACATATATGCCCCTGATAATTAGATATATAGTATCTCTTAGTTATATTTCCTCTTAAATGTTAATAGCCAAACAAGGAGCTTATGACTTTTCAACATCTGTCCCTACATTTAGCTTCTTTTTGACATTTCTGATTCATGATGGTTTGTATTTTTCAGTAATTGTTATTGTTCCCTGTAACATCATTTTGAATTGGAATATAACAAATATAATTAATGTTCACAGATTAAGGAATTGAGACTTAAATGAGAAAGACTGTTATATAGCATCATATAGTAAATCAGTAGACTCTAGTTTAGAATTTAGGAATGGTTTGTTAACTAGAAACATTCTATCAAAGTTATTTTGCTTTTCTTCCATATATTCTTTGATGTTGATCTTTTTCAGTGTATTGACTTGCCAAAAATATTTATTGCTTAGGCTGTTTACAGAGCCCATAAATATATCAAAATAAAATCAGTTTCTACATAATAGTGCATGGAGAGATAGGTAGACTTAAAAGACACATTATATAAGTTTGACTTAGAATGCTGGATTTGGAATCAGTGTTTGAATCCATGCTATACAAGTTGTTTTTTGACCTTGGGCAATTAATGCAATCTCTATATCTTACTAGTTAAGTAGGTATGACATAAAGCAATACATGAAAAAGTTTTATAAAATAAAAACACTTTGCAGTTGTCATTGGGTGGTGTTGATATACTAGAATGGAAATTTGAACAGCTGTGCTATAAATTTGTAGCAAAAGCACTGTCTTGGAAAAATTAGCAAAATAATACTGATTATAGCAAAAATTAATATTGACCTCATTCTCCCAATATGTAGTCTTCTCAATAACCAGGCCTATGAAAGTAAAGGCATTTCTAAAAACCTATTTCTGGGTAAAACCATCATAATTCAGAGAATTCCAGGAATTAATAACAGGTGTATTAGATATAATTGATTTCATAAAATGAACTTTGAATTCTTAAGACCCTATCCCACAATAAATTAAAAACCTATTTTTATTGCCAGTTTTCATATTATTTTACTTTTAGAAAATGATGCTCAGTATCAATGTTAAAATTTAATATGTTTTAGGATTTAATTTAACATAAAGTTTAATTTTCTAGATATATGGAGATATTATAGCTATATACAATTTACTACTCCATCAGAATATAGGGATCTTCCACTTTTAGGCTCAATCTATATTGTATTTTGAGGGTACGATAATATAAATCTAGAAGAAAATGATTTTATAGAAACAAATTGGAAGTATTCTAAAGATCAATAATCTTTAGTTATGCTTTTAAAAGATATCCTAGTATCCATCTCCATTAAATAATAAGAGAATTAAAGTGACCTATTTTTGTTTTGATTATTATTTAATATCCAGATATAGCTGAAAGCTTTGAAGAAATTTTAAATACCTGGGAACATCTATATTTGTAAGTTAAGCCCATTTATGGCAAACTGAGAGTAGGAGAAATATGGTTTATTGAAATAACAGTTTAGAGAGAAAGTTGAATTTCAGTGGTTCAGATATGGTATAGGATCACAAGCAGAGTATTCCATTTTGTAACTCTGTACAAGCTTACTTAGTACCTGGAAACTGTTCTCTTGTTTGGTATATTTGATTGGTTTCTACTTTTCCAGTGGTTTTTTTTTCTGTTGGCTAAAACATGAGCCACTGAATACACATTCTTGCACACACACCCTGCTTAGATAACTTCAAACGATTGGGGGAAAAAATGCAAGAATTAGGAAGCCAAAAGATGTAAAAAAAGAAAGAGGGAGGAGAGCATGACTTTGCACATGCATTCTAGTTTTGGATGGAATAATATATGACAGCTGTTCCAGACTGACCTTTACCTCAGAAAGTCCTTGTCTGCCTTTTACATTTCTACCCCCAGGGGCTGTTGATGGGGACTTTTGGCAACATGACAATATTCTTGGGCCTCCTGTCCTGGAGTTTTATACTGTTTGACATGTCATCTCTTTCTCTTTTCTTTTCTTTTCTTTTCTTTTCTTTCCTTCCTCCCTCCCTCCACCCGCCCCCAACCTTTTCTCTCTCCTTTCTGCCTTTCCTACCTTCCTGTTTGATTTGGTGGTGAGCAGCAACTAGGTACAGAAAATAAACATGCTACAATATGAAACCACTATTCCAGTGTCACAAGAGTCGTATAAATGGTAAACAAAGAACAGGTTGTTCCCTGAGAATTCATTTCTTTGCCTCCAGTACGCTGCTGCTTTTTCCATCCTGTGATATTTACTTCTCTTTCTTAGGTACATCTGACCTGAGAGCTGCAGGTATGAGATCAGTGGTGAGAATAACAACAGATTTGTCTCTGATACTGTCCTGTTTGATATGGAAAAATATTGGAATATTTTCTTTTCCTGCTAGCTCTCTATGAGAGAAATTTCTCAATTATTGACTGAATGCATTTATACAAATCTGCACGAGTGGTTTTTAAAACTAGGTGTTTGAGACCTTTTGAAAATAGGATTTTCTTTCCTTTGGGTGATTCAAAATTCTCTTCAATAAAAAGCAGCACTATGTCTAGACTGATTTTATATTTGTAAAAGTAGCTTTTTCTAAGGGTAGACTTGGTCAGAGAACTACCCACAGAAAAGTAGGTCTCATTTCTAATCTGTATTCCAAAGAATAAAAATAGAGTCTTTTAGTACAGCCTTATTCAACCAGTGTGTAAATACATTCACTTACTACAAGATCTTGTGATTCTGACCTTTTAGAAATGGTGTGTGGTCACTGGAAGCTTGCTTTTGATCACAGGTAGTCTTTGACATTATTGAGCAATCTTATCCTTGAGGATCTTTCTCTAGTGTTCTGGGTCAGTCTCCCGTGGGAGAAAAGTGAGGTTTTTGTGGAGTTGAAAACAAAGCAGCAGTACACTCTTCTATTGTTTAAGGTACTTTTCTGTGAAGATTCTCACTGTAGTTAATGTGCCTTCAGCCACATACAGCAAAACCATACCATCAGTCACTTTTAATTACTCCTTTAAACTTCACTCATGCCTCTTTCTTAACCACTTCCAGCCCCCATCCCTAAGGATGCCGAACAAAAGGAACAAGTTAGCTGATATAAGCTTCTTTGTTTTTTTTTCTTCCTTTTCTATAGTGTTTAATAAAGGAGATCCAATTTATATCACTCTAAGCACCATCCAGATTTATGGTAAAATTGTTAAATTGGAAGAAGGATGCCATGCAAACAAAGCAAGAGAGATTACTCTTGGCTGCTTGAGGGGTAGCTGCTGTTGGAGCTGGTCATGGGGAAAACTGCTTCTCCTGTTCTTAGAAGGTGTAAAAGGCGTTGTACACCTGTACATTTGACTCCCCATTAGGCTTTCAAAGTGGTGGGCTCACTATATCAAAACAGTTTGTAATAAACAGCATGTGAGTAGAATCTGAAACTTTATGTATGTTTTGCACTTGCACGGTTTACTGATGCTAAACTCATTGAAGAGAGTACGAGGAATATTCCTCTGAGCCATCTTAAGAATCAAGAGCAATGTTGTAAATGAAGTTACACAATGGTTATACGTTATTTTTCTCTCTTATGTTAAAAAGCCTTATAGTAGTTGAAAGGCTTGAAAGTTTTGGTATTCAGTACTCTACATAAACTTTTTAAGTTTTTTCCCTTTTATGATACTATTTTAAGTGTGCTTTTAAAAATGTATAAATTACAAGTAGACCTTATCCAATTTATATCGTGTAACAAGGATAATACCTGTGCCTCTTTTCTAGAGAGAAAGCTGCATCATACATCTCTCATATCCTGTATAAATGTTTGGATCTCTATCCTACCAACTCTATAGACTATCAAGAGATGAATAAGGGAGTTCTTTATTAAATAGCTAAATAACTTCTTTCTCTCTGTTTAAGTTTTCACCAAATACAAAGGAAAATGATGTAATTTACAGTGATTCATATTTCAGTAAGAAATTATTGTTATAAGAATTCAGAAACTATAACTAATTTCCAGGTCTCCATTTTTACTTTTTATAGATAACATGGGATTTAAAATTTAAAAACAAAAACTGTGGATGATTATCATAATGTCACTAAATTATGGGTTAACTTATGGGTCCAATAGGTTTTTTGCCTTTTGCCCCTTTCTTTATCTTCGTACTCTGTATCTTTTCTGGTGGTCTCCTTCACAAAGCACAGGTGCTTTTTTAATTACAATTATTTCACTGCTTTTTGTTTAAGTAATTCCTTATGTCCCTAATGACAGCCAGAGCTTTAACTAATCCTTTGGAATTATAATGTAAATACCAATGAAATTGTAAAATTTTAAATAGAATTCATGTCCCAGGTTTGGTCAGGCCAAAAAGCTTATATTACAATCCTAGACAGATAATTTATCACACATGTAGATGATTACGCTTTACATTGGATGAAAAGTCTCATTTCGTTCTAATACTAAAAACAGAAGTAGAGAGAATTTTTATATTACTTGAGTACCCCCTTATATTTTAAGAGACAGAAAAAATAAGACTAAAAAGTAGTTAGTGATTCAGTCCTGCCTACTAACATTTTATTGACTCCCTAGTTTTGTGAGGAATATGTTATTATTAAGAACGCTGGGGAAAGTTAAGCAAATTGCCCCAGGTGATAAGTGTCTGGGTGAGCTGACCAGTGAGGTCAGACTGTGACCCATCCGCTTATCTCCTAGGTTATATTACTTCTTCCTGTTCTTGATTTTTGTAGTTGTGTTGTCTTATTTCTGGAGAAAAAGTCCATCCTAATAAACATGTGATGCATACGCAAACTGGAATATTTCTAAATACAGTCTACACATCACAAATCTATACCACTTTTGGATTAAGTGTAAAAGTATAACATACAATTATATTCATGGAATTCAGGGGATAAAACGGATTTGCATCACACTTTTAACCTTAATATTTGTGGATTTGATTCAGAATACCCCAGTTATAATGCATGGAAAACCCACAAGGACGTAGATTTCTACCCAGCGTATCAGCCATGGTAACATTTAACATACTTCTTTGGACATTTTTCCAACATTATATGTTCAGTTTGCTCTCTAGTAATGGAAAGTATTTCAAATTGTACGTGTTGTATATGCAGGTTAGAGAATTATCTCTAGAAATACCAAATTAATGTAATTAGAAATATAAAATTAGTTTCTATTATTTTGATAATTTTGAACCAGCATTTTTCATGTTTAAATTAAAACTTTACACAACTTGATTGCTTTAACTCTTTGCCAGACCACATTGTTCATCACATCAGTTTCTTTGAAAATTTGAAATTCAAAAACATCTTGAATAATATTTTCTACTTAACTGTATTGAAAATTTAAGGCATATTTCTAAAACATCTGTGGCTTTTGCCTTCAGGTGTATTAATAGGATGTGCACATAACCAATATTAATGTTTATATGAACTTGCTTACTTTTGCCATGAACAAGAATATTATAATGTAGCACAGAAATTTAACTTCATTAAAGTTATAATTGAGTTCCTGTGTAAACACTGCATATAATAAAAATATAAGCCACTTAGCAAAGAAAGAAATGGAATTTGCAATGTTTATAAACGTTCATATCAGATTAAAGATTACAAATATACAAAGCTCACACTCTATAAATAACTGTTCGTTGTTTATAGTATGTTCTCTTCATAGTCAGAGCCAGTTAGCAGAAGTGAAACTTGCCAATGAAAATAAGAAGAGTTAAAATATCTGTTGTTGTATATATTTTATGAACACTGTTATTCATTTATTAACCTTCCAAAAAGGCTTTTTATTCGTTTATTTTAATTTTTCGCTTGATTCAGTTCCACTCCTCAGCCCCCCCACCCCCAGGTCCATGGAGCTTCACTGTAAACATTCTGTGAATACAGTTCTGTGAGAATATTCTTAAACAGGTGCTCTCATTCAACGTGTTTTCTGTGGTCACGCACCTAAAAATGTAAGGTGCATAGTTAAGTGCAAAATACATACTTCTTGAGAAAGTAGATTTACTTTCTTCCAGTTTTATTGAGATATAATTGACATACAGCACTGTATAAGTTTAAGGTGTACAGCAGCTTCATGATTTGACTTATAAACGTCATGAAATGATTGCCACAGTCAGTTTAGTGAACATTCATCACCTCATATATATTCAAAAGAAAAAGAAAAAGAAAACAGTTTTTCCCTGTGAAGAGCTCTTAAGATTTCCTCTCTTTACAACTGTCATATATAACATACAGCCATGTTAATTATATTTATCATGTTGGACATTACATCCCTAGTACTTATTTACCTTGTAACCAGAAGTCTGTACCATTGGACAACCTTCATCGCCATACAAAGATACCACATTATTATTAAATGTTTTCCCCACACTGTACATTTCATTCCTGTGACTCATTTATTTTGTAACTGGAAGTTTGTACCTCTTAATTTCCCTCACTATTTCACTAATAAAATATATTTTTCTATTTTATTTAATTAAAATAGATACTGCTAATTAATTAGATTATAATACATTATTTCTATTGAATTGAACTATGTGAGTAAATGTGACTTAGAGTTGTCTGTGTTCCCCTTAAGGCAGAGTTGATATAATGGACTCCTTTTCATTCAGTAGTGGCTTGTGGATACTTTGGGACAGACAGAAAGACATAGTGGTTTACACTAGCAGCTGAAAAGTGAAAAATACATACCACTGAAGAAATAATTGATAAACTAAACAATGTATAAAGAGTTGTTGATATTTCTCACGTATACACAAATAATACTGAGAAATTTATTAGGTGAAAAAGCACTGTTGCCTCAATTGTTTGTATATTTCAAATGGAAAAATTATTTGTCCTCAGTTATATAAATTATTTCTTTAACTCTTTGTGATCGTTTCTTTGAAAAAGTTTATGTGCGTACATAAACAAATCTAGTGTGCATTCTAGAAGGAATCTCTTTTTTGAAGTAAGTTCTAAAAGAAAAAAAAGAGACCTATGTCTGTGTTTGATTTGAGGGAGCTCCAGAGCATGCCCTTTATATTTTTTTTTTGGATAAAGATGTAACTCATATTTCAGGAAGGCATGTATTCAAGAGTTGCAGAATTTGGAAAGGGTTTATGGGTGGAGAAAACTGAGAAAGACATTTGGATTTAGCTAGAAGGATATCAATGGAAACCTTAGAAAACATGGTTTTATTATAGTGGTGTGACTATATGAGAAATGACACTGGAGGAGAAACTCTGTTTTTAGGCCATCTCTGTTTACTGCTTCTCCTAAAGTACAGTGATATTCCTTATTTATAGTATTCTGATTTATACATTCTTTGCCAAAAGTTATACCTAAAATCTTATAGTTTTACCACATTACCATGTTGCTAATTTATATTTCAACATTGCAAACTTTTCTTCAAATAGCCATGGTTTATTGAAATGTTTGATCACTCTTAAATGTGAATATGATCAGACAAATCTTCTACTGTAAAGCCATTTAAGAAATCCTCAATATTGTAGTTAAGTGTGTGTGTTCTCCATAAAGAAAAGTCCTAAGATCAGTTCTAGGGTAAGTCAATAAATGCTTGACACCTAATGCCCAAGCTAACAAGGAAGAGAGGGAATAATATTTTGGGGGGGGCTTTGAAGAAAATGCTGTTGATTGCCTTGGATAAACAGTTTATCCATGATTACCACTTTATGCATTATTTGGAAAAATTTAATTAGTGTGTTTACCATTGTATACAAGGACTATTCCAAGCTTCCCTTAGCCATCTCCTCCCCTTATCCCACTGATTGTGACATTTTTCTCCACTCCACCAAAAATGTAGTTTGTTTTTTTTTTCTTTGCGGTACACGGGCCTCTCACCGTTGTGGCCTCTCCTGTCGCGGAGTACAGGCTCCGGACGCGCAGGCTCAGCAGCCATGGCTCATGGACCCAGCCGCTCCGCGGCATGTGGGATCCTCCCGGACCGAGGCACGAACCCGTGTCCCCTGCATCGGCAGGCGGACTCTCAACCACTGCGCCACCAGGGAAGCCCCAAAAATGTAGTTTTTATTTTGACCGGTGTAAAATGATGGATCTGGTTATACTTTGGGTGAGAGTTTACATTGCTAATGATTTAATTCAACAATATCATTGCTCAGTATCTTCTACTCCAAGACTAGATCTTTGTTTTTGATTTCACCTCAGCTGTTGAGCATAGTAGAAAAAAGATGGAGCCCTCAAGCAAGAGAGACATGGTTTTACTTTCTAGTTCTGCCACATTACTATTGTATGAAGTAAACAATATATAAAGCAAGATTATTTTATATATAACATTATCAGAAGTTCTTGAGAAAATGACAAAAAATATTTGAGAAAATCCAAGAAGTCCTAAATTTATTTAACCTCAGTCATGCTTTCTAAGGTATGGAATGTATACTTCGGGAAATGTCCCCTTATTTTCAGTTCTACAGAGAACAACTATATTGGAAAAGTACTTGAAAAATCAAATATATCAGGATTCATAGTTCATGGTATAGCACTCACATTCTTTATCAGGTGTGGAGTAAAATTCTTGGAAGAGCTCTTGGACCAAATGCTGTTGCTGTGTTAGTGTGTCTAAAAATGACAATTTAATTTCATATATGTGTTAATATCGCTTATGGTCTGGCTTGGACGTTAATTGATAAAACCTTTCAAACTTTTTGTCTGAAATAAAAACTGCTGATAATTGGCTATTAAAAATTTCAGTTATTTCTGCTTAGAAAGTAAATGGTAATTGTTTAGTGGCCAATGTCTCCTTTAGAACTTGAGGGGCAAGCTCTGTAGTTGTTTATCTTAGGCATATATTACTTATATCATTACAATACAGATCTGGAGAAAGATGATATTTGTTCAGTCTGACACTAAAATATGAAATTTCTAAAGGAGACAAAAGTTGAAAGTTAATGGTAATTTAAAAAACTAAATAACTTCATTAATCTCAGTTTCGAGGAGTTCGTTATCTGCATGTATTTAAATGATGAGACTTTCACTGTTATGATGTCATCATTACAAGCTGATTTTGATCATGAAAGGTGGTTTCGAACATGGATTTTATAATGCAGTTTTGGTGTTCTTTGTCTACAAAATATTTCCTTTCTTCTTTTCCTTTCTTAATTTTGTTATCTTTAAGAACTTAGAACTTTGCCTATTTTGTTTACTTTGTTGTTAACTCAGAGTATTATTTTGTTCATGGTGTGCATGTAGTTTGCTTAAGGAGACCACGCCATCTTTCCCCCCTATGTCCCCCAGTGAATCTTTCTCCTATTATTTAAGTTTTGTGCTTTGAGGGGCACATTGATTACGTAGAGCTTTCATGGGCGTTCTCTAATGAGAATGTATTATTACCCAGAGTGAATAGTGACCCTATAATCCTTTTCAGTTGCTATAACTCAGGAACCAATGTCCTAGGAGAAATCTTGGTATCCAAAAATAATAAAGCTGGGTAAGACCAGCTTACCTCTATTTTGAGTTAGGAAAGAAATCAATAAAGTGTGATGTATGGTGCACTTCTAGGAAGATGAGGAATCCATCACACCAGACCTCTTCCCAGCTGGCTGATTGTTGATAATTCACTGGTGACATGCTTTCCCTTAAAACTTTCATTCATGGAATTCCCTGGCCGTCCAGTATTTAGGATTCTGTGCTTTCACTGCCAGGACCCGGGTTCGATCCCTGGTCGAGGAACTAAGATCCTACAAGCCGTGCGGCATGGCCCAAAATAACCCTTTTATTCATTCCTTTATTATGCAAAAATCTTTATTCAGTATATCATAAATTTTATACATATTTCTAGGTGCTGAGAGAAAGAACTAGACAAAAAAAAAAATCCGCTCTTAAGATACTGCTAGTAGGAGTGAGATGCAGGGTGGAACAGACAAAAGTCTATTAAATGTGTGACGTATTAAAAACTAGATGATGTTGTCCAAATAGTGTAGGAAAGGCATGAACAGAGTGTCAGAGGGGTTGCAGTTTTTAAAACATTGTCAGAAAATATTTCTTGAGAAGATGACATTTGCATAAAAGCCTGAGTAAGATATGAAAGAAAACCAAGGGTAGGAAGAATGTTCCAGTCAGAGAGAACCCTCTGTGCGAGGTCCTGAGGAAGGAGCATGGTGGGCATGTTGGGCTGGGTGGAGGGGGTAGCTGGTGTAGGGAGATAGAAGAGAGTAGAGTGGGTGCCAGAGATTTAATGGGATTGGAGGATATTGTGTTGGTCCTTGTAGGTCATTGTAACCACTGGCTTTAGATGGAGATGGAAAGTTCCAACAGAGGAGTGACATCAGTCTACTTCCATTTTAACAATATAATTTGGCTGCTGTGTTAAAAATGGATAAGAGCTCAAGGGTGGAAGTGGGAAATTAGTTCCGGAGGTTATTGCAATAATCTAGAAGGGAGATGAAGTTGGACTGTGTTCGACTACTGACAATGGAATGGTAAGGAGTGGTGGTCTGAGTCTGGATACATTTTGAATATGGAGTCCACAAGATGAGTTGACTGTTGGAATGAGGGCTGTGAGAGAAAGAGCAATATCAAGGGTAATTCTGAGCATTTTAACCTGAGCAACTGAAAAGATGAAATTGCTAGTAACTCAGCTGTAGGAGATTATGAGAGGGAAAGGTATGAAGGAGAAAATTAGGAACTCAGTTTTGGATATGCTAAGTTTAAGATGCCTAAAGTTGGATATACAAATCTGGAATTCATGTGTGAGGTCCGTGATAGTGATATAAATCTGGAATTATCAGCAAGATATGGAATTTAAAGTAATGAAACTAAATGTGATCATACATGGAGTGAGTATAGCTAAAATCACAAAGAGGGTTCAGATCGAAGTGCCAGGGCAATGGGAGATGAGCAACATTCAGAAAAAAATGACGGAGCATGAATGGCCAGTGAGATAGGAGGAAAATTCAGAGTTTAATGCTCTGAAAACAAAGGAAGTGTTTCAAGGAGAAGGCAGTGATCTGTGTCAAATGTTAAAAGCCCTGCAAGGTGAGCAGTGAGAACTGAACTTTGGATGCAGTCAACTCAGCACGAGTCTGCCGGCCATCTCATATGCCTTTGATTGCACTAATCTATCGTCTGAGGATGTCTGACATTCAGCTGTGCTCTACACTTGTCACCTCCAACTGGGAGTATTGTGTCCAGTTATGATGCAACTCACAATCCTGCCACCTGAATACCAGTCAAAAGAATGGGTTTGGCTCACTTGGAGAAAACAGAGGACGATACCATAATAATCTTCAAAAAACTATGAAGCTTTATATCTAAGAAAATGTTTTCCTTATATTTGGTTATAATTTGTCTCTTTGTGGTTTCAGCCCATTCATTCATTTATTCATTAAATATTAAGTGCCTATTATATGTCAAACACTCTGCTGGCCACTGGAGACCAAGTAGTGTGCAAGGAGGGCAAGATCCCTATGTTCGTGGAGTAGATTGTTGGAAGAATTTTAGTCCAAAACTGTGATATGCCTTGTTGAGATTCCAGCTCTGTGGGTATTCTGCATTAGCAGGAAACTCACTCACTGAAAGTGAAAAGGGAAGAGAAAGTATAATCTCACCTTAAAAATTCAAGGAACAAAATATTTCTGTTTTAAAAATTGCTTTTTTTTTTTTTGCTTGTTTCTGCTTATAATTTCTAGTGAATTACTGAAAATCATCACACATAGTGGATTTAGATCACATGCTAGTCAGCCTTTCTTCTAAGGATGTTCTAGTTGTACTATTCATTAAACATTTAATACTCATATTAAATTCATTTAAAATCACTTCTTATACATGTTTAAATGACTCAGTGTTTTGTCAATGTTGTATTCTGACTTGGGTTGCGTTTTTACTCGTTTGTGAAACAAATATTTAGTGAGAGCTTACTGTATGTCAGGTAGTTTGCTGAGGGCTGGGAATTCTGTGGTAAAATGGGCATAGTATCCCATGGAACCTAGACTATTGGGGGAGATAGGTATCAGTCTCTTTTCCTTTTTGCTTCAACTTTCCGCGTAACATTATTCTTGAGTGTTCTTATGAGATTTTCATTAATAAGCTCTAGCCTATTAATAGGATTATCTGCTGTATGGCTGTTTGGTGAAGACATCAGGCAGTTTATAAGTCTAGAATTATTGTTCTTGAATAGTTGATGGATCTCACTGATGGCAAAGACAGGATGTTATGGCATTTTTTTCAGTAAGCGTAGGCATCAGCATTACATCTATCTTGAGCCAGCAAAGAAAACAGATAATTATTTAATCTCATGTGTTTGATGATAACCGTTTTTCTTGGCAAGTGTTTGAATTAAGCAAGTTTTCTTCATTGGTATTTCTATGATCAAAGTCCTTTTTTCAGCCAATTAAATATAATCAGAGTCTTCAAAGTGTATCTGAGTATATATAAAATATTAAAGGTACACCAGTATGTTCAAATCAATTTTTCTACTGCAAGCAAAATTGGTTCACTGTATACCTATTTTTAATATTAAAAAGGTGGTAGTTCGGCCTTCCCTAGTGGCGCAGTGGTTGAGAGCCCGCCTGCCGATGCAAGGGACACGGGTTCGTGCCCCGGTCCGGGAAGATCCCACATGCCGCAGAGCGGCTAGGCCCGTGAGCCATGGCCACTGAGCCTGTGCGTCCGGAGCCTGTGCTCCGCAGCGGGAGAGGCCACAACAGTGAGAGGCCCGCGTACCGCAAAAAAAAAAAAAAAAATTTAAAAAAGGTGGTAGTTCATTTTGTTGGAATATTTAAAAAATTCCTTTTACTTATTTTATCTTATTTTTCTCCTGGGTGCCCTAGTACATGTATTTGGCAGTGATAGGAATAGGTGTGAAGGGTAGGAAGCAGTAGTAAATAGTAGGATGTTGTATCTTCACTTTTACCAATTTAACCCAAGCTTGAAATTATGGAAAATTTTAGACAATAGATCCTAACAGATGCTTGGATCTTGTGAGTCAGTTACACATCACTGGTTTGGCCCATGTCATCGTGCAGCTGAATGGGCCTGGCAGTTGCTTTGAGGAAGGGGCATACTATCTCTTTTAGAAGAATACGGTGAAGAGTTTTTTACTTAGAGTTTTGATGATTAAAAGGAGATCGAAGAAGTAAGATAATGTTGACATTTCTATTAAATAAAAACCAGGCAGGACTAATTCTTTCTAAATTCCATTGGTCCTCTGCTTTGAACTGTATTTTATACAAGTATTTCCCAATGTTTATATATTGCTCTTGGCAATTCTGATTTTTTTTTTCCTTTCCTTAAAAAACCTTTTGGTCTACACCATAGGTATTTATATGCATTGTGATTTGGATCTTTTTTTCTTTCCTGCACTTTCTTTTCACTTGGGGAGGTGCAGAGATGGAAGCTAACAGGTGTTTTTCTCATAAAGATATTTAACTGGGGAAAATCTCCCTCTTTATGTGCTCCCTCCCTTTCCATCTCACTGTCCTCCCACCCATTCCCATACTTTTAGCCTACATAAACCCCAGTCCTAGAAAAGGTGTATTTATGGGAAAGAATGCTTTTTTCAGGATTATTATTAATTAAGTAGAAAATAAGATAGTGAGTTTACATAAGTTTAAGGCGTACAGCATAATGATTTGACTTACTGATACTGAGAAATGATTACTACAATAAGTATAGTTAACATGGTTCGGTTCTCTCTTTTCTTGGCCCTGTTTCTCAGAGTCTAAGAGTGGGTCTTCTATTTGCCACAGCATACTTGCAGACATATTTCTAAAGCACGACCATCAATGTTATCTAGAAGTAATGTACACGGTTCAGAGAATACGCAGTTTTCTGTTTCCAGACTTTTCCTTTTATTCATTAATATGTTGTATGAATTTTCTGATCCCATTTTTGCCTCAGTGACAATCCTGTTATATTTTTGTACTTCATACCTTTCATTTGCTCTTGGGTCTCCCAAAATCTAATAATGGTTTATAGATATTTCTTCCCCAAACTGAAAAACCTTCTAGCCGCTGAGGTTTATGGTATATTCTTTAACACCACCTGAAGTTAATCTCATTTTCAGGTAGAAACTTTAAAAAGTTACTTGAGGGCTTCCCTGGTGGTGCAGTGGTTGAGAGTCCGCCTGCCGATGTAGGGTACACGGGTTCGTGCCCTGGTCCGGGAGGATCCCACATGCTGCGGAGCGGCTGGGCCCGTGAGCCATGGCCGCTGAGTCTGCGCGTCCGGACCCTGTACTCCGCAGCGCGAGAGGCCGCGGCAGTGAGAGGCCCGTGTACCGCAAAAAAAAAAAAAAAAAAAAAAAATTACTTGAGATTTAATTGACCACTCTACATAACTAGAGGCCCAAGAAAAAACATTCTCATAAATATTATAAGGATTCAATCATAAGAATATTTCTTGTTAGTTAATAAATTCGTATGCAGGTAAAGAAAGTTATCCCAGGACAAACTTAATGCAGATTTGGAAAAAATCATATTGGTACTATCCATTAACATTAATGTTGTGGCTTTTTTTCTAAGCCAACAGATCAAAAGATAGTAGCAATACTCCTGTGAAAAATCTCCAAAATATTTCCTGTGCTCAAAAAGTCCATCTCCCCCTTCATGGATGGTTTAAGATAACTTTTGGCAACGAAGAGCAGACCACTGATAATACTTGGAGGTAGTTTTGTATTTGTGATTAAATGCATGTGAAATGTATAAGTGGAAGGACTCCTGGAGTTAAGATGTTAATATTTCAGTGATAGATAACTCTCTTTGAAAACATAGCTTTTTATACAGATTTGGTGTGAAAATGTTTAGTCGAGCAGATGGAGATCCAGCTGGTGGAGTATATGTTTGTCAGGGTATCTGGCATTTAGCTACATCCAAAAATGATATCAAACCGAAAGATGCCAACAAGCAACACTGTATGAAAGCCAGTACAATCAGTTAGGGGTAGCATTCCCTCAGTCTTGATTCTCTAACCTTGTAGGAAGATATTGTAATCCAGATGGAATTTTCCGCTTCAAAAATAAAACCTGAGAAAATAGAAATAAAATTGTCAAACAGCTGCCTTTCCAAAATCATGATTATAGTAGGCCAGGAAACACATGCTGCTTCGTGTGTTGAAATTTGGTACCTAATGAATAGTATGTATCTGTAAGCATACAAAATCATACATATTTCCCGGAACTTTATATTCTATATACTTAAAGTCATTATTTTGGTTTCATGAGCTAAACTGTAAGAAGTGGCAGAGGATAATGAGTAGAATAGTGCAAGAAAGATGGAAAGCATTTGGGGAAGAATGACAGGAGCCCCAAGTATATTTGAAAACATTTTACCCTGTGGGATGCCAGTATGTAAGCCCACACTGAAGTGGATAAAAGGCCAGCCTAGTAAGGAATAATACTATGTTTACTCCTAAGTTTTATAACATGTATATTTGGTTGCTTAGTATAGTCAACTTATTCATTTCTTTCCCAAAAAGATGAATTATTAGAAATAAATTATTTTGTCAAAATGTACATGTACATCAAGAAGTCCTATAGTGCACATTTGAGATTGTTTGAATTGAAAGCAATAAACAAAAGCCGTAATTGTAGTTACTAAAAAATTTTACATTGTGTTTTTTGTTTGGTTCCCCTTAGGATACTGTATTAGTAAAATAGAAATTCAAACTTTAAGTTCACTGAAAATGACCAATTTGATTGATGTTTTATATGAGACCTCCATAGCATCAATTAATATATTTATTCATAGAACCGTTACCACACACACACAAGCGTGCACGCACACACAGAGTGGGGGATGGAATGTCCCCTGAATACTCGGAACCGCTTACCACAGTGAGTACAAGTACCTGCAGGTGACTTTTGGGAGGTTTACCCTAGAGATTTAAATGAATCACTGACTCCAAAGAGAATTTTTGATCCTAATTTGATTTAATGAACTCATGGATTTGGGATCCCTGTTTTATAAGTATAAATTCAGAATAAGGTAGTCACTAATATGCCTCCCTGATTCTGCCTCTGATATATCAAGAGCTAGCTATACTACTTTAAAATATCTCCTTACCAAACACTTGGGCAGGGAAAAGCATGTTTCCTACCATGATTTAGTTAGTTCAGATTTAGAAATTGTTTAAGGAAGTATATGTATCTGCAAAACTCTAGTGTATTTATCAGAAAGCACACCTCTGTGAAATAAAAAATTCTTTGGCCTCTCCAGGGAGCTTCATATTTTATAAAACAAGACCAAAAAAAAAAAAAGAATTGCTATGAGTAGGCAATAAAAGATATTTGCTTTTTATTTCCATGTAGTTCTTTATTGCAGTATATCTTCCTAAATTTTAAAAAGAATGGTAATGAATACTATATTTCCTCTCTTCAAATATTCCTCTTAAACTTGTTTAAATCACTTTCCTATAGCATAAATTATATATATGTATATAATATATAACTTAGAGTATAAATTATGCATGTATATATGTGTGTGTGTGTATATATGTATGTATCTATTATATATATAAATAAAATGTGTGAATGTGTGCATCTGTGTGGTATAAAAACCTGATTGCTTAATTTAGTTTATACTGAGTCCTGTGTTAGGTTCTGTGCATACATCATTTCAGTGAATCCTCATAGTATCCTATAAGGCAATGTTAATTTCTCCATTTTACAGATGACAAAATACAGGTGTAGAAAGTTTGATAACCTGAAGTCGTACAGAGGCAGGAATCAAACCCCAGTTCATGCTCTTTATCACTATGCCTTAATGCCCTGTCCTAATTTTCTAGTCCTTTTAAGGACTAGAAATTAAGTCCTAAAGGGCATAGTTTAGATATTGACCTGAGTAACTGACCAATTCCTTTAAACAAATTCCTAAGCAATTAACCTATCAATGTTGAGGCAATTAATGTTGAGGTCCCCATGGAGCCACGTGGACCTTGGTGACCTGGAGAGGGGATGACTCCTTTCAGGTGGCAGTGCCTCCCACCTCTCACTGAAGATGGAGACATTCCCAGGGAGGCCAGGTCTGGCAATTCCAGTAGGCAAGCCAGAAACAGATTTTGTCAGTGAAATCTCAAGATTTTACAGTTCTTGTGGAATAATTCAATTTTAAAACAAACAATACCCACACTGGGTCAACAAAACAGAAAAATAGGAAGGAAGGAAGAAGTGCATTAATTTGTGAGCTCAGCAGGAGAGGCAGGTTGAATTCTAGGAGTAAAGAGAGTCTGAGACAGAGATGTGCACACAGGAAGTTTCTTGGGGACTGCTCTTGAGATCAACACCTCTAGGGTGCAAAAGTAGCAGGACTGAGCAGAGAGACTCCCTGAGCTAAGATGCAACTGCAACAGTGGCCTCAGTCAATCC
Source organism: Neophocaena asiaeorientalis asiaeorientalis (assembly GCF_003031525.2). Lineage (NCBI taxonomy): Eukaryota > Metazoa > Chordata > Mammalia > Artiodactyla > Phocoenidae > Neophocaena > Neophocaena asiaeorientalis. Next base: position 2,353,785 of record NW_020175672.1, read on the forward strand.
CACAGAGCACTTTGGCACTGGGCAGGTATTACAGAGTTGTCCTGATTGGGGCAAGGAGCCAGGCCTTTATGCTGTCTGTCCTCCCTTTTACCATTAAGTAGTCATTGGATATGCACCCACTTGGGAGTATGAACTTGGGCCGTGTGGCTCTTACTAGCCTAGAAAAGTTTTCAGAGGGCCACTCAGCCAGTATGAACACAGTTAGTACTAGAGAGGAGGAGCTAGGGAGTCTGGGTGGTACACCACAGCAAGTATGGCAGCCTGTTATCCAAAGTCTAGCCCCGGCCACTTTTACCGCCTAAGTCATCTAGTAACTGTTTTCTAACTATTCCCTAATAATCTAGCCATCTCACCAGAAACACCTACCTTCCACCTCTACACATTCAAATTCTATCCATCCTTAAAGAACTTCTCAAACCTCCCTTTTTCTATGACTCTTTATAGATCATATCATATATATATATAATCTGTGCCACTGTGAGATAGATATATAGATGTATATAATCAACAAATAGTATATTGATGTTGCCCATTCTTTGATTCTCAAAATTTTATGTTCCCAAACTTCATGTCAGGTACTTGTTACAAATGCAGACAGTGGTACCTAAGCTCAGGAAGTCCTGATTCTGTAAGTGACTGGGTTGGAGCCCAGTTATGTGCATGTTTATGTGTATGCAGGTGATCCTTAATTTAAATGCATATGCCAGATGTTTATATAGCAGTTTGAGATATACTGATTTAAAAGATACATAAAAATAGAAGTTCATATATCTTCTTCAGGGCGTGGGTTGTGTTTTTGTAAGCCTTCCTCATAGCACTTACGGTAAGTAAGTAAAAGTTACTGCTATTTTATTTATCTGTTATTAGATGAGAACAAAATACATAAAATATACAAATTCTTTTGCAAACATGAGACATATTATGAGTGAAATTATATTTTAACTAATCAAAATTATTCTGGAAAACTTCTGACTTGGTAAGCTCCCTACATTCCCATATTTCAGGATTTTAATGCTGCCTCAGAACTTGGCTAATTGTGTTGGGCCATCTAGTCTCTAAAGCATTAAATACTAGTAAAGCTGTGTAAGCTTTAAATATAATTTGCCAAATTATATTTTCTGACTAGTGCTTATGAAATTTCATTTATTATCAAAAATGCAACACATTTTTTATTGTAAAATGTATGCACTTCCCTCAGTTGTAATTGTACATCTGACCTGTGTCTAATAGCATCTTTTTAAAACCATGGAAGAGAAAAGTAAGCATTATACTTCTACAGAACCTGGTTTTTCTAGCTACATTCTTAAATATATTTACTAACTATGAAAGGGAATTGTTTTTCTCCCAAGTGAAGCAAAATTGCACTACAAATCATTTTGTGCTAATGATTGTAGTCTTTTAAAATGGCGAAGAATATTCAGTCTCTAATCACTTTATCTATCATGGCAATATAATGTTAATTTTAAAGAATTCTCTTTTGAAATGAAAGAACTAGTATACCGAATCTTTATTCGAATTTTCCTTATGTATCAAAATGCTTCGCTAAGCTTTTGTTAAATCTGCAGAATATTCCAACATGCTGAATCTTCTTAGTATTAAAATACAACATTTATTAAAGCACTTCTGAGTAAAATAAAACCAGGCATGAAAATATAATATCAGATAAAATTTCTACAGTTTCACAAGGAGGTTAATTAATCAATGAAATGGATCAGTGATTTCTCTTCCTTAAATGAGTAACCCATTAATAGTAGCACACAAGACATGCCATGGATTTTACCACTAGGTCACATCTTTAATTATCTAACATACTTATTGTAACATATTACCCAATTTAACACACAGTCCATTGTTCAAATATCTAGGAAATATGTACCAGTAAAGAGGGATCCTCAGTATGGAAATTTTATTTTTCAGCTTACCACATAAATTGAAAAAATTTATAAAATGAACGATTTCATTGCCTTATAGATATTATTTTCTATGTGAATTTAAAATGATCAGTTATTGGTTACTAAATAAAGATTATTATAATACTTGACTGTTAATATAGGCAGTCTCTCAGGAAATCCTGTTGACTTTATCCTCAACATATTTATATATTTACAAAATATCTATGTAGAGTCTGACCACTTTTTTCACTTCCACGGCTGTTTCAGGCCACCAGTAATTTCTTACCTGGATGAATGCAAAACTTCCTAACAGGTCTCTTGTTCTACCTTGAGCCCCTTATTGTCAGTTCTCAACACAGCAACTAGAGTCTTCTTAAAGCATATACAATTTTATTCCTCTGCCCGGAAAGCCGTTATAACACCCTGTCTCACTCAGAGCACGAGTAAAAGTACACTAGGCTTTCTGTGCTTCCTACCTCACCTCCTTAACCTTTCTGGTCTCATCTCCTACAATTACCCCCCTCACTCACTTACTCCAGCCATATCAGTCTCTTTGCTGTTCCTAAAACACACCAGAAATGCTCCCACCTTTGGGCCTTTGTTCTTGGTATTCTCACTATCTTAGTGTTGTCTTCACCTGGATATCAGTTTGGCTAACTCATCTCCCACAAATCCTTGTTCAGAGCCTACCTTCTCAATGCGGTCTATCCTGACAACCTGCTTAATGTGACAACTTTTAAATTCTCAGTACCCTGACACTCTGACCCTGCTCTATTGTGTCTTTATGTCAGAGCACTTTTCACCTTCCACACTATATAATTTCTTTTTTTTTTTTGCGGTACGCGGGCCTCTCACTGTTGTGGCCTCTCCCGCTGCGGAGCACAGGCTCCGGACGCGCAGGCTCAGCGGCCATGGCTCACGGGCCCAGCCGCTCCACGGCATGTGGGATCTTCCCGGACCGGGGCACGAACCTGTGTCCCCTGCATCGGCAGGCGGACCCTCAACCACTGCGCCACCAGCAAAGCCCCAGACTATATAATTTTTTTAGTTGTTAAGTTTATTGTCTGTCTTTCTTCTGCAGAATATAAGCTGCGGTGGGGTAGAGATCTTTATTTTCTTTGATTTTATTTCCCTAACAGAAGAGTTGTGTGAACATAGTAAACCCTTAGTAAATATTTGTTAAATTGAGTTGAATTGTGACATTAGTAAGAAGGTGAACTATTAAACACATATTATGTGTTAAATGTGTTACGAGTTATTTGTGTTAAGAATTGAAATCTAAATTTAAATGCCTGCAAAGATTAAGTAGAAACACCAGAAAAATTAGTTATATTGGTCAGAAAAGACCACCATTTTTTTCTGTCAGCCGCAAATAATATTTTCCTGATTCTAGAATTTCAGGAAACTTTAAAATTAAGGAAAAAAAAATGAAAGGCTGACAGACAAGGAAGACTTCAGGAAGCTTTAGCAACTAATCGCATTATGGTGTCATCACCATAAGATAATGACATAGACTACAAAGCAAAAAGACAAAAAAAAAGACTGTATAACTTTATCTCCACTATTTCTTAAAAGCAATTGTGTTTAAAAACTGTATGAGCAAAACATAAAATTGCATGATTAATGGCATCTTTTAAATTTAATACATTTGTCTTTATTTAAAATGCACTGATTTTTAGTATTATCTGTCTTTTTCTCATTTCTAGTGAAAACTGCATAAGGGATAGCACTAGTCCACAAACCTGCACTTAGATACTGTGAACCAGTGAACTCATTGCCTTCAAAATGCCTGATTCCAAGTAGTTTCTTTCTATCGATACATGTATCTTTCTCTTTCTCACCAAGCAGATGGTAGCATAGTGGCAAGCTACAGAGACATGCAGGCCAATTTATTCTGCCATGCAGTGAAAACTAGAATTTGTGCTAGAATGTGTAGGCAAAATAAAAGCAAGAGAAAGAAACTAACATTTTTGAGAGCCATATTACACACCAAGCACTATGTTAGTGTTTTTGCATATATATATTTTATATATATATATATATATATATATATATATATATATATAATTTCTTTTAAGAAATCCATGAATTAGCGAGAGAGAGAGATATTAACACATAGGAAAACAGTATGTCTTATAAGAACAACATTTTTCTTCTGGGAAGAGTAGTGCCATAATTGGATTAGCTCTTCATGCAGTGTAATATTTTGATCCGAAGGAAATGGTAGAGCATTCCAGATACAGAACATGATTATGAAGAAGGTATAGAGGTGAGAACAAGAGCTGTGGTTATTGGATGGCTGACTTGAAGGAGGATGAAGAGTTCCAACTCATATTGTAACCTCGTTAGATAAACTATTTCATCTCTTTCTGTAGCTAATGACTCTCCAAGGGGTTCTTAAGCCAGCTGTGATGGCAGCAGGAGCCAGCTTCACATATTGAGGTGCTAGACAGGGTCAAGGATTTCTGCTTTTATAACAGCTGAAGGGATTGGGTGGGAGGTGATGTGAAGGAAGGACATAACTTAGCTCTGTTTTATTCTTGCAAAGTTGGTTCTGCCCAAGCAGTCAATATTTGTACTTGTCATTCTGTATAACTCTGTGACAGAGTACAAATGCTGCTTAAAATTAAACCTTCATATGACAAGACCTTATTAAAGAAATTTCATAGTTGGATTAATCACTTTGCTAGTGTTAAAACAGAATATCCTGAAAAATGTGTCAGGGAATCCACTGTGGTCCATGATTCATACATAAAAAGTATCAAAACCAGCACAAAACTGGGTCTTATATAAACATGCCCCCCAAGTTAGCACCTTTCCTTTTTGAACACCTTTGTTTCTAGGCTGGTTCCTATTGCTGTTTATACCATACATTCCTAGGACATGCCTCCAAGTATCATGCGTGGAGAAATGTCAATTCATTTTCACATTAGCTTATTTAAAATATAATTAAGAGAGTAAATCATCTTTAAAATCCCTATAATGAATTCCAAAGCCAGAAGGTTATGGGTTTTCTGTAAGACTGTTTTATAGCTACCCAGGCGAACATACAACTTACACAGTAGAGAATAAAGCCCTCAAGGGCTTCTGCCCTTAAGCTTGCTTTCATCCTAGCAGAAAGAAAAAGAAGGGAAGAGAGGAAATTCAAAGTGTCCAGCATGTTTGGCAAAGAGCAGCTAGGGAGGAATGACCCTAGTAAACGCAGGAGGTAGTGTTACTAAATGTACAATATGAAATTACTACATTCCATCTCAAGAGTGTGGTTTAGTATTCTATTGTCAAGGCTAATTACTAGTTTCCTTCTGACTTCTAAACCTTTTCAATATTTGTTCTTATAGCTCCATCACTTACACATTTAGAATCCATACACATAAGGAAATATATCTGAGAACCTTGAAATGAGCACCATTTGTTTATATAATGTAGAAACTCAGTAATCAACAGGAAGTTCCTGAAAATATATAATTCTTCTATTTTAGAAGTGAAGTGAAAACCTATGCCTTAGGTTTACTTAGTCATTTTTACCAACTGATATAGAAAGTAATTACGTATCTCAATTAGTAGTTTATGTGTAAATTATAAATTGCATATCAAAAAGAAAGCAACTGGGGACCTGATAGGTAGTCATTTAAAAGAGTAGGTATTGCTTAAAAAGTGTAGATGTTTGCAATGAACTTGTATTACACACAACCTAAAAATTCTGTAAATGTAATACATAATCAAATACAAACTATGGCTTTCAAGGTCTCTAAAAATATTTCTAGCTCCACAGGGAAAAACCCTAAATATTTTCAGGCCAATTCTGTGAGAGTAAATCCTAATGTTATAAGCTACTTGACATGTTCAAGAAATGAAAAACTTACAAGGATTTAGTTTTCACATTATTTAGGAAGCTAGAAAGGGGATGTTACACTCTCAGACTTAAACACAGAAAATCTGCTACATATTCATTATTAAATAGAAAAGATTTTTAGAAATCAACTCCTGCACCTGCCATACCAATTGCGGTTTGAGAGAGTAGACTCATCTAATTATCTGTTGCCTTCCCTCTATTATTATCATAACTACGACAGTTCAGAACCTTCCTGTGATAGGATAACTCAGTCATATGCTTCCTTTTACATCGTGTCTTCTCACTATAGCCTCTCAACACGTTCGAAAAAGGTAGGAGCTACAAAGACAAATATATAATATCACTTATATGTGGAATCTAAAAAAATGGTACAAATGAACTTATTTATAAAACAGGAATAGAATCACAGATGTAGAAAATAAACATGATTATTGGGGGCATAGGAGGGGAGGGATAAATTGGGAGATTGGGATTGACATGTATACACTACTATATATAAAATAGAACCTACTATATAGCACAGGGGACTCTACTCAGGACTCTGTAATGGCCTACATGGGAAAAGAATCTAAAAAAGAGTTATATATGTATAACTAATTCACTTTGCTGTATACCTGAAACTAACACAACATTGTAAATCAATATACTCCAATAAAATTTTGTTTTTAAATAAATGCAATATGGGATCCTGGAACAGAAAAGGGCATTAGTTGAAAAACAAATAAAATTTGAATGAAGCCTAAAAAAAAAAGGTAGGAGCTTAGCCAGTTCTTCTTTGACTCAGAGGAAGTTTAGGTCCAATGAAATCAACTTTTTCATAAAGCATTACAGGTATATTTTACGGTACCCATTCCAGGAGGCCTAGTCTTCCAGTAGGGCTCTTATAAGAAAACATAAACTGCTTCTTAGGGAGGATAAAACTGAGTGAATTATCAGCACTTTGTTTATCATAAGTAAAGTAACACATTGGGAGAAACCTAAATAGCTTCATAGGCCATGAAACTGGTAAGACAAAAGCATGGGGCACTGTAGTAAAAAGTTGAACAAGGGAAGATCAGCAGATACTCAAGGTGTTGCCTTTTAGAAGATTGGCACATGTATTCTTCTGAGTAATGTTCACTAACGTGGTTTTCAGGTTGTGGTTCTAATTAATGCTTGGTCATGGTTGTGGGTCATGTCCGTAAGGTGGACTTGCTACTCTGTTGGTTGAATGAAGATCTCTAAATGCTCAGTAGATGCATGTTATAACTGATGATTGTGAAGTAGGTTAGGAGATACGATGGAGCTGGGCGGGTCTGGGGAAGCGTCTCTGCCCTTTGCAGTCAGATGTCTTTATGCTACTTTGTTAAATCTTCCTCCAGGCCTAAAATTCTTCATCTTCGAAACTGAATCACCATAGCAGTTATTAGGATGGTTACCATGCCAATTAAATAATAGATAATTAATATTAGACAACATAATAGGAGTAGTGGTAATTGGGTGTATTATATAGGATTTTTTCCCATGTAACACTTCTTAAAAATAAAGCAACTTACTCATTTAACTGAAACTTCTCAACTTTTTTTTTTAAGATTTTTTTGATGTGGACTATTTTTAAAGTCTTTATTGAATTTGTTATAATATTGCTTCTGTTTTATGTTTTGGTTTTTTGGCCACAAGGCACGTGGGATCTCAGCTCCCCCGACCTGGGATCAAACCTGCACCCCCCTGCATTGGAAGGTGAAGTCTTAACCCCTGGACTTCTAGGGAAGTCCCCTCAACATTTATTTTTTGATGTAGTTTATTTTTATATATAGTTTTTTAAAAGTTAGATATTTCCCTCAATGAAAAGAAATATTTCCTACGGGATATGCTTGTTTAGCCTCAAGGGGAAAAATGTGAACCCAGTAAGATTGTCTCAGTATGACTATTTTTCAGAACACCCTAAATAGCCTCTGTCGTGCATGTTGAGACAGCTGTTGTCAAATGAAACTAACATCTTATAGAAACCAGACAATGGAATAAATAGATGAAGACAAGGATGAAGTGGTTGATGGAACAGAAAAATAATGGAGAAAAAAGTATAGACTACAATACAGAAGCAAAAGAACTGAAAAGAGAAGAGAGATAAAAGGACTGGGAATATAACATAGAACACAGGACAAATAGAAAAGATGAAGAGAACGGCCATCCCTAAACTCTTCATTTTCTGTAATGTATTTGCTACCCTCTGTGTTTGGCTGCCAATTATTGCTAGGTATGGAACTGTTGCCTCAAGTTTCCCTCTCTCCCAGCCTGAAGCCATCTTCCTTAGTCTGGCCCTCTTCCTTATTACAGGGTAAGGAAATCTCTGGTTGAGTCTTTATGCTGCTTGTACCATCTCTTTAAGGAATACTTAACTCTGATGATTAATACAAATATTTTAAAATTTTGTCTCTTTAAAACTAGAAATCATATGAGAAGTACCTTGGGTTTAATTTTGCAATCTTAAAATTTTCATATTTGGTAATTATTTAAAAAAGAAAATATGTCTTATTCTGCTTAGGTATGTATATTAAATTTTGTTTGTACCTCTGATTATACCAAATAAGAATGTTTTGCTATATGAGGTTCTCTAATAATAACATTTATTGTCTCTGACTATAAAAGCAACATGTGTTTGTTATAGAAAATAGGAAGTCCAAATATGTACAGTGTTCAAACAGGAAAGAAAATGATCACCAACAGTTAAAATTTTCCCAGATTTTCATTAGTAGTGTTTATTTGATTCTATATGCTACTTTTTCCTCAATACCACATAGGATCATTTTATCTTGAAATGAAATATTTCTTGAAAACATTACTTTCAGTGGTTTTATAATATTAACATATGCAGGATATTTAGATTGTTTTCCAATCTTCACCACAATTGATAATCCCTTCCTATTTCTCTCAAGATATAACTTTTAGCATCTATTTAGGATACGTTTACAGAAATAAGATTGCCCAGTCAAAGATTTTGTGCTTATTGTTAAATTGCTTTCACAGGTTTATTTCAGCATACATGGTATCTAACAATATAGGAGAGAACTTGCCTTGAGTTTTTAGTTTTGTTTTGAACTTGTATGAGACTACTAAGTGAAACATTATGTTAAAAAATTGATGTCATCTACCGGGGGGCTTTCCATTGCTGATTTTCATTCAATTTTCAATGTCTTCCACAATGAAACTGAAAAGTTACTTGGGGGTTGGAGAGTATAACTTTCTCCATTGAGGCCATAACCAAAATTTATATGAACTTGACTCATGTCATATGCCAAGTAATTTATTTCAAAACTCAGCACCATGAAAATGCAAATTAACTATAATAATTCATCTTTATTGAGAGTATTCAAAAACATAGCCCTTTTTAGTCTTTTTAAATGTACTTGTTAGATGCCTGATAAAGTAATAAAACTGTCAAGGACTGTGAGCCAAGTATGAAGTGACTAAAATGGCTAAAATTCACCTCTAAACTTGCTTTCCATAACGCTGACCTCACTTTCTTTGTTTGCCTTTTAAAAAGTAAAAACTGAAGAATGTTATTTTCTGATGTAAGTGGGATTAACAGAACATCTATCTAAATTATTTAGTTGTGCAACTACTCATGTCCATTAATATCAGAAGTTATAAAAATATATATATATCAGAAGTTATGTTAATGCAAATTTTAGTTGCTTGTCTCTACATGAACATTTATTTTGTTCTTTACTTACATGTAACCCAAGAATAAAACATCTTAGTATACAATATTTTAATAGTATCATGATACTTGGGTAGGTATGTATTCATTTTCTCATATACTTATGTTTAATTAAACAAATTATATAAGACCATAATTTATGAAATTTGAAAAATGCATTTTATTTGAATAGCATATATAATAAAGACATCTCTGTTTAACCTTATTGGGCACCAGGAATTTTTGGCATTGTTTCAATAAAAGTGATAATTTCTTTATAAGCCATTATTTTTTAAATAAATACTAGCTTTTCAATTGATGTATTAATGTGGTGAATGCTGGAAAAAAGTTTTGACCAGAAAAATTGTATAACTTTGATGACTACAATGATTTCTTATTATCAGTATTTCATGTTACAAAGTATTTAATACAGAATATTTTTAAAGTGGCCAACATTTCAAGAGGAATTTCATAAGTTAAAGTTATTCCATTTGTACCCTTCAAGGAAAGATCTCTGAAATTAAAAGATAGTTGAATTATTTATAAAAATTGTCATATTAATTGGATTTTAAAAATCCACATGTAAGTATTCAACTATGAATTTTTAACTATTATCAGAATTGATAGTGCATTGATTATACTACTTATAACAGCAAAAAAAAAAAAAGAATAAGAGTATTTTTCCTCTTGTGTACTGAAATCTGTTACATGGTAGCCAGAGCAGGTGTTGAAGGGCCTGTGTGCTCAGCTCAGTGAGCCCCAGAGAAAAGATTCTAGTATCCTAAGCAAGAGGAATGGTCAGAGCCTGAGATAGAGTTCTCATGTAGCGTATCACTCATTAGTGATTAAACCTCAAAAGATTAAAAATGGGCAGCATACAAAGAATATGCTTCCTATTTGGACAGTGTCAGGTTTCTGTGACTCTGATACTGTTTGTCTGATACTGTTAGCTTATTCTGCTCAAACACATCTCTCCCACCCTACACCCTTCACCAGGGAACACTGCCAGTAGGAGAGCTCAGGATAATGTTCTCTCTTTATTCTGAGAGTGCTGACATCCGAACAAAAATGCTCACATCCATATTCATCGTAAAGAAATATTGATATTTGAGAACCAGGTAGAAACTACTTTCACTATTTTATAGTAACCATAGAAGGTATTTTTGTTATTAGTAAATCTTCCTGGTTTCATCTGGACTCAAAGCCTGGATGAGAGCTTTCCCCAGAAGGAGAAGGACAAGATGTGATCAAATAGTCGTCAGGGGATAAGTTATAAAGATTGGTCTGTATTAATATGTAGTATAAGTGCACACACATTTTACCATAATTGTCCTTATTTTTCCAGGGTCTGCTAACTGCTTGATCTGAACGCCTTGAAATTCTATTTGCACTAATCAGCCTAATGGGAGTACACATAAGCTTGACTCAAAAATTGTATACTTTACAGTATAAAATTTAAAAACAGTTTTTTAGCTTTCATTGAACAGATTCAGCTCCTTAAAGAAACATTTTATTATAGGAAGAAAAAAATGGGTGAGGTTAAAAACTCTTCTTTCCATAATATCTATTTGCTAAGGTAGTGTGGGAATAATTCAGTCCAGAAAAAGCTGAAAATGGTAGCAAAAAAAACGGTTATTTAAAATTTGTTATCAGAGTCAGAACAACTCAGTTCACTAGCTGAGTTCATTAAAGGTTTATTATCTGCGCTTTAATTCTGCTACATGGGATAGAGAGTGCCTTAACTAGAATTTTATGTTTATATTTGTCATCATGGTGAATTTTTTTCCTATACCACGTATTGTCACACTGGTTGGTTTTCTAACATAGAAAATACAGAGAAATATAACATTTGGTTGATACAATGATAGTATCATTAAGTATTTTCTTTGTAAGGAGATACAATTTAGGTAGGCTTGATAATTTATAGTCTGATTTCATTTTTCTAGCAGTTACATTAAAATCCTATGTTCAAATATAGTATTATTTGTAATTATACTTTTTTATATTAGATCATTCTGTTACGATTAAATTGAGATATGACCAATTCTAAGTGTATCAGTCTACTCTGATATTTTCTGTTAAAATAAATAATAATTGCTATTAAAAGAATTAGGCTATTTGTTTTATTTTTATAGAGAGACTTTTCACTCGTTTAAGAGGGAATTTATTTCTCTCACCTGATGAACCAAAACATCAGTGAGAACCTAGCATTCCCACTGTAGGTCATAGAATTCAGTTCAAATCTATCCTAGCTGGAAATAAACTGAGGGCTGACATTCTCATGCTTTAGAGAATGTAGTTAGATTTTTAGAGGGTCTGTATTATTTACGTATTTCATGAGTATATGAAATGATTTGAGCTGCACATGAATTTAGCTTAGAAGTCAAGGAAAGAAAAAGCAACTTATTTACACTGAGTTTTGTTAAACATTGGAATTAATTTCACATAAAAAATGACTATATTCAGTTCAGTATAACATAGGTTACATGAAATACTATCTAGCTTTAGGTCTCTGTTTTGATCTAATGACTCTGGTTTTATAATTTTTAAGTCCATAGATCTGTGCCATGCACACATTACTGGGTTGGGTATATCATCAGGAATTACTATTTAATTAAATCCAGTTGAGTAGTTGAAAAATATATTCCTAAAACTTCTTGGTACTTTGTAGGAACCTAATACTTGGCAGACTCCCTGAGGGCATTTTTTATATTTTCATTCCCACAGAAGCAAACATTTACGGTTTCCTTGTCCCATTAAATGAGATTAAAATATAAAGTTTTCAATCTCTGGCATGTCAGCAAAACAAAGAGTCTTCCAACTGGGATTCCTGGAAGGATTTATGAGAGTAGAGAAGAATTGTAGGCTGCTTCCACAATTCTCCAGTCAAATCATATTTTTAAAAGTTCTTTTAAAGTAAGAGATGTGTTTGGACTTGGTTGAGATAAGTATGATTGTAGCATAAATAGTGATGACCACACTAGTTTTTCTTTTGGATATCTGTTAATGAGCATAGTGGTGACTATTTTAAATATCATTACCTCTGTGAGAACATTCAGGATATATGGGGTCAATACATTTTTTTAAATCTTTCTACGAGTTTGCAAAGATGGCACTAATGGAGGTGTTGACAACGGGGGGGAAAGGATTTACTTAGTTCCCAGTATTTATTCCCATAAGTAATAGAATAAATTAATGACTTTGATTTTCATCTGCTTGGCAGTTTACAGTGTGTATTTTTCACCGTAACCTAAATATGTCTAATACGTCTAAATTAGCATTAAAATTTATGAAGAATTAGAAGGAAAGCCACTTTCAGAATCAGTAGTTATTGGTCACTTAATTGATTAGTATTATGTATTGTGTTTTGGTTGTGACCAGAGAAGTATTTCTCTCTTACATGGGCATTTTAGCTTGGAATTGCCCATGTGGTTTTTGGTGGTTAGAGAAAAATTGCAGGAGAAAATATTCCTTACAAAAATTGATTTGTAAACAACAAAGAGCGTATCAGGGCATTATTAGGAGATTTCAATCCACTAAATTCTGTAGAGCAGAACTGCTTCAACCTTTCATATGATTCCTTGGATATTTACTTGCATAATTTCTCTTTTCACTATCATCACCTTTTACTTTCCTTTTTCTCTGCTTAATCAAATCTTCTCCCATCTTTCAAGCTCCAGCTTATGCCTTTCTTTCACGAACTCTTTCAATTGTTCAGTGATTCCATACATATGTATTTTATATCAGGAAGCAACAGAAATAGTATAGGAATAGAAACTATAGAAATAGTTGTGAAAAAAACACAAAAACTGAAGCCCTCTTTGGAGCTTCAATGTATGTTCTAAATAACTTTTTAAAATAAAATCGTAGAATTTATTTTCAAATTCTAGAGAAATGAGGGGGATAACCAGCAAAATTAATAAGCTATATGGTGATTTAGAAGGTCATAAATAGGAATAGGGAGTAGGAATGTGTAGTAAGGCAGAGGCTGATTGAACAAGTTTAAATAACAGGGTAACATTAATAGCATGGAGGAGGAAAGGGAGCAAACCATGTGCAAATCTAAGGGAAGAATGTTCCAAACAGATGGAACACCATATGTGAAGCCATGAGGCTAGAGCATGGCTGGTGAGTTCTGGTCACGGCAAGACTATTACTAAAAAGCAAGGGAGAAAGTAGTGGTCAGTGAAGTTACGTAGCTACTCTGAGGACTTGGGCTTTTTCACTGATGTAGTTGGAAAGCCATTGGAGAGTTTCAGCAGAGGAGTGACATAACCTGACTTAGGGTTTTAAAGAATCCTCTTCCAGGGGCTTCTCTGGTGGCGCAGTGGTTGAGAGTCCGCCTCCCGATGCAGGGGGACGCGGGTACGTACCCTGGTCTGGGAAGATCCCACGTGCTGCGGAGTAGCTGGGCGCATGAGCCATGGCAGCTGAGCTGAGCGCGTCCGGAGCCTGTGCTCCGCAACGGGAGTGGCCACAACAGTGAGAGGCCCGCGTACCGCAAAAAAAAAAAAAAAAAAAAAAAAGAATCCTCTTCTAAATCCACAGCATTCTTTAAGGCATATATCTTATTTTATGCACTTGCATCTTTCTTTCTTATCCTGATTATATTCCCCTTTAAATCAAGGGCATAAGGTATAATCAATCTTTTTATACCCCCTGGAGCATTGGGGGTGAGGTATATGGTATAGTGGCATTAAGTAAATAATCGTTGATTCAGTTTGGAAGGCTGGAGTAGAATGGATAAAATAAGCATTACAGCCAGCATTGACAGCCCTGGAAATCTTTTCTACACAGATTTGTTAGTTTACCTTTAAATACAAGCAGCCCGATAGAAACTGTTTTTCTATCTTCAATCTAGAACCAAGAACAAATCACAAACCCTTAGGTTGCCTCTATATTGCCTTTCAAAAGACGTAGTTTGGGCAAGTATCCAAAATTTAGGACTTAAGGTGTTACAACCCCTCCATCCTAGAATGCCTGTTAGGTCTTTACACTTTTCTTTAGTGGATCCTGTGATTTAATCAGAAATTTCTCCAGTGTTCTTTTCATTTGCGGGCAATGAAGGCTGTCTTAAACGGTAAATGCACAACCATCTTCCTCCTATTCATTTCTCAGACATTTATATCTTGCAGCACGTGAGAAGAATATTAAGTGGCTGTTAGGTGAAAGTAGAAAGGTTTCCACAAATAATGTCTGACAATTCAATCAAAGAAAATCAGGAGGAACAATTCATGGAGAAGGGTGACATAGAAGATAGGTGGGGTTCCTGGGGACATTCACAGAATAGAGTGGTCCTTTGCCTTGCTTTTTCATACTCCAAAAATACAACTTCACCTCCCATTTTTACAGAATCAGAAATCACCTATCTACTGACAAAATTACAAAATTAAAAATCTCCAGTTCAAGCTTATTTAATTTCGTTTTAAAATGCAGAATGTATACTATGCTGATTCATATGATTATGTGTACGATTTTGTCTCCATTTATTTCCGTTTTGTTTCTTAAAAAGGAATGAATGGTAAGGTTTTACTACTCAAGGAGGTGATCTGTATGCTAGATCTAAAATTGCAGCCATCAACAATATTTGCCACCTTTCTACCCTGCCTTATTTTTTCTTCTTAGCACCTCTCACTGTTATCATAGTATATATTTTACTTATTCATGTTATTTCCTGTATATCTGCTTCCCACCCCCATTAGGATGTAAGCTCCTTGGAAATATACATATATACATACATAATCTATTTTATTCATTGCTTAATTCACTTAAGAGAGTGCCTAAAACATATGAAATATGTTTGAATGAAATAATTATGATTACAAATTTATATATAATTTGATATGTATTTTTATATATGTCTGTATATACACACACCAAATGATTCCAGTTTTTTGTGTTTTAATTTTATATATGCCACTCTTTGACACAGAGAAGTTTACATTTTTATAAGTCTATCTTTTGCTTAATGGTTTATATCAGTATTAATTATGCTTTGAAAAACCTTACCCATAAAAAATTTACAAAAATACTTATTCAACTCTTCTTCTTTTATTAAATGGCTTAGATTTTATATTAAGATTTTAAATTATCAAGAATATATCTCATATGCAATGTGATGTTTTTAACTTTCTCCTTTCACTAATCTTTTCAGTTGCTTTGATACTATTTACTGTAAAATTCATCCTTCTCATCTCATCCTTCTCCTTTAAAATTAGTATTTTAAAACACTAATATTTTATACCAAGGCCATGTAGAGACTAGAGCCTGTTTCTGGACTTTTTAATCTTATTTAATTCTTCATTGTTTATTTTGTTGGCTAATATGACATTATTTTACTTAATACAGATTTAGATTTTTATATTTTGTAATTTGTACCACCTAATTATAATTATCCTAATTTTATTCATTCTAAAGTATTTACTTGTCCAACCAAACATTAGTTTCTTTGTGTTGAGGTTTTTAAAAAGCCTCTTGGAATTTTCATTGAGTTGTCATTTTATTGAATTTTTGGATTAATTTGGATAAAATAGAGATCTGTCCAACATTGTGTCTTCCCATCTCACAACATATTCTATTTTCCTTTATTTAATTGCATTATGTGTCTGTGTAGCTGAGTAAAGGATTATTATTTTCTTCATATAAGTCCTGTTGATTTCTTAGGTTTATTCCTAGGTGATTATTCTTAATGAATAAGTGATTATTCCTGAAGGAAAATAAAATCACTGTTGACTTTCAGAGCTGTAAGATTAAATCTACCATAAGAAAGCCAACTTTTCAATTCATAAAATTTACAGATATGTGCTGCATTTTAAAGGTTATGAAATAGTACACTATGAATGATAGACCGTGCGCTCTTTCTTAGTCAATTTACTCAACAGAGCATTTCTGGAAGGTGCTTCACACCATGCCCATTGGTCCACCTCTTTAAACTCTGTAGCAAAAGGTACCTAAAAGTGGGAATGTTTTTTGTTTGTCTTCTTTGTGGTTCTAATACATGGATCAGAGAAGTACGGTCTTGTGGCTGCCCGGTTAGTAACAATCTGACATACTGGAAAACCCACTGACCATAATACAAGAAAAACTGAATTCTAATCTACTGATCTATTAAGTTACCGTTTACCCTTGACAAGTCACTTCACTTCTTGGAGTCTCAGTGTCCTCAGCTATAAAATTCAAGATATTGAATTGGAAAAGATATTTTAATTTATTGACTCTGTTCCCACTGTGACCCTACTACTGTTCTGTTTGCTGGCTCTGTGTCAGTGAATAAGGCAAAGTCTGCGTCCCCATGGAAATTAGATTCTAGTGCACCTAGAACCGTTCTCAGTCTAATGTTCTCTGTGTCTGTATTACAAATTGTGATGGAGTCTGGGGGAGAACTAAGCCTTAAGTTATAATCAAGAAAGATATAGCCACTGGAATTCAAGTACAATTGGCCCTCTGTATCTGCAGATTCCACATCCACCAATTCAACTGGCAAAACTTGAATTTGCCACATGCAGGCAACTATTTACATGGCATTTACATTGTATTTACAACTATTTACATGGCATTTACATTGTATAAGGTTTTTATAGGTAAAGATGATTAAAAGTATGCACACCCACCCACCCAAAGGGCCAAAGAATAGTTCCTGTGACATTCTGCCTCCCTCCATTTAGTCCCTCTTGGAAATCCTTCATCAAGCTTGGGGACTTCACCCCAACAAAATTGTAAGCGTTGTTAGGTTTTCGTGTAAGACTCTTGCTGTAGTGTGGATAGCTGTGATTGGTGAATCAACTTTCTGTGGCTACCAGTTGCACTGAAATTGTAACAGCATTTTTACTTTCTGCACAACAAAGAAGTTTTGTAAATAAAATCTTAACATTTTGGGTCTGTATAAGAAGAAAAGTATATGACGTATGTAGGTTATATGTAAATACTACCCCATTTTATATAAATAGCATTGAAGATACTGGTATCATGGGGGATCCTGGAACCAGTCCCTCGTGGATACCCAGAAATGACTGTACAGTAAATTCTCTAGTGACTATCACTAAAACCAAGAAGCTCAGGAAATAGCATCAGGTAATATACTAGGCTTTATAACCTGCATATTTTTATATAAATTTAGTTCAACCAGCTCCTGCATGTGTCTGTAGATAAGCTTCCTTACCTTTACCTTTCTAAATTTCAAAATGCTCATTTGTACAAAGGCTACAATAATAGCCACCTCAATGGTTTATTTTGAGGAGTGAGTGAAATAACATATGTGAACATTTTAGTATAAAGCCTTAGAAAACCTCTGCTTAATAAATCTTAATTTTCGTCCCTGTTCAACATACTCTGAAATTGGAACTTTTCTTCACCTGTGAATTATATTAGGTTGAGGTCAATGTAAAGATCACAGTAGGTCAAAAACAGAGGATGTGTAAGTCACAGATGCAGCTTTTCTGTTTAACAACACGCTGATCTACCAAATGCCTCCTGGAAAGAGAATTTCTGAAATGACACAGATCTAAAAGCTAAAGCTAATTTTGTTCCCACCCAAACTAAGGATAATTCCAACTCTAATCAATGAGGAATTAGATATAAAATATCATCATGGAAATAAGGGTCAGCCAGGGTATTTTGGGCAGAGACGTGCTGAGGTAGAAATTTTAGTGGCTTAAAAAGCGTTTAGCTCAAACCTTTGTAGTATGTTTTGGTGCAGACCTGGAGATATAGTATATAGGGGCCTCCATTACTGAGTTTCTGCCCCGTAGGTCGCTAAGTGCTATTGCTGACAAGGTTGTATATGAGAAAGCTTTTATTTTAATAACCAGTGACAACTTTACACTTATAAAGAACCCTCCATTTCTCAAAATCCTTTGGTTCAGGATAGCTAAACAGAATTGCAGTCACCTCTAGAATGGTGGACCTAAACCGAGTATTAACACAAGAATAAATGGGACATCAAAGAAAAGGAGATTTTTGAGTAGAAACAGAGCACCAAAACTAATTCTTATAAAATGTGGCTTGGAGTCTTTATGGCCACGTTGAACAAAATGCTTTTCTCAAGATCCATATGCAGTAACCTGCAAGTAATTAGGCTCACTTTCCTCAGAAAGAAAAAGTAAGTTAAACCTAGATCATGTAGACTCTACTTTGTAGTTGTCAGCTCTTGGTGTTGTAGGTTTAGTGACCTTGGGAAAGTTACTTAAATTCTCTTATCTACTTCCTATTTGTAAAATGGTGAAAATGCCTTATCCAAGGACTTTCGATGATTAAATTAGGTAATTATATAGCACACCTTTTTCAGTGAACAGCATACAGTAGTTGAAAAATTAATAAATAGTGGCCAATGAAAAAGCATAATTTTAAAAATGCAATTGGCAGTTGTAAAAACAAACACAAAAATCTGTAAGGGGCCATGTGTTATGCAAGATTTTATAGAAAAAACTACAAAACATTTTCAAATGACATAGAAACGACCCCAAGGTAGAGAAAAGCTGACAATATTTATTGCTTGGAAGTCTTCATACCATAAATATATCAAGACTTCATAAATGAATTTTTATATTCAATATGATTATAATCAAATTTCCCATATAATGTGGGAACTTTTTAATACATCAGAACGGAGTTTGTTTTCTTACCTGTAATTGTCATTTGATTTAAAGTTAGCTTAATTTAGCATGTTGCCCCTGATGCATTGCCCATTTAAGAGGGTAAGGAAAATCTTATTACTACATGGAAAAAAATTTAGTATATTCTATTCAGAGTCCAAACTTAAAACCCAGGGGATATTGTCATCTCCACATTCAAAATCATAGTGTATTAAGACTTTTTCCACAGCTAACATCCTTGAGGTTGACACCTTCTTGTGACTGAGTAGATAGCAGTAAGAAATTCAATTACAGCAAGTCGGCTCTGTCATTGCACCTGTCTGCTTGCGCAGGAAATGATTTGTAAATTGGGCTTTATCTTTCCCATCCCATAAATCTCCTGTCCATAATTGACACTTGTCACCATAGATGAATAGTGGGAGAAAGGAAACAGAAAGTAAATGAGTAGCCCACCTGGGAAAACAATGTCTTGTTGCCTTTGGGAGTCATTTACAAACAGCAGTACATACGGGCCAGAGTTTTTATCCGCAAGCAGGTGGCAAACATTTTGCAACTGAAAAATACAATGCCTGAACTGAATCACAATGCAGACAAGAACAAAGGAACGATAATTAATCTATAACATTTTTCCTGAACATATAAACATGTCTTCCAAGGAAATAGAAGCTTTTCTTTACTATTTGTGATGCTCGCTTATTGCTGCTGCACACTTGTAAGCATCGGGTTGATGTCGACCTGTCAAAATGCATTCATGAAGCAAGCATTTCGTCTGTCTTAGGAGTTGATATTGTCACTTGTTACACAACTCAACATCAGTTCAAAGTTGTTTGATACCAGTGTCGACAGATTGGTTTAAAAAAGACAAGAATGATGATGTTTTCTTTCAAATGTCAAAGAAAGAAGGGATTTCATAAAGATGATCTTGGGAGCAAGCACTAACCGTAAACATATGACAGATAAGACTTATTTAATTTTGTGTTTCTTTCTGAAGCTTATCTCATATTGTGAAACACTCATATATTAAACAAAAAAGCATTTCAGAAATTATTAAGAATCTCTTGATACTAAAATAGCTGCGTATTCTAAAACAACATTCTTAAGTTGTCACCAAAATTTTGATTAGTAAAATATAACCACACGGGCTTCCCTGGTGGCGCTGTGGTTGAGAGTCTGCCTGCCGATGCAGGGGACACGGGTTCGTGCCCCGGTCCGGGAAGATCCCACATGCCGCGGAACGGCTGGGCCCGTGAGCCATGGCCGCTGAGCCTGCGCGTCTGGAGCCCGTGCTCCGCAACGGGAGAGGCCACAACAGTGAGAGGCCCGCGTACCTAAAAAAAAAAAAAATATATATATATATATAAAACCACAAGTGCAAATAAATTTAAATAACAAATCAAATATTTTACAAACTAAATTGTGAATTACAAAAATCATTATTTATGAATCATGTATGGCTTGCATAGTCTTTTCTACATATTACCTGATTTTTTAATAATTCTTTAGTGTATAAAATTTTTATCAATAGTTTTAGAAATCTACAACTTATTATTAGGAAAACAGAAATTATCATTTCTTTTGAATATTTGCAAGATCCAGAATTATTTCTTTCACTTTATGTTTTAAAAATATATTCTAACTTAAAAGGATAAGAACGTCATCATTCTCTTTGCTCCCACAGATCAGCACGAATATAAAGAGTTATTTCCTCTAAAATAAGAGCAGAAGATTAGAAGTGGAGCAATGGCAGAAGCATAGACTTAACTTGAATACCTCTCCACTATCCGCTCCCATCATCTGTGGTTCAAAGGGTTGTTTGCCTATCTACCTAGCATTTAAAGAAGTTGTCAGCATTCTGTTATTTTTGTACTACAAAATGAAAGTTTGAGTGAGGAAGTTAAGTTGCTTCTCTGTAGGTTATTGTTAGTATAAAATAAATGATTTACTTATGCCAACTTTAGTATGCTGGGCTTGTAAACACAGTGGGGAATTTCTTGGATATTGATCTAAAGCAATAGGTGTTTATAGCATAATACAGTGGTACTCCACAACTCTTTATCACGGTCAACTTTGTCACTTGGCAACTTAACCTACAAAGAAAAACCTTTTAACACAAGTTAAGAGTGCTCTCTTTTACCTGCCTTTTCTTAAATCATCAGTTTTCCAATAACAAGTATATGTGCTATTGTTTATCTAATGAGTGTATCAATCTGGCCATAGATATTTAAAATACTAAGGTAATATCAACAATATTAGGCAACATGGAAAACAGAGATGTGGATATTGTTGTAAATTTATTTTAAAGCATCTTTAAGTAGATGCATTGCTTGTCCAAATGTACTGTAAGGGAAGAAGGCATATAAACAGGTAATTCCCCTAGTTGAAATATACACCAAGCACAGAGAAGCTGAGCCTTCAGTTGTCTTGAAGTTGTGGGCCGGAGCTTACCAGCAGGCTAGGACATGGGTTTCCATATAGAAGAAATTAAGTAGCCATAACTATGGAGTCATGAAATAGCACGAACTGTTAAACCAGAGAGAGATTTCCCTGTTAAACAAATTTGAAGGCATTTTGCAATCCTGGCAGGTAGGTGTGAGAAGGAAATGACAGGTAAGTGATGCTGGAGAAGTAAACAGAGACCAACCAGGACAGGCCTTGTATGCTGTGCTCATTTTATGACAGCTATCTTTTATTCTATACTTAGTTTGCTAAGCACTTATCTTTTCTCTTTTAATACTTTAGGTATCTCCTTAAAACTTGATATTATTACTTTGGAGAGATGAGAAAACCGAGGTACGATGAAATGAAATAATATGCCCAAAGTCACAGAGCTTAAGTACCCAGCACTAGGATTCTTAATTGGGAGCGATTAAAAGCGCTTAGAAGCATCAGAATAATAAAATCAGAATGTTTTCCAAAGGTTATAATAGGTGTTATCAAGAAGTGTTAAGGCCATCCATTCACATAATTTAAAATAATAACAAATCAGTGTATTAGCAAAGACAATTCCCTCTTATCAGAAAATATTACAGTTTATAATTAATATTCAGAATTTAACATATAATAATTTATTTAGTAAATATTCAGAATTTAACATATAATAATTTATTTAGTAAATTTATTTAGTAAACATTAGAATTTGTTTGCATGGATGATGTCACATTTTGTAGAGCATTTACCAAGTCATATTCTTTATTAACACACATAATAAAAAAAATGAAGTAAGATATAATAATCGAATAAGATAGCTGTGCATCTCTGCACCTGATGCGTGAACATAGTATATCCCCGTGGATCTAAAATAAAATACTCAAGGTTTCAAATGTATTGTATTTAGAATATTTACATTAAATTATAAAATGACAGTTTGCACTAGAAGAAAATAATGTCAGTGAACTGAATAGAAATGTTTTTTGTTGTGCTGTTTTGTAAAGTCGATTTGGCATGCTTATTTCCTCTTTAATTTCTTTCTTTCATAATAATACTAACAGTTATTGAAAGATTGCTAATTGCTAAACGTGATGTATGTGACTCACATTTATTATCTTTTAAAATCTCCGTAGCACCCATATCATTTCAATTTTGCAGATGAAAAATTATGTAGTTCAGAGCAGTTTAGCACCTTGAACAAGATGACATAACTAATAAGTGGCAGAGCTGGGATCAAATATTTTCTGTGTGACTTCAAATCTTGTGAAGTTCGGGGGTGGAGCATTTTTATCAATACAGTTTCTTTCCATTTACTCGAATTACTCATATATACATACAAAACGGTGCCCAGTCGTATGTTGTGTTGAGGGTGGAGGTTAATTTCAAGCATGAGAAATCAAATTTAGACTGATTTGAAAATACTTTTCCTTCTAACTCTGGGGCATAATGAAGTTACATGCCATGCATGTGTGTATGTATGCACACACGTGTATGTGTGTGTGTATGTGTGTCCTCAGTGGCCCAGTGTCCTTTTGCACTGTAGCTAAGGAATAATCTACAGTTCTTTTTAAATGGACCAATGGGCAGCTAACAAATGATTCTTGTTCGTTGCACATATAACCTGGTACTCTGGCACCAGAAAAGTATTCCTTGTCTGTTATTTAGTGGTAAAATATTAATGTATTCTGAAACTTTTATCAAATACTTTATTTGGTTATGTGGTTAGATGCTTAATGATAATTCTTTTTTGTCTTTGACTAAACAAACAAACAAACAAAAAAAAACCCAAACCATAGAACACTAGAACTCTGTTAAACTCAAATGTTCTTATTTTAAAATACTGTAGAAGGAACCTTCCATTCAAAATAAATTCTTAATAAGCACAAACCACACAGAATCTGTCTCTCACTCTTCATTGATATGTAACACAATATATGTTAGACAATTGCTTTTGTTTGTCATCCAAGACAATTTACAGCAGAAATAGGGATGTGTTCAGAAATATGATGGAGTTTTCCAGAGAAGTGTGCCACTGGACAAATTTTATTACTGGACAAAAGAGAAAATGCACTCATCTTAAAGAGCATTTAAGCATTTATTGGTCAGTGACTTGCAATTTTAAGTGAGTATCAGCAGGTTAATACTTGCAACATAGACAGTTAGAATACATTTCAATGTTACATTCTCTGCCTGCAGTTGTACTTTTTGTTTTCTTTTGTTTTATGATGGTGAAAAGTCAGATTTGTATTAACCAGGAATTAGAATTACCTTAAATGGATTATTCATGTGACTTTCTGCCAGGCTCCTAGTCATAAGATACCAGGTCACTGGGCATTCTGAAGAGCCTGGCTCTAGCATTGAGTGAGGAAAGATTGCTATGTGAACATGTAATGGAAGGTGCTCAGAACCCAGCACTGCTTCACTTCTCAGAAAACAGAAGTTGCTGTTGAGCCTTGGTGCTAGTTTGTAGGTAGTCTGTTGATTTAAGACAAAAGAGATCTACAACTGCATAACTAACCTAAAACTAAGAGAGAGAGAGAGTAGGGAGAGAGAAGAGAAGAAAGAAATTC
The DNA here is from genome assembly GCF_003031525.2 of Neophocaena asiaeorientalis asiaeorientalis. Taxonomy (NCBI): domain Eukaryota; kingdom Metazoa; phylum Chordata; class Mammalia; order Artiodactyla; family Phocoenidae; genus Neophocaena; species Neophocaena asiaeorientalis. The sequence continues at coordinate 2,377,796 of NW_020175672.1, forward strand.
TGTGTCAGAGGAAAATTTTAGATCAGAATTTTCTTTTATTTTCTTTTCTTTTTTTTTTTTTTTTTTTTTTCCGGAACGCGGGCCTCTCACTGTTGTGGCCTCTCCCGTTGCGGAGCACAGGCTCCGGACGCGCAGGCTCAGCGGCCATGGCTCACGGGCCCAGCCGCTCCGCGGCATGTGGGATCTTCCCGAACCGGGGCACGAACCCTTGTCCCCTGCATCGGCAGGCGGACTCTCAACCACTGTGCCACCAGGGAAGCCCAGATCAGAATTTTCTTATCAGAATTTTGAAAGCAAAATGGACCATGATGACAGTAGTCCCTTGAAGTTAGACCCACAGAGTTGAGGAAAAGCCTAATGCTATTTCTCATGTACTGGCGATTGTTTGTATAGAAAGCTGAAGAGTTATCAATTTCATACCTTTCTTAAATATAGAGTTTATTTTTAGAGAATATGCACCAATAAAATTTCTGAGACTGCCTTATATCAATGAGAAATATCTTTAATGTACAAGTCATTTATTTCACAATACTCTTCTGTAATTACCACATTTGGAAATCAGTAGTGATAAAATTACCAAAATATGTTGGTCATAAAGTGCTTTTAATTACAGATATGAAAAGTTTTTATATGAGTATCATTATATACATATGTGTATATGTATGCACATTTTCATATATAGGATACATATGTATTTATATTTAGGTACTGTAGATGAAGAACTATAGTATTTTCTTACATGAAAAATTACTTCAAATAAATATTAAGAGGATATATTTTATATATGTATATAAAGTGTGTATCAATTTTTATAAAAATAATTTGTTCTTTTATAATTTTCGAACATTTTGCTTTTTTATCCCAAGCAGTTTTAAGGCCAAAAGACTAGGTATTAACTAACTAACTTAATGATGACCATTTAAATAAAAATTCAGGGAATTGAAACTAATATTTTGATGGGTTTTGTTTTATTAACAAGTATATTATATATAACCAATGTTTTTATGTCCTGTGATTTTATATATCTCCAAAATCCTGTGCAGACACACAGAACAAGATGTAATGAGAGAACTTGGTTGCATTTGGAAATTATTTTAATAAAATAAAATAACACCTCAGAATACCATAAGCAAAATTATGCTTATTTGAAAGAATAGTTTGAATTCATTGGTATCAGAATTTATCTTACTGATATTGATATATTGAAAATTATCAAAAATTAATAACTGACGTTTAAGTTACTCTAATATAGGATGGTTTCACTAGTTTGTTTGTCTTTTTTTTTTTATCATTTGGCATTTTGTGATGGTTCTCCCTTAGAGAATTGCAATAGATATTGCAAGCAGTAGTCAAAAAAAAACCAGTCTGATCTTAATGTATGTATTCAACTTCGCAAAGTTCTGAAAGATACTTTCACACTTTAATTTGAGAGAATAATTATCCTGGAAAAAAAAAAAAAATTTGCATCCTAGAGGAAATTTTTAGATAATTGAGAGTTGTATTTTATACATTAAACCAGAATTTAATAGGTACCTAAAGGCTGGGAACTGTGATAAATAGTGAGGACATTTTGTTGTCAAAACCAAGCATGTCCCTCCAACCTTATGGAGCATACAGTGGGGGAGACAGACATTCATCAAATAATTATACTAACGCATGTCAATTTCCACCTCTAAACTGCTGTAAATGGAAATTTTCTAATTCCATGAGAACACAAATAGATTGGGTTGTATTCAGTCAGAGAAGTTGGAAAAGATACTCTAAGAGGAAAAGTCAGAATGATGTTTCACCTCAGTGCGAACAGGAGTTTGTCACAGCTGAGCAACAAAAGGAATAAGTTGCACAGAATGGGGGAATATTTATACATGGTGAGGCCGGAAAGATAGATGGAGGTCAAACAGTAAGTTATGTTAAGGTTTCGGTCCTTATTCTAAAGTCATGGAAAGCCAATTTTTAACAGCTGTCATTAGATATAATTTGCATACTATAAAATATACCCATTTCAAGTGTATAATTCAGTGATTTTTGGTAAATTTAAAGAGTTGTGTAATCATCACCACAATAAAATATTAAAATTTTAATATTAAAATATTACCACTACCCTAGTAAGATCCCTCCTGCCCATTTTCAGTCACTCCCCATTCCTACCCCCAGACCTAGCCAGCTACTAATCTAATTTTCATCTCTATAGCAGTGGTTCCCAACCTTTTTGGCACCAGGGACCAGTTTCATGGAAGACAGTTTTTCCACCCACAGTAGGGGACGGGGATGGTTCTGGCAGTAATGTGAGCAATGGGGAGCGGCAAATGAAGCTTCCATTCACTAGCCTGCCGCTCACCTCCTGCTGTGTGGCCCAGTTCCTAACAGGCCTCGGACCGGTACTGGTCCTCGGCCCGGAGGTTGGGGACCACTGCTCTGCCTTTCTAAACATTTTATATAAATAGAGTCATACAATGTGGGTCTTATGCATCTGACGTCTTTGAGTTAGCACAATGTTTTTTGAGGTTCATTCATGTTGTACCATATAGCAAGTCCATTCATTTTTATGAATTGAATATATAATGAATATATACTATTCCCTTGTATATATTCCATTTTGTTTGTTTACCAGTTGATGGATCTTTAGGTTGTTTCCACTTTTTGGCTATATGAATAACATTGCTATAAACTTTCATGTTAATGCCTTCGTGTGGACCTATGTTTTCATTTCTCCAGCATAGACAGCTAAGAGTGGAATTACAGGGTCATATGGTAACTTTATATCTAAGTATTAAAAGAATTGCTGAACTGCTTATCGAAAGTGGCTATTTTACATTTCCACCAACAGTGTATGACAGTTCTAGATTTTCCCACATCCTTTTCAACACTTGTTATTATCTGTCTTGTTGACTGTAGCCATTCTAGTTGATATCAAGTATATAGTATCTTAATGTGTTTTTAATTTGCATTTCCTTAATGACTAATGAAAATGAGCATCTTTTTATACAACCTTCAGGAAATTTGACTTTTGAATAAGGAGAAGTGGCTTGCAAAAGGAAAGAAAAGAATTAGCCAGACAGATAGAGAAAAACTAGAAAATGTGTCATGCGAGCCAAGGATAAAATGAGGAAGAGTTAACAATATTAATGCTGTTGAGAATACAAGAAAGATGAGGATTGAGAAAAGTACTTCACTGTGGTTAGATGAGGGCATCAGTGGCTTATCCAACCAACTGGATGGAATGAGGTGGACTGAAGCCAGACTAGAGAAGGTTGGAGCATGAATGGGTTTTGAAGAAAGGGAGAAAAAGAATCTAGACAAGTTTTTTGGCATATTTGGCTGTAAAGGGAAGAAGAGTGATTCCCTGGCAGATGAAAGGGGATATAGGCTTGAGAAATAATTTTATTTGCACGGGAGAAATCTGTGAAGTCTATTAGGCAGAATCCAATGGAGAGGAAGAGATTGGTTACGTAAAAGAGAAAGGGTAATTTGTATGTAATAAATGTATCCCTTTACTTAGCATGTACTAAGTGGCTAAAATATGCATGGTGGTGTGTTCCTTGCTAGTACTGTCAATCAATTTGAGACTCTCTATTTCACCTAGGAATTCCTCGTGTCAAATGGCTAAATGAAATAATGTCATTAAAAGGTGTTGTTATAAAAAGTTCTCTTTAGTTAACATGTTATTCATGCTGTCTGGTAGATGGCTTCTCTCCAGGAAAATCTGTTTAAATCACCTGATATGACCTTTTCAGACTTGACCATTGTACTGTTCAGGTTTTCTACAACTATCTGGTCCTATAAGAAAAAGCCTTACCTGGGCTTCCCTGGTGGCGCAGTGGTTGAGAGTCCGCCTGCTGATGCAAGGGACACGGGTTCATGCCCCGGTCCGGGAGGATCCCACATGCCGTGGAGCGTCTGGGCCCGTGAGCCATGGCTGCTGAGCCTGCGCGTCCGGAGCCTGTGCTCCACAACGGGAGAGACCACAACAGTGAGAGGCCCGCGTACCCAAAAAAAAAAAAAAAAAAAAAAAAAAAAAAAAAGGATTACAAAAAAACCCCCCCAGGTGGCCACAAAAA
>NW_020175672.1:2381944-2449109 GCF_003031525.2 Neophocaena asiaeorientalis asiaeorientalis
CCCCAAAAAAAAAAAAAAAAAAAAAAAAAAAAAAGGCTTACCTGAAATAGCTCCCCGATGTGACCAAACAAAGAAAAAAATTTTTCTGACTTCACTCTTAAACTTGCCAGATAAAGATTTAGTGATATCATAAATATCTCTCAAGTCCCAGTTTACATGACCTTACTTTTTATCCATGATCTGGTGCCTTCACTTAGGAATCTGAATCACTTTCCTTCATCCTTTCTGTTCTATATTCAGAAGAGAAATTAATTGAGGAGGTTGGAAGTGTAGGAATCAAGTTAAGTGAATGATCTCCCTTTCTCTTGCTATTGGGAAGATGAGGGTGGCAGACACTGCCGGTTTCCTCCCTAATATCAAGTTCTTTCTTCTTATTTACTATCGTCTTTTTAGGGCATCAGTACACCCAGCTTAAATTTTAGAAATCCATGTCCAACCTAGGGAATAAGATGAATGAGACAAAAGCAAAAGACTGCTAGAGCTTGCTGGAATAGTTGGCTTTCCTTATTTAGACCCGGAGTATTCCACACTGCCTTTTCATTGCAAGCCTGCAACACGGATATGATTGCTGTAGCAGCGGCAATCGCAACGCATTGCAACCATGAGGGAAAGGCCAGGAGAATCATCTTTACATCCTTGAGCCACTGGACAAAATATAGCAACTGCTCACCTGTGAAGTATATTCCTTTTTGCATGAGAAAAGTAAAAGACAATTAAACCCTTGTTTATTGGGGTTTACTTACTTGCAACAAAACAAACTCTAACTTAGAAGTGAGCAAACTTATTCTGAAAAGGACAAGATAATAAAAATTTCCTGCTTTATAGGCCATATTTTCTCTGTTTTAATTCCGCACCTCTGATATTTTAGCACAAATAGCACCCATAAGCCATATGTAAACAGATGGATGCAGCTGTGTTCTAGTGAAATTTTATTTACAAAAACAGGTAACTAGCCAGATTTGGCCCAAGGCCATAGACCCCTGCTCTAACTGATAAAAGGTGAAACTAGGGACGTATTGTCCTTGTATTTATGTTCTAGTTAGTTATTGAGATGGTTATTTCCTGGTGGCTGGAGACTATTTAGGAATAAAGTCAAAATTCCCTATAAGGAAGATGAGGGCAGTGGCAGAAGCCTAGCAAATATCGATCAGTTTCTGTCTCTGGCTAAGAGACATCAGAATTTTGGCAGGATTCTGGAAGATTTTAATTCTTGTATTGAAGCACCTGTATTAAATAGTAATAGCAAAAACATTTTTTTCATCCTATTGGTTTTTCTGTTTTCCGTAGTTACTAGTATTGAAGCAGAATTGTTTTTAACTCATTTTCTGAACAAATGTACATATTTTAACAACATTCTGGGTCAAAATGTGTTTGTTGGCTAACCTGGCAATCTAAATGCTTTTTTTGATACTGATTCTATGGAAAATGAAGTCCAAGTTACAAACAACTAAACTACAAATTAACTTTTGAAACCAAACTTATTCATAAATTGGTAACTCTCCCTGTATATAACTATTTAATTCTAAGCCAGATTTTCCCAATGTATAAAAGTGACTCTTTGGGTATTAATTGGCTACTTTAGGAAACTGCATTAATTTTCTCTTGGTTTAGTAAATTAATGCCACGTGGCACCATCGGCATTATACAGGTTTAGGAAACTTAAGGCAGTTCTCATTTATGCCTGACTTCCTAGGCAATAGCAACAACTTTCAAATACAAGCTGCAAAGCTAGTTGAAATGTATTTAGGAGACTCTATTAAACTACGTACTTAGTTTGTAGTAGGTTCTTGAAATAAAGTAATAAATCTTGACTGGTGTTGAGAACTTATTATTAAGCAATGTGAATCTCTTAAGTTTATGCACTTCAGAGATGAAATGTGTTCAGAGTACCTGGAGCAATTGGGATGATAACATTTTTTAATTGCACATTTTAAGTGAGATAATTTTAGTGAGGTTTTTTTTTGTTTTTTTTTGCGGTACGTGGGCCTCTCACTGTTGCGGTCTCTCCCGTTGCGGAGCACAGGCTCCGGACGCACAGGCTCAGCAGCCATGGCTCACGGGCTTAGCCGCTCCACGGCATGTAGGGATTTCCCCAGACCGGGGCACGAACCCGTGTCCCCTGCATCGGCAGGAGGACTCTCAACCACTGCGCCACCAGGGAAGCCCTATTTTAGTGAGCTTTGAGATACTTTAGGTTTCCTTCTTTTTCTGCTCCTCCACCTTCTCCTTCTTCTCCTCTTCCTCCTCGTTACATTCTTCTTCCTCCTTCTTTTCCTTCTTGAATGATCAAACTTATAATAGAACAGAGAATTAAAATCAAATTAGTTGCGAGGAGCACTAGAGTGATGATTTCTGCAAAAAATGTAAAAAAATAAGATAAAACCACTAATGAAGAACAATAGCTGCAAAACAATATTTTTAGATAATATTTAAGAAAATAGATTGATTTGGATACATACAAGTTTTAGGTAGGCCTAGAAAAAATACAGTCGAAAATAAATCATACCAGAGTAGAAGACACAAGCAGGAAAAGTAAAATAAAAAGAAACTGTAAAGTGGAAAAGGATGAGATTGATAGCAGCCAGAATATAATGAAATTGGCTGTTCTCTTCAACTGTTATCAAGAACTTGGGATAGAGTAAAAGAATGGTGTAACAGGGAACTGTCACACTTACTTTTGCTGTATTATGTTTTGTATTGTATCACTTTAAACACATTCATCTCTCTTTGTAAATAGATATACCCTCAATTATATATCATGTAATAAAGTAGCTTTCAAAAAAATTTTAATGTGTTTATTAAAAGTAATTCATAGGGCTTCCCTGGTGGCGCAGTTGTTGAGAGTCCGCCTGCTGATGCAGGGGACACGGGTTCGTACCCCGGTCCAGGAAGATCCCACATGCTGTGGAGCAGCTGGGCCCATGAGCCATGGCCGCTGAGCCTGCGCGTCTGGAGCCTGTGCTCCGCAAAGGGAGAGGCCACAACAGTGAGAGGCCCGCGTACCGCAAAAAAAAAAAAAAAATGTAATTCATAGATGCACGTTGTATATCTGTACTTTGGTATATTTATACACAAACACACATGTGAAACCAACATTTTATGAAACCATATCACTATATGCAGTAAACTCAATTTTTATGGTTTCATTCATTTTTTTAAAAACTTTGGTTGTAACACATTATACTCATTTTATGATGATGAGAAATGGTGGTGTACTGGAAAAGGACTTGGGAGTTAAAAATGCAGTGTAGTCACATAGTAAGCACACAGCTGGCATTCAGTAATGTAAGTTTATTCTAATGGGAATTCTGAATATACATTATTAATGTCCTGCTTCAAGGCAAATCTCATGTCTCCTCTTTCTTTAATATTCTTTCTATTAACAATGTTCCTCTTAATAAACAACCTACATGTTATTTAAATAAATGCTATACTGCCTCTGAAAAGTAAATGGAATCTTTGGAATTCCAGAATGTTATAATATACAGAATAATATTTTAAACATTGTGTAGATATTTAGCAAGAGGAGCTAATGAGCTTACTTAGCCACATGGTTATATATGTAAATATTAGTATATGTTATTACATAATTTAAGAATCATTCATATGTGTTCATGATACATATAATAGTATATAAATTAAAATTATTTATCTAAATGAGGGACTACATTCATCTCATATTGTAAGGAAGTATAGTTACAGTATATTGAATTAAAAATTTAGACAGTCTGTGTTTAATATAAATTAATGGAAAGAATATTCATGTTGTAAAAAATGTAAATAGATAACTATGAAAATTATAATTAAAGATAGCCATAACACAAGAATTTGGACTAAATCAACATTTCAAAAATTGTCGACTGATATTACAATATTTTTGTGATTGAAATACAACATGATTCTCTACTTATAATAAAACATGTTCCAAGGTCAAAGAAAATGTTCACAACTGAAAAGCTTATTCTGATGACATGTAAAGGAGGTTTTGGTCATTAACAAATGTGTATACACACACATGTATATCTTATTCTTAATAAAAGTTTATTTTCATTATTGAAAAGGTCTGATTGTGGGCTATAGCTATCCCATACTTCCTTATAAATCATTTCTATAAATAGTTCATCATTAAAGTGAGACTATAGTCACGTAGTTGACCTTATAAATAGGTAGCCTTTAGCTCTAGATTCATGGAAAATTAGAGATGGAGTCAGATTACTTGATAGACCACATGTGAAAGTATGTGTTTTTTTTTCTAAAGCAATCAAAATATTAATTTCCCCACCACCCAAAATAGAAGAGATTGCTTCATCTGTATTTTTCTCTCAACTTAATATGTAATATTTTTAAAAGAATGTGTGTTGTTGGACCTCTTCCCATTTTGGTAGTTATTTCATTTTTTTACAATGATACGTTCCTTCTAAATTACTTAACCTTAATGTCTTTCTGTTTAGCTGGTGTATATAAAATAGAGAGTATAAATTATGGAAATTGGTCATTTCTAAATGATTGAAATTGAATAAAACCTGTCAGTATTTAAAAGCCTAACGTTTGCCAGCATTTATTATAGACAGCCCTGGAATTCCACATTGAAATGACAATTTATGTTCCTGCCAAAGCTTCAGAGGAATTGATCTCAGGCTAGCTGTACAGCAGCTTCATCTCAGGACCATTTGAAAAATAATGATGCCTGAATCTGATCTCAGGATCAGAGTATTCTGGAATGAGTCCCAGGCATCAGTAAGTCTAATACAGACAAACTAAGTATAGGATAATAATAAATATACATATATATATATATATATATGTATTTCTTACCATGTCGCAGGAGTGGTTTTAAGTATTTAAATACTGATTTCCAGAACAATTCTATTTATGAAGTATGCACTCTGATTAAAGCTATTTTAAAGCTGAGAAAACTGATGCTCAAGAAGTTTGTTTCCTTGTTCAAGATTGCACAATTTGCAAATAAACGCTGGAACCTAGGTGCACACCCAGTAGACTAGCTCATGAGCCCATGCTCTTCAGTCCTTGGCTCTATTGCTTCTCCAAATGTCCTTCCTTCAAGGAGCATCAGAATAGCTGAGGAGATAAACAACTATGAAATAATTAAACATTACATTGTGTAGTACTGTCAGCAAGGGAAATAGGATTTGGGGGAAAAAATAATAAAATAATTCTGTATTAGCCGAAGCAGAGGAAGAATGATTCAGTGAGTTGTAACTTTTTTGTGGAGGCCACTAGAGAGAATATAATGGATCCAATCTTGAACCTGGCTCTGTTATTATTTAAGATAATGGGAGAGGACTATAGTTATTTATAAGCATCTGGTCAAATATATCAGTAGTACATCCACAGAATGGAATACAAAACAGCTGATTAAAGAGTGATACAGATATGTATATGTTGAATGATACAAGTTATAAAATAAAGACAAATGAAAAAATCAGGGTTTTGAACTATTAGAATAATATCATCCCTGTTTTTAAAATATACATACTTTCATATATATCTAGACTATTTTTGTGAGGACACCAAAGAAACTACTAAAAGTAGTTGCTTTAGGGAAGGGTAACTTTGTGACATGGGAACCAGGTTCAGAGGAAGTCTCCCTTTTCAGTATATTCTCTTTTGTACCGTTTGAATTTTGTTGCATATAATATGCATTTGCCATTTTTAAAAAAGTAATTTTAAAAATCGCTGCTCAGATTGACCTCTTCTGGTATCTGCAGGTTCTAGGACTCCTACCTATTGAATAGATCCCTAAGGGTCTTTTCATCATTATGGCCCATCATGGATTCTCAACAAATGCTAAGTGTGTGACTTAGCTTTCCTGCTTCTAGTGCCTGCTCTCAAGAAGTGCCAGCACCTAGAATTATTGCAGCGTAGTTGACAAAAGATAGGGATTAGAATTTGAAAAACATGATTGAATCCAAAATCTACCCCTTTCTGAGTGGATGCTACTTAATTTCTGTAACCCTTAGCTTTTCCACCAATGAATAGAACAACACTACCTACCTGCACGGTTGCAGTAGGGAAGAAAGGAGGTATATATATTTATTTATTTATTTATTTATAGCAAACTGTAAGTTTCTATAGAAATGCCACCATGCCCTGCATCGAGTAAATGCCAAACAAACATTTGTTGAGTAGAACTGAGCTAGTAAAAAAGTATTAACTGTTGATTGAAAAGATAGGTGACATGTATGACTCAATATCAAGGGCTCCTTAACCCTGCTGGATTGTCATGTTCCATTATCATTTAGTTATTCCTCTGTGGGTAGGACTGGTGTGAATAGTACAGCTAGTTCTGGGCAGCTGCCTAATTTATACCTACTGTTTTTACAATATTCTATTCTATTTACATCGATAGTTACAATTACATTGTAATTCTATGAAAATGCAAATGCACCTGGAGTTACAAATTAACGGCCTCATCAATTCACATTTTAGTCAGTACTTAAGCAGAGATGAGCAGAAGTCCAGGTACGTTTTTAGAACCAATTGCCACAGTGGCTTTCTCCACAACCTTCAGCTCTTTGCTCTTTAAAGCTCTTTACATAGACTTTCCAGGAAGTGCGAACTCCTATTGTAATTAATTAAACATCCAAACAATTGGTTACTAATCATCTGATGATGACAGAGGAAACTTTATTTTCAGAAAGATGTATTAGCAGATCATTTTTGCAAAGATGTTGTGACTGTTGCTTTAAAGAACAGCGCTATCCTTAGTTGAACAAGTAGCAGAGTAGTGACGTTTGTTGTTCTGTGAGGAGTGTTATTACCCTACTGAAACGATATTGACTTTACTCACAATATATACTTGACTTGGCACCCCAATCACGATGCTTTCTTTTTCCTGCTTTGTCAGTTCAATATCATTCATTTTTTGTTACAGATCTTTCAGATCTTATTTTTTAGCTCTTATTCAAGTTGTCTTTTCAGTAGTTGTTCTTAAATATATTTAGAAATCCATTCTGTGATATGTCATGTATTATATTGTGTATTTTACATTTTTGAATAAAACATCATCATTCTAATTGGTAGGTCATAGCTGGCAATGCAAAGAGCATAATTTAATTTTGAGAAAGATCAATTCATTTCCCACTGATTTTTTCAACTGCTTATTATAGAATGAGATTTATATTTGTTTTAGCCACAAATCATCTTTCTCTCCAACCAAAAACAATTTGATGGGTACGTATTGCAAATGGATTGCTCATAATTCCTGCAGACTCAATTGCCCTTAATCCCTGTGCTTTAATTTTTAGATAAAATTTTATATTCATTGCTCATGATATTATTACTGACCCTTTTTTGTTCACAGCCAGTAAATTGAAGTTCAGTGAAATCACATTAGAATTTTTTACTTATTCCTAAATACCCTAAAAATTGAATTGATATGTTACATGATACTCCACTGGATCATGTATACTTTTGGTCTACTCTTTTGTTATTGGAATACATTTACATGTGTTTTTATACGTTTGTCCTGTAGTGCAAAAATGAAACACCTATGGGGAAGAGTAAGAAAGCTAAAAGTTGTGTATTATAAAATCCTAAACTCCTAATTATACACACATTTGTTATTTCAAAGGATGACAAAAATGAACTCCATACTATAAAGCAGCAAAAGTGTTCAATAAAAGTCTATTATTCTATAATTGTCAGATTTGCATTTGATTGTGTTCTAAAGATTTCTTCATTTTCACTTTTTGTATTTACCTAATGGAAACCTAACAAGTGTCAGTAGATGTAACAATTTGAGGTGTGGTAAATGGTCATTTCATACTTCTTGACCTATCTTTCCTGATTGTATTATTTAGAAATACAAATATTATTTTTCCACTCACCATTCTTTGTTGAAATTTAGTGGGAGAATTTGTGTAGTGAAAATAATGACTAGTATAAATAAATTACTTTTAAAATCCAAAATCAAATTCATGAACTTCATTGAAGTATTACCACCAAAAAAAAAAAAAAAATTCTTCCAGATGTATGATGGAGAGTTCTTTTTTATAAGGCATTGTGTTTTGAGTCTTAATCAAGATCAAAATTCCTTGATTCCATGTTATTTCAACATAAATTTCAACATATCACATTATTAAACTATCCTATCACTAACCTTTTTTCATAGACTTTGTTAAAATTCCAGTAAGTCTATTCTTTCTTTACTGTATGTATTAGTTTTCTATTGCTACCATGAATAGTTACCACAAAAACTTCAAAACAACACTAATTTCGTATCTCCCAGTTCTGTGGGTCAGAGGTCTGGGCATGGCGGGGCTCAGCTGGAGCCTCAGTTGCCAGCCTCTTGGGCTGAAGTCAAGTTGTCAGATGGGCTGGGCTCTTATCTGGAGCCTCTGGGGAAGATCCACTTCCAACCTCATTGATGTCAGAATTCCAGGCCTTTGTGCTGGTAGCATAGAGGTCTCCATTTCTCTGCCTCTGTCACCTAGGGCATGTCTTTGATCCTTAAAAGCTGCCCCCATACCTTACGTTCCCCAAGTGACTCCTCCAGCAGTGGCGGGTTGATTCCTTCTCATGCTTCAGATCTCTCTGGCTTCACCTTTCGCAAAATCTGTCTAGCCCTGGCTGGAGAAATCTCTCTGCTCATAAGGACTGATGTGATTAGATTGGGCCCGCTTGAAAAAGTCCAAGATAATATCTTTATTGTAAGGTCTATCACCTTAATTACATCTGCAGTGTCCCTTTTGCCTTGTAATGTTGCATATTCATTCATACATTCCAGAGATTAGAGTATGGAGTTTGGAGGGCCATTCGCTTACTATATTATGTTTTAAAATTGTCTTTTCCTCGCTTTGTGCTAGGAAATGTTTCCATACATATAGGTAAGCTTAACATTTTGGAGGGCATAGGGTGAGGGGGAATGGAGCCCTTATGAGTACATTTCATCTTGTAACTTAAATATAATTTTTGTACTTGGATTTTAATTAAAAGTTGATTAAGATCAAAACTCATGCATGAGTGCTTGAAGCTCAAAATCTCGAAAATGTTGACTGGTTCAGGTCTGTACATAAACCCACCATTCTTACTGATTATTTTTTAGTTCAGAGCCTCATACTAAACGATCCTAGCCCAAAATTTACATTTTAGCCTGTTATTTGACTTTTGCTTTTCTGTTGCATCAACTTTGTTTTTATACTGTTGAGATTTACCACTTTAAACCACAGAAACCATTTCTGTATTTCCTAGGATCGTCTTTCACTGGCATTTGTATAGACTCCAGATATGTCCCCAATAATTCTTGAAAATATTTAAGGGCAAAACGTTCCATCTGTTTCTTCAGTTGAAATTAATTTTTATATCAGAATATTTCTAGAAACTTAGGTGAGAAATTAATCTGTTAATCACTTTTTAGAAACCCTACTACAAATTCATGTTTAAAAGCTTGCCTCTCTGAATTTGTTTTCTTACATTTTCCAGTGCAGGGAATTTACTATTGTCGGTTACTATTTATTAGCTTCACATTAATTCCAATTACAAAAGATTTTATTTAACTTTGATAATTATGAAAATTATAAATGTCATAATACCTTATGGGTTGTTAAGTATGTATATGATTTAATTAGTTGTATGCATATTCTTTTCAAAATGAATTCAGATTGTAGCTAATTGAATATTTTGGTGTAAGAGCATATTCTTAGTGAAATTGTTACAGTGGGATTAATTTAGCAGATCAAATATATTAACCATAGAAATCAATGTTTTTTAATATTTCTTTCAATTTTACTTTTATGTATAACTTCATCTGCAAATCATGACTGTTAGAATCTGATTAGCTTTAGAGATATTTTTGTTTATAAACTGTATATCTTATGAATTATATATTCTCTATGCCTGAGATATTGAAACTCAAGGGAAAATATTATCAATTTTTATGTACCAAAGTGTTGTATTTGAAGGACATAGGTAGGGAAAGATTTTTCCTATCATGCAATTTATCTATTCTCAAGGGCCATGTGCTAGTACTTCTGTTTCTGACTCTTTTAAACGTGTGGCTTGATACAGTATTAGCAAGGGATAAATTTTTAAAAATAAGAAATACACAGGAAATCAGGAGTATAGTCACTGACAGATATGGCTCTTTGTACAAAAGAGGGAAAATACATTGTAGAGTACTGCACTGCTAGTGCTGTGTTACGGGCTTCAAAATACTGTACATTTCAAATGTGTTTTTTGGCATCTTTCCCCCCATTTCCCAATTACCATCATTTTATTGGTAAAAGTTCTTTTTCCAGGATGAGATAATGAGTTTAATGTTAATGTGTAACTTGCAGAAATCATGTCTCATTTTACACTTAGATCTTGCTGCAACATATTAGAACTAAATGAGGTACATTTATACCCCAAGTCTCTGCCATATTTTGGAGGATTCAGTGTCTCGTCTCTCTCATCTTGCTCTTTAGGGATAGGAACAAAGCAAAGTGTTTTATAGTTTGACTTACACTGAAAATCACATTAAGCTATGTGTGTTGTTTAAAGAAGACCTAGAGATTGGCACCTACTAGTGCTCCCACCTATTTCCATTTAACCTGTTTCCAAATGGCACACCTCATGCCGTAAACCCTGATCGGAGACCCAGCAGCCTTACTGAGTAATTTATGTATTGACTATTGCAGTATTCTCACCTGTGCTGCATTCTGTTTTTTACTAATTAAAATTAAAATACAGATTTTATGAATGGCGTTAAGTAAATTAGACTATTAGAGATTCCTGGCTAAGTAGAATCTCATCTCACCATTAGCTGGGGAATGTGTTTCCCAAGGCTATGGCTTGGGGATGCAGCTTCTTAAACCACACAGTTGGCTGAGATGCTAAAAATGTTATGGGTGGAGAGATAAATTACTTTAGAAACAAGTTCTTCTTCACTGCACATACCCAGGTTTTAAAAGTCGTGGCAAAAATAAGATTCCTTATTAGAAATTGGCTTCATTGGAAACATATCAGAAGCGCATTTAGTCTGTAAACACAGTCTGTTGAGTACTTCAGCTGCATGCCCCTAAAGGGAAAGTTGTTCCACTTAATCCGCCCTAGTTATGCTTTTGTTAGTAATCTGAGAGGAAATGGGAGTCATGCATCTTCCAGGTCCTTCCCTCAAAATCGTCAAGCTAGACAGCAGTGACAAATGTTTTTTCTAGATATTGATATAAGAAAATATTAAGAAGTAGAAGAAACAAAATAAAGCCAAAGGGATAAACATCAGAAGCTTGCTTCAACAGCTTTAGACCCATATAATTGCTTTTCTGTCTGCAGGATTATTAACAATTTTGGACATCTGAAAATTAAATTAACAGCCTGAAAACATTTTACAGAATGAGATAGAGCATGATACATGAAACATAATGACCCCACTGAAATTCAGCCAAGCCAATGCAGCTACTCATTTAGACAGAGAAGATAACTAGTTAATCGTCACTGAACAAATTAGACAGAGCAAATTAGTTTGCTACATTCCACAGTCTTAGCTACCAAAAAGAGTATATGCCACTAATTAGGATGAAAGAACTCTAGCATGTTATTATCTGTATAGAGAGAGAAAGCAAAACTGTAGCTTGAATTGCTTCTATCAAAGCTTGAAGCCTAGGTTACGTAGGTATAAATTACACGTGGAAGAGTCTGTGTGTGTATGTGTGATCACGCACATATTTAAGTAACAGAAGCCTTAGCATTTTCTTGCACCTTAACCTAACGAAGTATGAAACACCCACACGCACACACATGCACAGACACACACGTGAAACATAAAAACATTTTTTTAAAGTTTGATTCCTTTCATTGAAAATGAATGTAGCCATTTCATATACTTTATCTGGCACAGTATTAAGTTATTTGTTTCTTGTAAAAAGTGTATTGCTCTTGCATGTGAAATAAATATTTGGACTTAGAAATCATATTTTGTAGCCTTAATTAGCATTCCTTTGCTTAATTGTCATTCTCAGCCCCATCATTTCCATTTTTCACTAACTTGAACAATGCTATCTTCTGCTGTTTGCACTTTAATTTAAATTTCTATTAAGGTTTATGAACAGTAATAAGGTCCTGTTTGAATATTCATTAGCTTCTGAATTGTGAGCTATGAAAAGGTGCTTTCTTTTACCTTAATGAAACTGGCACAGCATGGGACTGATCAGTTGTGACATTTGATTTGAGGCATCCAGTGAATTTTCTCATTGTTTATTGACACATCTTGTCCAAACAGCTCCCTCGCAAGTGAGCGGAGTAATGAAGGAGAGAGTGCTGCAGCGGAGCGTGGAGCTTTCCTGGCAGGAACCGGAGCATCCCAATGGAGTCATCACCGAATATGAAATCAAGTATTACGAGAAAGTAAGTGCTAAGAACAGCTGAAATGTACAACCATGTACGACGCTCAGTGTGTCTTGTGTCATCCTACTGCACTGTCGACTAAAGCTGGCCATTGTAACAGCTATTTGGAGCTACTTCAAAATAGTTAATTTTAGCCACTTTTAATAACCCTCTCCCTGAATCTCTGGTTCATTACTACAATGATAGTTTCTTTGTATTAAGTTTTTGTGTTACACAGATGAAAATATTCCACTGGTAGTATGTTTAGGTTTTCAAGTTTTGATGTCCTAATGATTAGATGTAGGATGTTTAGTACCACAGAAACCACAGAACCCAACGGGGTATTTTTTTTTTCCCTCTGTGTTTTTGAAAATGTTTCTCTTAGGGTGTCTGTTTGAGCCCTTGATGATTTATTTTATGTATGCGGTTTCGGTGATAATGACGTGGCCTCAAATAATTTTGTAATTTGAAAAAAATAAGAAGATTTTCTGTAATAAATGTGTAGTGTTCTCCAAACTTCAGAGTCAGGTGATAATACTTCACTCCTTTAAATTCCTCCTGAAATGTATTTCATAGATGTTATACTAATTATGTCTACTACTTCTTTATGCCCTTCTCTCCATGAAAAAAATAGCATGGCTAAAACTCAAGTACTGCCCCTTTAATCCCCTATAAGGGCTAAATTTTAGTAAACAATGACATATCTCAGTGTATGAGTGCATTTATTTCTGACTCGTCTAGAGAAAGATAGACAGACAGACAGACACAACCCTGTTCACAAATTATTTTCTAGGCTCTACCTCTCAGAAAGACCTGATTCAAGGTTTGAAACATGGAAACTATTATTATTACTAATAGTAATAATAATAATGTGTTACTATTATTGACTTAATTAGCTGAAGTACTCTAATATACATAACCATTTTAACCATTTAGACAGAATTTCAAAATGGAAACATAAAGCTTTGGAAATATTTGGGGACTGAATTGACTTGATTGAATCACTTAAATGCATGCAGTGCCTTGGCAATAGACACTTTTTTTTCACTTTGATGGAAAAACAGATAGTTTAAGATTAGTTTCAACGTTCAGATTGAGTTTACAATATTTTTACTTATTATTTCCTTTATGAATGCGTAACGTCCATAGCCAAAGTTACATTGTAAATACCTCATTTTTGTACCAGAGAATACATTTCTTGTCTCATCAAATGTATTTCTAAGGGGATCCTTGTTTTTAGTGTTGGGTTTGTTATGTCTGTTTTCCAGTGAACTCTGACAGTTATAAGTCCTTTCTGAAATGTCATCAGATTTCAAAAGCAATGAAAAATAAATTTTAAAAATATAAGTTAGGTGGTAAGTGAGAGTAAAGTTTCTTACAATGCAACACAATATTTTGCAAATCCTTGCTCTGGAATAAATTTGTTCAAATAGTTACTTTTCTATTTTACATGACAGAAACAGTGTATCTACATTCACTGAATTTTACAAATTACAAAAAAACTTACAAATAATACTATTGCTTTATAATGTATGTAAGCCTGTGATCTAATGTATATATCATTATGTCTTCTAATATCAGTTATGCCTAGTTCTTTTATTTGAGATAAATATATATTTATAATATCAACTCTCATTTTTATAAATGCTTATAATGAAGACAATTACAAGTCAGCTTCACTAAATCCAGTTTAAGTGTACATTTATTTACGCTTTTGCAAATATCATCGTGAAGGTAAATCAAACAACCAAACCAACATTTTCAGATTTCACTGAACAGTTTTATTTCTAGACACAGTTGAGCACAGGTATTTATTATTGAACAAGTAAGAACGCGTCTAGAATTGTATATTTTGATGAGTAGTTTTTATAGCATTTTTCATAAACAACACATTAGAATCATATCATCTAAGCTTTAAATTTTTATTCATTTAACTATTGTTTTGATGGAGTGTTTTATATTCTTGATTTTTTAATTATTCTTGATTATTTAATTAATAATTAATAATTATTTAATTAATTATTATTATTTAATAATTTAAAAATCATATGTGTTAATATGATAAACACATTTTTAAACTCTACAAGCCTCAGTTTTCATATCTGAAAAATGGGGAAATTGAACTGAGATGTTTAAAATATTGCCAAATCATAAATTATATGACACTTTAAGTTTTATATTTAAGACATTAACTTTTATATTAATAGTTTTAACTTCCAATATTCCATCAAATGCTATTTTGTAAAAGTGGTTTTATTCTGCGAGAAATACATTTTTTTTTTAGCCGCACTGTGCGGCATACACAACCAGGGATCGAACCCGTGCCCCCTGCAGTGGAAGCACAGAGTCTTAACCACTGGACCGCCAGGGAAGTCCCCTGAAAAATGCAATTTTTAATGAAAACAATTGATATGTCACTATGCTGGTGGTATTAGCTAAGTTTCTTGATTTTATAGATTTCTTCATTTTTAGCCTGTGGCTTTTTGCTTGTTGAATAACATTCAGGAACAGTATTAAGAGAACCACATTATGAAGTGAAGACCTCTACTAAACTGTAGATTTTACAAGTGTACTTATGTTTTGGTCAAAAGAACATTTGATTATATTTATGGCTAAATAGTTCTTGCCATTGTGCCCTCTACCAACAAAGCAAAGGCTCAAAACATCATAAATGTTGTTAAAAAATTATTTCTCTTTGAAATTTATAGAACAAAGGCATGTGCCTTATATTATCTGAGAAACAACTCAGTGTTCCAATATTCCACAGGGTACAATGTAGCCTTTATAAAAACAATGCAGCAAATTGAAATAAATTGCAAGAATTGGCTGTCAAATTGCCTGGTTGCAATCACAATTAAATATTCCCTGTATTGTTTCTAGGATCAAAGGGAACGGACCTACTCGACATTAAAAACCAAGTCCACTTCGGCCTCCATTAACAACCTGAAGCCAGGAACAGTGTATGTTTTCCAGATTCGGGCTTTTACTGCTGCTGGTTATGGAAATTACAGTCCCAGACTTGACGTTGCTACACTAGAGGAAGCTACAGGTAAAATGTTTGAAGGTAATTACCATCTTTGGTTTGGATTCTTACTCTCTATAACTCTGGCATATTTTTTTTCAGTACTGGGGGCGATGATTTAGTTCAAGATGATTTTTACTTTTAAAGGTGAATGTATATGCATATGTATATATATATTCTTTGTAAAGGTTATTCAGAATAATAATTTAAAATTTGCAGTTTTGTTTTGTGATGTTATACCCTTGTGACTTAAATTAGTTTCTTTAATACAGACTGGGTTTATTTTAAAAAGATAAAGTCAGAAACAGAAGCAGGACTTGTTCAAATGTGTATTGATACAGACTGTTTTGATACACCCCAAAATGATCTTACTCTAGTTGTCAGTCAAAGCTGCCCCCAAAATGAAGCCAAATGAAGCCAGGAAAACCCCCAAATGAAGCCAGGATGTACACCAGGGTGGGCCAGAGAAAGGTGGTTTGTAATAATCATGGTTAATTCAAGCTACTTACCTTTTAGCAATGATTTCAAAACTTGCCATTCAAGAAGAAGATCTTAGATCTTGTCATTCTTTTTATTTTTGTCATCTTTTTTCATTTTTATGAAATATTTCCAACATACTAAATGCCATATTTAAAGTATATGTGAAATATTAATAAGAATAATTAATTGAATATCTCTGTATCTACCACTCAGCTTAAAAATAGAACATTAGCAATATCTTGAATCCCCTTTATCACTTTGTGTTTTATAAGGCAGCATAGGAACATAACAAAAATACATGTGTCTATAGTGCATCGCAAATAAGCAGATGTATCTTAGGATGCACGTCCCAGTCTGTTGTCAGAGTGCAAGTTTAGAATAGCTTGAGTACCACTGCTGGTTGTTATTCAGCTAGATTGAAGCCTCAGGGTGTGTTTCTGTGTTTTGGAAGTTTTTGATTTCTCTTGATATTACTCAGACTCAAGGTTCACCCAGCTGTTACTTCCTCCTCCCCTTACCAATCTAGTGTTCCTGTGGAATTCTACACAAATATTAGCTAAAAACTATTATATGATTTTCTTTTCTCAATTTTTAATAGAAAATTTTTAAATAAATTAAATCAATACAATTTTGATCAAAGAGTTATTTTGACTTCGGGAGAATATTTTTCTAGCTCTTTTAAAAGGTAGAATAAATTGGTAAATTTTTTTGCATTAGCTAATGCTTATTAAGTCTGCTAACAGTAGTCTTTTTTCAAAATATTTTATTATATTTTTAAATTAAGCAGTAACTCTCAGAGCCTCAAATAATAAAACATATGTTGAAATAAATTTGAAATATAAATTGTTTATATAGAATTATAGACACAAAAGTCATCAATTGAAAAAGATTTCACATAATATGATGTGATAAACTTATTATCATTATTCTTTGTCATCTTTTTAAAATGGAGTGTGTAAGATTAAAACTGAGAATATCTAAGTTCAGTGGCCCCCCAAAATTAGTGTTTTACACTAATATTTCAACATTTAAACATTTGAGTGGTCTTCTGTTAAATGTGTTGCAGTAGTTTTTCATTTAGACTGGTCTCTTGATATTTTACTTTGTAATTTCTAATATAATAAAACAATTCAAAATATGTTTTCTTTCATATTCTAATGAATAGTTCAAACTTAAAGAACCATCAATCAGCTATACTTACCCAAGCATTCATTATCAGTTAAAAGTTTAGGTTTGAAAACTTTCCAAAATGAGTTTGTACATTTTCCTGACTTTGTAAATTAAGAATATTGGGTCAAACTATTATTTATTAGTGCTGAGGTTCATAGATGTTATTTTCATTGTTTAAAAATGAAGTAACTAACCCTCAGAGAAATTGAGATGAAGTGGTAGAACATGAATGAGCACATGAAATTCACGTTAAAAATGAATTTTGCATTAGAAAGGATTTGGTGATTTTTTTTATCATCAGAATATTCTCTCCACTGGAAGGTAAAGTTGATGAAAGAACAATCCATATCTCTTTTTCTTACTTTAGTCTTGCCAGTGCCTAATATAGTGCTTGATGCATAGAAGGCAGTCAGTAAGTAAGCAAGAAATGAATACCTCACAGCCATCAAAAAAACAGATTATCAGGATCAGTTGGAGCTAGTAGACGTATTCCTGGTTTCACATTTCAGCTCTGCCATGTCCATTTGTGTGACTTTGGATGAGCTACTTCTCTGTACAAAAGTTGCTAGGATACCAGTACCCAACTCTCAGAGTAGTTTGAGGATTAAATAAGTTGATGTACACAAAGTGCCAAGTACAGTGCCTAGCACACAGACAGTCTTGAATGTCAGCTTTTCTTATTTAGGACAGCCATTCTCAAGCCTTTTGGTCACAGGAACCCTTACAAGCTATTAAAAACTATTGAAGATCCCCAAATAGATTTTGACTATTTGGGTTATATTTATTTATGTTCACCACTTTAGAAATTAAAACTGAGAAAATTTTAAAACACAAGTATACACAACACACATTTCATTAGCCATCAGAGTGATATTATCACCTGTCATGTAAGTTCTTGGGAAACTCAACTGTGCACTTGTAAGCATGTGAGAGTGAAAAAGGCAAATAACATTAAATGAAAATAGTGTTGACCTTGCAGATTCCCTGGAATGTTCCTGAGGAACCCTTAGGGTTTCCCAGACACCTTTTAAGAACTACTGATTTAGCACACGTTACTGTGCTAAGAATCTGGGATGTACAGAAACACGTGACACATTTGATGCTCTCAGTTAGTGAAAGAGAGAAACTCGTACACAAGTTCTGACCGTAAAATTGAGCACTGGTAGAGTGCATGGCCCAGTGCTATCAGAGTGTCAGGAAACAGTGATCCTCTGTGCTAGGAAGGAGGGCAAGAAGGAAGATGCCACCAAAGAGAAGTTACCTGAGCACTGTTTGGAAAGAGAACTCAGATTATTCCATTACGCATACATCCAAAAATCCACTTCTGCGCAGAGCCAACGCTACTGTTTTCACAATTTTTAAATCATGATGTAGTGATTACGACACATATAAATTACTTTTAAAATGTATTATCCATGAATTAGATGAAAATATGAACCATAAATTTTGACTATGTTAAGATAAAAGCGTGACCCTGAATATATATAAAAACATGTAAGTAAATATTCACATACTCTAATTCATCATTCACCTGAGCTCAGTTTTCTCATTGGAGATCTGTTTCTGAAGCTATGGGCAGAACAGAGCCTAAGACAAGCAAAAAATTAGACCCATGGGACAGATTGAATGAAAACAATTTCTACACATAACATGTTTAACTTTTTTCTTTCTCATGAACAAAACTACTCCATTCTTTTTCCTCTCTTAATATATATTAAAAGACAGATAAAAACAAAAACAACCAAACCAAGAAAAATACTTGAAGGCATCTTTTCTCTGTTTGATCATAATAGGCTGTAATTCAGAAATTAAAGCTGTAAAGTTGCTTTCTTTTTCTTCTTTTTCTTTTTCCCTTGTTTCATTCCCTCAGGGAGCAAATCAGCAGGTGCTGAATTACGGAGTGTGTATAATACCTCTTTTCAGAAACCAATACACCAGAGCTATTTTTACTGTTTTTCAACGTAAGAACTATCTATAGTTAGCGTAGGTATACAAAATTAAGAGATGAGTTGTCAAAGGAGGGAGACGTAGATAAAGTAAAGAAAGGCCAATCAGAAAAATTTATGCTTCCTGTTGGGGCAAGACACACTCTGCCTACATAAAATTTCCTGCTCTGGAGACTGAATCCCTTGCCACACCAAGAAGGAGTAGTATTTTCCATCCTACCTTAAAGATTACAGTTGTTGATTTTTTCAGAAATAAGCAATCTATATTAGTTTGATATTATATAATTATCAATTTGCAACCGGATCAGTGATTGGAATATATATTTTCACTGTGTTGCATTCTTTTGATTATTTTATGAAGTCTATACTGGTATTGCAAATATAATGCTCTGGGGAAAATGTGACACTTGTGAATTGCCAGATAAGTAAAACTTCACTAATTTGGAAAAATCCAAGTGAGAAGGCCGTGTGACTCAATGAAGAATCAGAATCAGAGGCTGCTTTAAAGGACATGTAAACATATACTGTTCCCAAAGAGACTCTCAGGAAGATTCAGCTGGGCTTGCCTTAATGAGTGTAGAAGAATCACTTAGCATTGTACAGGAAGCGACTACAATTAGATAATACAAAAATGTTTTTTACAGTGCTTGCAGAAAGTTGGCTCTTTCATAAATAGCCTAGCTCTTAAACTCTCAAATGTGTATATTGCCTACTTTGTCAAATTAATACCAGTAATTCTGTTCATTTTCCTTAATTAAGGTGGATTATAAATTCATAATGATTTACTATGATTACATGATGATTTTTATTCTATATTGATGATATGAGAGAGAAATCATTTAAGGTGCTTTGAAAAATGCTGAGAGTATGTATTTGGGTTCCTTTTTTACACACCAGGAAAACAGACACAGAGGGGTCAAATACCTCACCGAGGGAAAAATAGGGATTTAATAGCAATTGTAGATGAAAGATCTTTATCTCTTGATTCATAACTAAGTTTCCAACAATTAAGTAGGGGATAGCCATTCAATAAGGCATTTTGTAGGGATCTTTTCTAGCTGAAGAATATAAAAGAGATGAAAGTATTGTCCTTACCACTTATTTAAAATGCAAAAATAAATGTTTATTTAAATTTGTTACTATAGAATGCATTTAAATTAAAGGTGAATTTAATAGCATAGCTGTCTTGTTTATAAGATTTTGTTTAACCTCAAGTGCTTGCAAGATATTGAGTGTTTTATTGAGCCTTTTTTTTTTTTTCTGTTTATAGCTACGGCAGTCTCCAGTGAACAGAACCCTGTTATTATAATTGCTGTGGTTGCAGTGGCCGGGACCATCATTTTGGTGTTCATGGTCTTTGGATTCATCATTGGAAGAAGGTAGAAGACAAAATTTGTTCTAATCTCTAACATAAAATGTGTTGATTTTTTAGAATTATGTCAGCCTATTACTTATTGTTTAGTTTAGAATGTTAAATAGTAAATGCAGACATTTGTTGTCTCATATGAAACATTGAAGGTCAATAGATTTCCATTCTCCCAAGGTCAGAATGTAGTGTGAGCTTGATCATTGGCTTTAGTTTAAGAGGAATGAGTATTGTAATTTCTATTGGGTGACTTTTTATTAGCTATTTTCAGAGTTAGATTTTTGTAATAAACAGAGAAGACACCTGGGGAAAGATTTACTCTTTTAGTTAATGGTTTGTGGAAACCATTTAAAATCTGTTGTTGTTGTTGTTTTTTCAGGAAAAAATATAAGCAAATATTCACTCATTGATAAGTCTAAATCTATGAAATATGTCCCTTCCACAATGTCTCACGCAAAGACTTTATATTCTCTGCTTTTTGTAAATCATGTGAATTGCTATATTATTATTGAGTTCAGAACTATGGACAGAAAGTTTATGTATTTTGTCTATAGCTCTAACTAGCATGTTGTTAAGTAATTAAGGTATATGATACTGGATTTTAAATATATAAAGTGAGATTATTGGTTGAGAATAATCATCAAAAATCTGATTTTTTTCCAGGCACTGTGGTTATAGCAAAGCTGACCAAGAAGGGGATGAAGAGCTTTACTTTCATTGTAAGTGTTTGGCTTTTCTTTATTATTATTTACCCCAATTAATACAGAAACCTGGTTGTTAATATTGGCATGAATAAATTCCTAATGCATCAGGCTTGAAAATATATCATGAGCTCAAAATGTTACATTAAAACATTTGAACAAGATATGCAGAATGAAGATCGTATGATGTGAATTTTTAAAAAATATATTCAGATGTGTAATCTCTCATAAGAAATTTTAATATAACTGCAAGGATATTCAGTAGCTTTTATGTCACAATTGTTCTTTTTGCAAACTTTGCCCAAGTGTTTCATATCATTCTAATAATTATTCATTAAATGTTGCATGTGCCCATGTTGTAGCTCAGGAATGCATTTCAAGTTAGAAGGATAGGCCCTTTTTTTTCTACCCAATGAGTGATGATATAATGAAAGACTAAGCTAAGGAGCCTCTTTCTCTCCATCTACTGTAAAATGTCCATCACAGATGATATTTCAAGGGACGTAAATAGTATAATAATAGGATTCAATCCTCTGATGTTTTCCTGTGGATCTGGGCTACCTGATTCTTAAAAGTTCATTTTAGAAATAATATCAGAAGAAAGCTCAGGGAACCAAAGAAAATAGATGCCCGACTGCATTAATCTTATCGTTGTTGCATGTGGATGGCAAGCAAAAAACTGAGAGCCATGCAAGTAAATGTTGACTTCTTGCAGTCAAAGTAAAATCCTAACAGGGAAATGATTTTAGCTCTGATAATTGATGATGCTCTTATCCAAACCCATTATTCCTATTTTTAATCCTTGAAAATATTGAAAAATAATTTTATTTATTATTTTTCTTAGTAACCATAATCTTTATGAAAGTTTCTCATGGGGAGATAAATTTCCTGTAAATGGCATAAGAATTACATCTATTTTTGTGTTATGTATCAAACTCTTATGTCAGTTTCTAAGAAGATATTGTCATATACCCCTTCTAAAGTCACAGGAATATGGAAGCATCAATCAGGGAAATGTGTGGTTGAAAGAACACAAATTGTGAACACCATTATTATCATTCCTAAGTTTCTTCAGTGTGTTATTAATTGTTGAACCAATAGTTCCCTTAACTTTAGTTTCCAAAAGAAAAGTGGCTTTACATATTACATATCCAAATTGATGATGAAACTCTGTAAAATTTCAACCACTGATGGCAGGAAGGGTATTGGGACACTAGAAATTATAGTGAAAGGTATGACCAAAGGGCGCTTTATCATGAAGTTTAAGTTTCAAGGCCCCTCACTTTCACAGACTCCTTTCAAGGCCCTGGAAGAGCCCTAGCAAGTTAGTGTGTAGAATATTTTTTCTTAAAGAAAGTATCCCAAATTGTAGAAGGTTCAAGCCCCACAAAACTTAAATCTGCCCCTGATTATGACTGAATACCTGTGATTCTGCCCCCTCCCCCCGGGATGATTTGATATGCTCCCAATGTCGGTGCGTCCTCTTGCTAATCTGGCAGTGATTTTGTGACAAGTCCCAGTAATGAAAGTACCATAGGCCGTTTACACCTAGAGGATATACAGAAAAAGTGGAAGTTACATTTTTTTTCTCTTTCATGACATGAGAGAATACTTTTAACACTTCCCCAGACAGAAAGGAGAGGATCAAAACTTGAATGCATTAATTTTTGTATCGAGTTTAAAATGTATATAGAAGAGTGACATAAGACTATAGTTGCTGGAATCCTTGACTCTATCTATATGTGAATAATTGGATGGCAAAATCATTTAATAACACCTTAATCAGTATGTCACTTTTCTTTTCTTTATTGAGGGTATCTGAGACATCCCCAAATGATCAAATGCTGCCTCTTAGTTTTTTTACTTTTAGCGTGAAGGTTAATGCTGAAGGTAAATTAAAACATGGCTTACCTAAAACATGATGTATAGCCTAATGCTTAATTGTCATCACTCAGTTTTGATATTTTGATGCCATTCCCTTTTTTTACATTTGACATCCAGTTTGTAATTAGAAAAAAATAAAGCTGCATGTGTTACCTGCTAACATAGAAAAGATAAACTTGAGGTATATATAAACAGTTTTCATCTCTAGAGCAAAATATCAGTGGTGGTTTTAAGATGTTTAACATTCATGAGAAATGTAAATGAGATATTAAAACACAGAAAAGCTCCTACTCTTAAATCAGGAAAAACAATAGACCAAAATATTCAGAAATTACATCAAAATTTTTCTTATTTTAAAGCATCCATTTTGAAACGAGTAATGAAAAAAAAAAGTACACTTAAGATATCCTATCTTGGTAAATCCTTGATATTTTTGAATTACCCTTTTTACAAGGATATCTTTTCTTGTCATTTGTTGAGAACCAGGCATTTTATTTGATTTTATGACTGTATTTACAATACGTAAAGTACAAAACTGTGGTCACCAGCTATTTACAAGTTGGTGTCCTTTTATTCCTTTAGTATAAAAACAATTTCCTTAGGTGCTAAGACACCAGATTGAATTTTTACAGAAACATGAAAGCAACCATTTTACTAGCTTTTAGAGCACTGAATTTAATAGAATGTCCAGTCATTTGTATCAGGCGCCCTCCACTCTCCATGGCCCCAAGTGTTACATTTAAAGATATAAACACGATGGAGGAGTTTAGTGAAGCAATTCCAATTTACATTTTGTTTCCTCCTACCATTTCTTCTAACAATGTCTTTGAATCCAAGCCGGGCAGTATTTCATGTTTTTATGCCAAAATTGCTCTGGCCTGTCAAAATGTTTTATGACAGCTTGAATAAAGAACCATCAGAGACCCGTTTGAGATGCAGAAGGCTACCTCCAATCCAGCTCCCTTATCACAAAACCAAACCAAAAAGAAAGAAAAAAAAAAAAAAAACAATGAAAGAAAGGAAGAGAATAAAAAGGGAGAAGATGGCTCATTCTCCATCTGCCTACCAATCTAGGAGGTTAACCTATTGTTTTCTTCCCTTCTCTCTTTTTCTCTTCCCCCCTTTCCCTGTACTCCTTTTTCTCTCTTTTCTCTTTCTATCCCCTCTCTCTTTTCTTCTTGTGTTTTTTTTTTTTTCATGTTCAGCTTTAGTAACAAATGAGCATCTGTCAGTTTTATAGACTGCAACAGTAATTGTTTAAGACAATCAATTTTGGATAAACAATCAACTACAGCAGAATAATTCAAGATTTTAAAATCCCATTTTTCCTTTATACATTCTGCTTCTTTTTGTTTGTTATATGCTTATTTTAAAAATATAATTTCAATTTGATGTGATGACATAAGCACAGTTAGGCTGCAGTGTAATGCATAAAGAAATATATTGTTCTCCAAATAGTAAGATTTAATGAAAAGATTGTTCAGTGGCTTTGTTAAAAACAATAACGTTTTTTTGAGGATATAGTGTATCTTTTCATTGCATTAATATAACCAAATATATGCCTATCTATCTTATCTTTGTCTTTAACCAAATGATTAGATTTGGAATACATTATTGTAATTGATTTAAAGTTGACATAGCATTATCTGTTACCTGCATGCTTCTGGGTGCATTTTAAGAAGATTTTAACTTTTAAGATGATTCTATGTTGTTTGACTTTTGACTACCTTTTCTGAGGCATATTGGCTACCTCCTCATAGCAGTTAAGATCTTCCAGAGCCTTATAACTGAAAGTTCATATAAACCATTCCTCTTTCAAATTACTGTCATACATGGTTAGCAGATCCCAGGAATATTGTAAATTTTCTAACTGTACTCTGCACTTTGTACATCTGGCCTCTATTGCCCTTCAAGGTGAAGAAGAAACTGTGTCATAGTAGATTTCTCTCTGGTTCTGTGATAGCAGTCCCTCACATCTTGTATTAATTTATATGTCTATGTCAATGGTGGTTGGTCTTTAAAAAAATAAATCAAAAGAATAAGTAACATGTCTAACTGTTTTTAATATTGCTGTCAGTGTAGTAGGCTACCTGTAAATGAAATGTCTTCTTTTCCCAGTGTATTAATTTGATTGATTGACTGAATGATAGATTTACAAATGTGTTTCCAAGTCCATTACAAACCTCAGTATGGCTTGAACTATGCCATGATAGCAGTGAATTTAATTAAACCTCCAGTCTGATAAGAGTCATGTCAGAGAATTTCGGTGATGTCTTTTGTTGATTTACTGGAAAAGCAATTCAGTTAGTAAACTATGAACTGGATCCTATGTTACCTATAGAAGCTTGCAGATAATACCTATACGCCCGCAGACTGAAGTAGTCTGTTAAAACTGCTGTGAATCAGGTGATGTGGAAGCAAGTTCACTGTTCCAAGGAGCACTCTGCATAATGAAATTCCTGGGCTGACTGCACAATAAGTGCTTTGCTTCATCACAGTCATGCTTTCTTACATCATTACAGTTAAATTTCCAGGCACCAAAACCTACATTGACCCTGAAACCTATGAGGACCCAAATAGAGCTGTCCATCAATTCGCCAAGGAGCTAGATGCCTCCTGTATTAAAATTGAGCGTGTGATTGGAGCAGGTAAGGCTGTTGTAACTTCCTTGTTCAGCTGTTCCATTTAGCCAAGATTGAAAGTCATACATCATAATGACAGGCAAATAATTATAACTCAAGTATAGAACCTTTGCATTTACCTGAACTGTTAGAAGCAATGAGCCTGTACTTGTTTATGAAATCTTAAGAAAAAAGTGAAAAAGAAGCATGTGGTACAGAGAATCGTGTATCTTTTGTCTTCTGTTGGATTTTTAAGATATCGTTCTGTTATAAGCTATTTCGTAATAGTTCTGGCCTGTCCAAGAAATGACTTCGTATTTAAAATAATTAGAATGTCCCGAATTTTGCTGGAATATACATCTCCTCTGACTTGATTTACCATCTTCCTGCTAAGCTTTAGGTATTAGCCGTTGTGCTGTGTAATTCCATGTAGAAAATTAATATGTATGAATTATTTAAAAGGAGCATTATTTTCTATGGATACAGTGTATCTTCAGAATAATTATACATTTTTGGATCAAGTCCATTCAATCTGGCAGACATAAGTAGATATGAATTCCAGATTTTTAAATCTCTGAGAAGTATTTGCTTCTCAAGCTGTGAGAACAACAGCAATGTTTAGAATTTGCTAATGTGCCCTTATACTCTAGTAAGCAGTGTACGTTATGCAGTGTATTTCAAACCTGAATGTTGTTTCTGAAAGAGTTTTTGTCAACCCAGTTAAAAAAAATAATAGTTTGTGTAACAGTTTAGGAAAGTTTAAAAGTGCTTTTAAAGAATTTAATGCATTTATTTTGAGAGAGGAAATATTTCTGAAATTAAAATACACCTGCCTGTTCTGTTACTTCAGGAGAATTTGGAGAAGTCTGCAGTGGTCGTTTGAAACTTCCAGGGAAAAGAGATGTTGCGGTAGCCATAAAAACCCTGAAAGTTGGTTACACAGAAAAACAAAGGAGAGACTTTTTATGTGAAGCCAGCATCATGGGGCAGTTTGACCACCCAAATGTTGTCCATTTGGAAGGGGTTGTTACAAGAGGTAGATATTGATTATATATTTCATTTATCCAGCAAACTGTCAGAAATTAGTGTTATTTCATAGATACTAAAAAATCAAATTGTAAATACATTGCATATTCTTAATGAATTTTTTTTCTTGATATGTAACTGACTAAATTTTCTTTTGTGTTACCATCTCAGAAAAAAAATCAGGATAAATGAATGCAGGTTTAGAGCTAAAGAATATATCTGATAGATAGATGGAGTGACAGATATTTTCATTTAGCTTCAAAGCCACAAAAGTAATACAGTTTAGTCTTCACATTTTCTGTAAAGTGTCATTTTCTCTGAGTTTTGTTCACAAGGCAGGAGTCAGAAGAACACATTGACTTTTACTGTTTAATTTTGTGAATCATGACCACATTCCAAACAGACAGTTAATGACTCTTTGCATTTAGCAGCACTAAAAGCGTTAGAAATACTCACCACTCACCCAGTCAGTCTTTCAAAAGAGCACCATGTGTTTTATCTGGAGTGAGAAAGAGGATAACTACGAAGTTTAGATTACAGTTTTGGAAGCAACACTGTTTTTTCTTATGTATATATTTTTGTAATTTTAGGGAAACCGGTCATGATTGTAATAGAATTCATGGAAAATGGAGCCCTAGATGCATTTCTCAGGGTAAGTAACAAAGTTATTCTCCCATTCTAAATATACATGCTACCAATGTAATTTTCTGAACTTTTCTTTGCAGTGTAAAATGTGAACAGTGTAAACTTTAACAGGTCACAAAATTGTCTTTGAAAAGCAGATTAAAAGAGTCTTAGACTGGATTGAACTAGAATATTTTTGAGCATTTAAGTGATACAATGTAGTTAAAAAATAGTTTCCGTTGACATATTACCACAAGTATGGAGGACACCTGAAGCACTGTAATTTGAATACTTGTTGTAGTGTAGCATTTTACTTTTTCAGTACAATTATAAATGAAATACAGACGTAATACAGAGAAGACTGAGAAGTGAGATAGCCGTTCAATGTTGGTAGGATGATCCCAGCTCTGCTCTGTGGAACCATTTCTGTTATATTGTTATGTGAACACCAAGCCTAAAATAAAGAATTATGAACCTTTTTAGAGTTACAAGTATGTTATTTTTATAAATAATAAATTCTAAATGTAAAAACATACCTATTTTTACATGCAGAGACTTTCCACCTAAGAACGTGAACACATGTTAACATTTTTTCAAATGGCAAAGAGAAAATAATGAGAACATACATGATCTAGAATGATAAGTTCAACCCATTTTAATAAGGATCCAGAGGATTTCGAGAGGTCTTTATTGCTGCATCTTGATGATATGCAAGATGCAACTGTCATCTTGCATATGACATGCAAGATGATATGCATAACTGTCAACTCTCTGGAAGAAAGCGTCACCTAGCAAGCTCATCTGCTCGATCCACGGTCCTCATGCACCATATCTGCAATTCAGTTGGAGAAATCTGTGGGTTAAAAATATATGGTGAAAAAATATATATATATGGTGGCCAGTTGGTTGCAAAGAGTGCTCAATTCTACTTGCTAGTACATGTATTTTAAAGAATCTTGGTTATAAGTAATGTACCTACGGATAGCAATGAAAAGTATAAAGTGAAAACCAAGTCAGCCAGTATAATCCTTTTCTACCTCTTAGTTTCTCTTCATCTTTACTCAAAAGTTTTTTTACCTTTACATTTTTTACCATTTGGAGAAAGAAAGCTAATATATGTATCTTTATCCCTTTTATATTTTTAGATTATTTGTGTAATTTTTGGCAAGTGAGGAAAACAGTTAGCTGTCAGGGATCACTTTTTTTAATATTCCATTCCCTAACTTCGATTTAAAAATTAGCATATACTTTTGGATTTGCACAATCTGAAATTATTATTAGTTAATGTTAACAACACATCCATATAAATAACTAAATGATTATCAGAACTCTTTTTTATATTACCTGACTATCAAGTTAAATCAGCACCTGTTATGTTTTTCACAAGTGTCTACACTACGTAGAAAATTAACTGGTGATTCCTAGTATACAATAGAAAATGACTAGGGTGCAGACATTTTTCATGGTGATTTTTTTTCCCTTTCAAAGTATAGCTAACTGGACTTTCATTTTTGTCTTCCTGTAGAAACACGATGGGCAATTTACAGTCATTCAGTTAGTAGGAATGCTGAGAGGAATTGCTGCTGGAATGAGATATTTGGCCGATATGGGATATGTTCACAGGGACCTTGCAGCTCGTAATATTCTTGTCAACAGCAATCTTGTTTGTAAAGTGTCAGATTTCGGCCTGTCCCGGGTTATAGAGGACGATCCAGAAGCTGTCTATACAACGACTGTAAGAAAAAGTCTATTACTGCACCTTTTCATATTCCTGCGATTTTCCTACCAAGAAAGCAGGGCCTAATAATATAAAGCTAAATGGGAGAAAAGAGGCAAATTGATCTCAGCTTTTTGTTGTTGCTATTTTTTTCCTTTTGGAAGAATCTTTGTTGCTTTTACAATCTACATATAGGCTAAGATGAGAAGTAATGATAAAAATGAGAACAGCTCATTTTTTATTGGGATGTTCATATAAATAATATACACATACAACATTTGGTTACTAGCAGTCATAATTGTAGCAGAAAAATATAATCCCATTTTAATAAAGGTTTTAATAAAAGATTAACTATGCTAATTCTTATAACTTTTGTAAGATTAGAAAAAGGGAAAATATGAGGATTTACTTATATACTATTAATATTATTCCAATATTTCATTCCATTTTAGTAGCTGTTTTGTCTAATTTGTCATTGTCCTCTCGACTAGACTCTTGCCCTACAACCACATAGGTCCATTATTGATTTGCCTTAAAAATGAAACTTTAACTGTGACATTTTAAAAAACAGATTAGTAACTTTAAATGCACTTAGAGAAATTCAAGATGAATAGACCTGATACTGCTGAATTGCCAACCAAATACAAAAGTGTTTAACTGTAGCTTAATGGTTCTGCTATAAATGTTTTATACATTATTATATATACTTAAAATGTCAATTTCATTTTATACAGGGTGGAAAAATTCCAGTGAGGTGGACAGCACCTGAAGCCATCCAATACCGGAAATTCACATCAGCCAGTGACGTATGGAGCTATGGAATAGTCATGTGGGAAGTTATGTCTTATGGAGAAAGACCTTACTGGGACATGTCAAATCAAGATGTAGGTATTACACTACTTAAACAAAAAGGATTTATTTAATACATTAATATTCATATTATGGGAACGTGTAGGTAATGGCTCATATGAAGAAACTTTTATAGAATCATAAAAAGATGATTGTTGAGTTTTCACAATTATTACCACAAATTACCACAATAATTACCATAAATTAATGGTTCAGTTAATTTCATTTTGTCTTCATTTTGAAGAATTGCTTTTTCTTTTTTAATTTAAATTCTCTGGACACAATAGAAGCCTGCAAAGGATATTTCTCCTTAATAAAGGTAATCAAGCTGAGCTTGCACACCTGTAGTGGGAGAGTCACATGAATAAAAGAATCATTTGCAGAGGGGAGGGTTAGGAAGGTTGTGTTTGATTTTGTTGTTACAGCTTGTCTTTCTTTTCTTTAATTTCCTGATAAAATCTGTTTAAATTATCTATTGTCGATTGATTTACTTAAATTTTAATTTCATGAGATAACCTAGATTTTATGATCAATATTGGTGTTTCATAGTGATATTTTAGAATGTAATCACAATGGGACTATCTTTGGAAATTTCTTCTAAAAATACAACTTATTAAATGTGTATCTTGTTACTAAGGCATAAGATACGTTGTTATCCTTTAAGAAGCTGATGATAGTTCTTGAGCGTATACATCTCACACCAAGAAACCATTTATAAAACAATATAGCATAAGTGCAAGTAAATATTTGCTTCTCTAAGTTGAATTTTACGAAATTAACATTTTTGTAAGCCAGAAGCTTTCAAGTACTGGCAGATTCATGTGGCTTAATTTATTGAAAATATGAGTGAAATTTAGATAAAAGTAGAGCAAATGTAAAGTCTAGGAAGGTACCCTGGATTTGAACTAGAAATATGGAGAAGACCTTGGTTCATAGTTGATTAGAGAATTTGCCAAAGGAGCCCTTTGGAAAGTCCAGAAATAAAGGCTTAGTGAAGTGTTTGGGGACCAACCAAATAGACTCCTATGCATCTCCTATAAGGGAGATGCATACATCGTTAGTGATTTGAAACGAAGGTTAGGTTGGGGCAAATTGATGAAAGCCTTTTTTTGAAGGAATTTGGAAATGGTAAAAATGCACGCTCTTGAAGAATAGAGTAAAAAACTAAGTGCTGCTTGAAGAAATTCTATATTACCATTGAAAAGAAGGATGTGAAAAGCAAACCGGTTTGGAGTAGTCAATTCTCGAGGTACTATAAACATGGACAGCAATAGATGCTGACTAACATTAAAGTTGAGTTATTTTTCAAAAACAGATCATGATCATTGTTATATAAAATTAGTATCCTTTTTTATTTTAGAATTTTCCACATCAAGTTCCTATGGTTCTTAAAACTTATAAATAGCTATTTTTTGACAACTAAAATGAGACAGCTTGTTGGTAAGGTAATTTTCAATACATTTTTTAACAAATTTTTGAATTGGCTGAAAAAGTCACAGCCTAAAGAGGGGGAGTTTGAAATCAGTGAAATCTTTTGCTATTTCGAATTGAATAATGACATAAAATTTTTTTATTTGGGGTTTTTTTTTTTGGTTTTGGTTTTTCAAAGATAAAAGTCTGAATGATGAGTCCGTTTGGCAGAGGCAAAGTTGTTAATATTTGACAGGTCTCAGTGTCAAAGATTTCATGGACTGTCAAAATGTGGGCAAACAAATCCTTGGGGCAGAGAAAGAGAAATATTTACATTTCCCTAGACACTCGGTAGAGTTTCATTTCTTTTGACACCTTCCTTCTGTACTAGATTCAAATATAAAGGGAATGACAGGAATATAAGATGACTTAAATTCAAAGTTCCCTTAACTTCTAAAAATAAATAATAGAAATGGTTAAGAAGAAAAAAAATAAATATCTTCAATTTAGTTTTTAGTATTCCCTACTGTTTTTCTTGAAAATTAAATATCATAAATGTATATTTAGTCTATCAAGTATTAATAAATATTTTTACTGATCAAATGAAATTTTTATAGGCACAATGAAGTTTACTTCTGACCTAGAATATTTTAGCACCATCTTTCTTCTTTTTTTAATCACAAAGGTCGGAATTATTAAATTCAAACACAAGAAATTACCTATGCAGTTCAATTTTTATAGTGAAACTGATATTAATATTCTTCTTAAAGCATAATATTCATTATTTTATACTTATGTTAAACTGGTATTTGAGCAATTATATGTTTAATCTTCAATATACAAATGGTGGGAAAAACTGGATAATTTAAAATAATGAATTCCATTCTAGCAAAAAAATTCTCTAGAGAAAAGCTTTTTTCTTGGAGTCTCTGGGTAGGAGACCATGGAGAGACTTAAGTGACCTGCCAACTCCCTGATGCATATGGAAATCCTCTGTATATGTGAATATATGTTATTTTTCTGGGACTGTTGCTTTCATCAGATATTCAGAGACATTAATGTTTTAAAAATCAGTCTAGATTGATCGAGAGAATCACCCTTGATTGAATCAACTCACTTTATATTGTTTAAATTTAGTTGCTAGAAATTTGTTAGGGATTTTAGAAAGCCCTCAAATTTCAATACCTCGGATTACAGGCGACTTTTCTTAAGTCACCATGAGAACAAGATCTAAGTTGATAGTTAATATTTGTCAGGAACTCCACAGAATTCTAGGCTGAAAGCTAAATAAAGTGAGGTTTCTGTGATCACTCTGAAGAAATAAAAAAGAGGTACACTAGTCCCTTAGTATCCATGGGACATTGGTTCCAGGACTTTGGCAGATACCAAAATCTGAGGATGCTCAAGTCCCTTATACAAAATGACATTGTATTTGCACTAAACTTGTGCCCATCCTCCTGTATACTTTAAATTATCTCTAGACTACTTATGATACCTAATACAATATAAATGCTATGTAAATAGAGATGAATACAATGTAAATGCAGTGCAAATAATTACTGGTGTGTGGCAAATTCAAGTTTTGCTTTTTGGAATTTTCTGGTTTTCCTTTTTCTTTTGAAATGTTTTCATCCATGGCTGCTGAATCTGAAAATGTAGAATCCTCCCAGGATATGGAGGGCTGACTGTATTGTAAAATCAATGAGGTAGATAGTGCCAGGAGGCTTTAGTTGCACTCTAAAGCAGGGAATAAGCAAGAAAATCTTGGGAAAAGATAATATGCATATGTATGAAGTTCCCCACACCCAAATAGGTTTATCACAGGATTACACCTCACTGTTTTTCATGTGCCCATAAATTTCCTGAGTTTTAACTGCAATGGAATCAGTTAGAATCTAGGTATTTGCAGTTAAAACCAAAAGGGTAGGCTTTCCCAATAAATTTCCAACTTTCATTCTTCTGTAAAATCTGTAGATGTTTAGCCCTTTCCATTAATGACCTTTCAAAGACAGAACTTATATGTATAAATGCAGTCAAATATAATACATAATACACAAATTGGAAATACTTATATTTGGCATTCACAGCGGCTGTCTTTTAATTGAATTTATGTCTTAATTAGTCCGAATATAATTTTCATAGTCAAATTATGAAATTTTAAAATTCTTCATTATATGGATTACTTTTTTTCCTGTTTATAGTACTCAACAAAATCATTTCTTCTTACCTTAAGGTAGGCCAATAAATCATCCAATTTACTGGTAGGTAGTCACAAGGATAGTAAAAAATTAAGCACCCATAAAGATAGGAGACATAAAGATAATTCTTTAAAGTGGTCCATGAAAAGACATTTAAGAGCTTTGAAAATATAATATGCTTGTAACTAAGTTTATCCTCAGCTAAACTGTGAGCCCTCAACTTTTCCTTTTAAAAGTCACCACTGATTTATTACTTTTTTTATATTAAGATATAAAAAATTGTGGATTTTTTGGTAAAACTTTGCTGTAATCCTGTAGGTGGGGTCCAAAATATTTAATTGCCTAAAATGTGGGTCATGTTATTGTGAGGTTAATGAGATGAAAATGGGCATAAGTGGAGAACAGAAGCCAATCATGTTATCTCCCATTTTGAGGTATTATAGGCCCATTATCATGGGGTCTGTCTGTGCTCCTTTTTCTCTTAACTAGTGTCATACTGTAGTAATACTGAAATACATCTCGGCAAGCAAATGTGTGTTTTCCAAGTATTTCTCTGCAGTCTAAGAAGTGTCCCCTGTTGGATCCCAGTGTTCTTTTAAAATGTCATTTAACCTAGTCACTTCCTATCCCTCTGGGAATGATCTAGAATTAGAAATTGCTATGAATATTTTCCTTTTTTTCTTTGACTTTTATTATAATGCTAAGGCCATACCTCGACAGGCAAATCCAAGGGGTTTCTAGTAATTTCACAAAAAGATGTTTTAAATGAATTCCATGGATAATCACATAATGCTTTTGGAAGTGTAGGATCAGTCATCTTACTGTGTGTTTTGTTGTTTCTGAGAACGTGTAACTATTTGCACAGCACACTTTTTGTTTTCCCAGTTGGAAATATAATGCAGCTCTCAACAGCATGGGCTCTGGTCAGACAGCCTCCATCAAATTCTGTCTCTTCTACTGACAGCTATGTGATGTTTTCCCGGTGCTTAACTTCTCAGCACCTCCGATTCTTTGTCTCTAGAATCAATATAAAAATACCTGCCTAATAAGGTTTTTGTAAAGATTAAATAGATAATTAAAACAATGCTAATCGTATAGTAAGTATTCAATAAATATTTACTATGATTATTGTATCCTTAAAAGATAACTTGTTTCTCTGGCAGGCTAACCAGATAAAACCTGCGGAACCTCAAGTCTCAGTTCCTGGCTGAATCATCCCTTGAGGGCGGGTTTATCCTCAACAGGCTTGCCTTGAATCATGCCAAACTATGTCCTATAGAGACCAAGGTTCGCAGCACGTATCTCTGGTGCCCCTGTAGGTAGGAGCGTGATTGTTAATGGCAGCTTTGGAGTCCCAAAGTCCATTCCCAGTCCAGAGCGTCTCTTATTTTAATTATACTTTGCTGCTGCTCCTTTAAAAATTTGTAAACCACTGTGTTTTTTGTTTTTGTTCTTTTTTGCGGTACGCGGGCCTCTCACTGTTGGGGCCTCTCCCTTTGCGGAGCACAGGCTCCGGACACGCAGGCTCAGCGGCCATGGCTCACGGGCCCAGCCGCTCCGCAGCACGTGGGATCTTCCCGGACCGGGGCACGAACCCGTGTCCCCTGCATCAGCAGGCGGACTCTCAACCACTGCGCCACCAGGGAAGCCCAACCCCTGTGTTTTTGAGAGCTAGAAGTTTCATTTTGTGTTGATAAATGTTCTCTGTTCTAATACTAGGAATCGTCAAATTTCTGTAGTGCAATAGGATAACTACAGAAGTTTACTAACTCTTTCATTCCTGTAAGAGTTATTTCATGTTACTTTATTCATTGGCACAAAGATTTAAGAATATATTGTGCTCAAAGCCAAAGCATTCTAATTGGAGAGCTGTTGAAGGCTATTTTGTCAAGAGGATCATGATAAGGTTTAGATGTACATTTCAAAGATTATTTAGAAGGAAATAAAAAAGGAAAGATTTCTCTACCTGCATTGTTCCTTTCAGAGCTTCTGAGAAAAAGGTACAAGTGGGGAAATAGGAGGTGATAGAAAATAGTAAGCATTGCCCCAATCTTATGAGCATGGGGGTGGAGTCCCATCAATTCAGAAAAATACTGCATATGTTCAGATACAGGCAACCTCAAGATAGAGGAAAGCCACTCTTTTCCCCATAAAAATAAATGTTTACTATTTGGTCATTTTGAATATATAAAGTTTTACCAGTTATTAATTTACTTATTCACAACTTGAGCCACTGTTTAAATAACTTAATCCAGCTTTCCAAAGCATATTATTTTTAGTTTTATCTAACTTAACATAGAGCAATTTTGAATCCTAAAATAGCGCTTTCCCTGGAGTGTTATACAAAGCCACATGAAATTCTTTGCATTTAAAAGTTTTTTTTTAATTTAATTCCTCCTGTAGTTATATGTTGATGATCTTTACAGAGGTCCCATTTGTGTATGTTTTCTTGTGTGCTTTTTAAAGGGATATTATAGAGGAATGTTTACAATGATATCCAACATTTGTAGTTACAGAGTCATAAACAGGAAAATTTTAAAACTCTCATACGACTTTCACTAGCATTCAATACCAACACTGATTAAAGTCACTTAACGCTAAAGTGTTTTCTCCCTAGCTGTTATTCAAAATAAAGTACTGAAGGAAAGATCCCATAGTGTGAGACTTGGTAAAGACATAACTACAAAACTATGGGATAATGGCTCCATTACTGCAAAAATAAATATATATTTATGTGCTGTATTTTAATCGATTATGTTCATGGTATTTTCTACCACACTTCCCCCCACCCCATACCAATTTAATAAAACAAATATAAAGGTAACATTTTAAAAATTGTTGTATTCAAAATTAATAATAAACTTTAGGGTAAATAAGCTTTAAAACAAAAGTACATAAGCAAAAATAAATAATTTTCACATATTTAGGAAGTAGTATCATCAGAAAGTGGTGACTAATTGTCTGTGCATGTAAGAGAGTCTAGATTGTTCTCATTTCAGCTCTCTGGATGGGATGACTGGAAGTGTCATTAAATGAAAGAGTAAGAGCTTTGGGGAAAGGTAAAAAAATTCAATTTTAAATAAAGTATGAAGTTCCTATGGAAAATCCAGGGGAAGATATCTAGTAAACTAATGGACTTACAGCCTAGTGATCAGGGGAGATTTGGGGCTGAAGATTTTATACTTATGAAATTTTTCAAAAATTATTCTATTTAAGTTTATCTCTTTACCTTTTAAACTTTATCAATTTACATATATAAATTTTCCTTAAAGAAAAGTGGACACGGTTTTTCTTATACAGAGGATTTTGTCTAAAAATTGTTGATGCTAGCTACTTCATTTATTCCATCCTACAACCTTTCACATTTTAATGTGCTATTCTTGAATGTCAGCAAGCATCTTAAGGATATGTTTCCCTACAAATATTAAGTTCACTGACGTTTCTTAAAGCCAGCTTTTGTCTGCCTACTTTAGTCCTGTTTTCTTCAAAAACTCAAGGTTACCTCTTTTTTTTTCCAGAGAGCCATTTTTTCCTACATTTCTATTACTATTATGTTAGTATCAAAGGATTTGTTAATCCCTCTTGAATATTTTGATGTTTTACAAGTCCTTCTTATTTGTGTTTTTTTGCTTTCCTATTATTTTCCCTGTGCTGCTCAGATTTGTAACAATGTCTGATTTTAAAATCTTTTTTTGCTTTCCATATAAATAAAAAACCCAAGTCGAAATAAGTAATTTTTGGACTTTCTGATTGCCGTGTACAAATGTTTATGGAGGCTTAGTGTGCATTAACATTCAAAGATTGATACAAATAGCCTCTTAGGCTGTTAATAGATATAAATGGGTAGTGATGTGCTGATAAAAGTTTAACAGCCAGCACTCTGAGTGGGAAACTGATTTGTAACCTTTCCCAATTTCCTGGTATAACACCTTCCTCCCTCCAGCCCCTAAGGCTGGTTTCAGTCTGCCTGTGTGAGGTCACGGGACTTGGAGTTGGGAAGTGATCCAATCACCTTTATGAACAGTACAAATAGGTTCTAACACAATACTGTATCTTGTAACACTATACAGTTCATCAGTATATAAGCTTCATATTGTTTAAAATAATAGTGTGCTTGGTAACATTTTCTGTCATAGTACATTCACATATTTGGATATCTTGTTGAAAAGTATCATTTGAACTCTTCAAAAAGTGAAACTTTGTGGTAGGGGCTAATTTTGGGTAACTCAGACCTTCTTTTTACAACTTGAGGAATTCATACATAAATGTATGGGAAGATATGTACATGCACAGCTATATACAATAAAATGGTTCCGTTAACATCTTCCCTTTTGAAAACCTCTGGGATGACATTAAAAACGTTTCCATCTGTTGCACCCTGGGTGAGCTTAATTGCTGCTCCCTATTGCTGAATTAGCTAGGAAATGTCATCATACCCTGCGCTTCATGCACCCCTTAACAGCATGCTTAATATCCATGGATGTTTTGGAAAAAATAAGTAAGTCTTTTGCATAGCAGTGTACTTTACTCTTATCTGGATAAATCACTTTGCCTCCTGGGCAATTCATTTGATTATAATTGAATCTCAGTCAGTAATATTTTAATGTCCTTTTGGCTATTAGGTTATAAAAGCAATAGAAGAAGGTTATCGCTTACCAGCACCCATGGACTGCCCAGCTGGGCTGCACCAGCTGATGCTGGATTGTTGGCAGAAGGAACGTGCGGAAAGGCCAAAGTTTGAACAGATAGTTGGAATTCTAGACAAAATGATTCGAAACCCAAATAGTCTGAAGACACCCCTGGGAACGTGTAGTAGGTAAGAAATAGCTAAAGAAATGAAATCTGGGAGAAATTCAAACTTCATATGAACCATTTATCTCCTCAGCCCCACTCCAATGGCAAATCGACATTTGTGTTAAATTATTAAAGTCCATATTAAATTTCTTATCTTTATAGAAGTTTTTTTTTCTTTTCAGATGGCTTGCCTTAGTTAAATCAGTGTTTAAAGAGATCTATTCATTGTTATTGCCTTAAATAAAATTTATGATCAATATCACTCTGTCATTTTAGAAAACTTTCTCAGTGGATTTGTGTGATTAGGTGGCATTTCACATTTTCAAATTATCAATATTACATGGATTTTTATTGCTGTTGCCCTAGTTTTTTATTATATCCATATTATCTATTGGCTTGTTTTGCTTTGAGTTTCATAGTAAAATGATTCCATGAAGTTAAAGATTATTAAGGTAATTCAATATATGATTTAAGAGGTATACCCATTAAAAAGAACCTAACCACCCCATGCATGCTTCATGGTAATGGTAATGTAGATTAGTAGTTATTCAGCTTCAGCTGCCAGGTAGACCTATTGCTCTGTTGTCTGTACTGTAGTCAGGCCCTTGCGGAGGTGTATGAACTCACAAGGCGCACAAGGGGTGCCATTAGTACAGTGGGTGCATTATGTTCTCAAAAGCACCCTCTGAGCAAGTTAGTCCACAGACAGATGTGCTTTCTGTACTCCCAGTTACTTTCAGAGAAGCAAATGAACAAATATTTACTGATTACAAATATTGTTGGCCATACTCTGAAAAGTATATGGAAGATGCAATCTGCTGGTCATCATATCTAAATAAAATAGAAATTTTGTAGTTAGTAGGGTTTTGGGTTTTTTTGTTTTTGTTTTTTGTTTTTTGTTTGTTTGTTTGTTTTTGCGGTACTCAGGCCTCTCACTGTTGTGGCCTCTCCCGTTGCGGAGCACAGGCTCCGGACGCGCAGGCTCAGCGGCCATGGCTCACGGGCCCAGCCGCTCCGCGGCATGCGGGATCTTCCCGGACCGGGGCACGAACCAGTGTCCCCTGCATCGGCAGGCGGACTCTCAACCACTGCGCCACCAGGGAAGCCCTAGGTGTTTTTTTTAAACTTGTTTTATTGAGGTATGGGTGATTTACAATGTGTTAATTT
The DNA here is from genome assembly GCF_003031525.2 of Neophocaena asiaeorientalis asiaeorientalis. Taxonomy (NCBI): domain Eukaryota; kingdom Metazoa; phylum Chordata; class Mammalia; order Artiodactyla; family Phocoenidae; genus Neophocaena; species Neophocaena asiaeorientalis. Next base: position 2,421,244 of record NW_020175672.1, read on the forward strand.
CTGCTGTACAACAAAGTGATTCAGTTATCCGTATATATACATTCTTTTTCATATTCTTTTCCATTATGGTTTATCACAGGATATTGAATATAGTTCTCTGTGCTCTACAGTAGGACCTTGTTGTTTATGCATTTGGAATTTGGAATTATTGGGCAAACTTTACACATTAGATTTTTATTAGCATATCTGTTTATTTGTTATTACAATATCAATTAAATACGTAATTTTCTTTTTTATATCCTTATTTTTGTGGGGCTAAGGCATGCTTTCTTTCATAATTCATGAAAAAATTTGCTTTTCTGTATTATTCTCACCCAGGCCAATAAGCCCTCTTTTGGATCAAAACACTCCTGACTTCACTGCCTTTTGTTCAGTTGGAGAATGGCTACAAGCTATTAAGATGGAAAGATATAAAGATAACTTCACAGCAGCCGGCTACAACTCCCTTGAATCAGTCGCCAGGATGACTATCGAGTAAGCTTAAACCTGCAAAATTATATTGAAGAATGTATCAGGTGCAATCCAAACGTTAGACTTTAGGTCATCTTCCATATATTAAAGAGGTATGAGCCCTAAAATCAGGGAGAAAATTGTCTCTTTAATAAGTGCCTACTATGTCCCAGGCATTTTGCTAAACAGACTTCTGAACATACAATATCTTTTTTAACCTTCATGGCAACAATTTTATTAAGTCAGTAGTTTTACATATGACAAGACTACGGCTCAGAGAATTTAAATATTTGCCCTAAACTGACTCAATCGTAAGTGGTAGCTAATTTGTCTCCATAGCCAGAGTTCAAAACACCACCCAGTGAGACTTCCTCTTTCATTAACCGCTGTATTATCTATCTTTTAAATTTTTTATTTTATACTGGAGTAGAATTGATTAACAATGTTGTGTTAGTTTCAGGTGTACAGCAAAGTAATTCAGTTATACATGTATAACTATTCTTTTTCAAATTCTTTTCACATTTAGGTTATTACAGAGTATTGAGCAGAGTTCCCTGTGCTATACAGTAGGTCCTTGTTGGTTATCTATTTTAAATATAGCAGTATATTCATATCAATCCCAAACTCCTGCTGTATTATTTAGATTCCTAGTCACTGGGGAAACTTTCTCCATTGCAAAAGAGGATTTCTTTCACCATGTTTGTATCAGACATTAAAAATCTCGGAATTTTAATACCAAAATGCATTATGAAATCCAGTACGAGCACTTTCTGAAGAGGTCAAAGGACGCCTAATTCAATTAACCGTCATAAGAATTTAACTTAAGTTTTGGAAGGTTTGTGATTGATTGATTTTTTTTTAAATTGAAGAATGACCTGATAAAACAGTTTTTGAAATTGCTCTGAACTGGAGGTAAAAAGAAGTAAATATTTCTCTCCGGCTCTATAACTGATTATGTGGTCTTAGGAAATACATTTAGTATCTCTGGACCTCAGCTTCCTTGGCTGCAGTATAACTCTTACAGGCAATGCAGTTCCTCTCAGTCAGTGTGTTTGAAAATGGGAAACAATTATCAAGGTTCTATTAGTGGGATGCTATTTATGTACTGTTGGGAGAAGTGTTTCACATTTTTCAGATGAGAAGAAAGCCAGCAATCACGTACTCTTTCCTGGCATGTCAGGAAATGGCACATACATGAATTTCGGCATGTGCATGCTCTCTCGTTTGGTTTTCTGCTAGACACTACGTGGGTAGAGCTGATGTAATTACACCTGTCTCTGCAAAGTAATCTACTCCCCTGAAAAACCGTGCTTCTCAAGGTCTCATTAGACCACGGCTATGAAATATCTCAGTACTCTACTGTGGCTATATTTTAGCTACTTGTAAATACCTAAGCTCAGTCTTTTTGGCTAATAGATACAGCTGGCGTATGGCAAATTTAGGCTATTAAACATAGGTATTGCACACTTTAAGGAATTTTTTTTTTCCAAAATGTGGTCAAATGATTGTACTAAACTGAAATATACAACCAGTAACATGCTCAGGGTTACCACACGTTGATTAAACTCAGTATAACACTTTGTATGATCCTTGATGATTCTTGATCTACTAGAGCCACGCCATGTTTCCATTCATACTATATCCTATTTAAACAATGAAATATTTTTAACTTTCCTTAGATTCAAGAATACTACATTTCAAGTAACGTTTCCTAGCTGTACCTTAAGTTAATCATAATTTTAAGGCTTTGATAATTTCTTAAATAAAATGTCAAATCAAAGAATTCCCTGGTGGTCCAGTGGTTAGGACTCGGTGCCTTCACTGCCTAGGGCCCGGGTCTGATCCCTGGTCTCGGGGAGCAACCCCACAAGTCGCGCATAGCGGCCAAAAAATAAAGTCACCTCACCCTGTTAAAAAAAAAGGTCAAATAGTTTAAAAATAACTGATCATGACAAACTGAGATCCTGAGTAGCAGGGTTTTACAAAGGATAATGTTGATGCAGGTTGCCAATCCGACCCACTGTGGGAACAGGATCTTAATATCCAAGAACACCAAGATAAGATCTGTGTGCCTGAGATAAACAGATTAATTAAAGAGTTGATGACAGTTTAGTACCAAATAAAATTTTTGTAAGGTAACTAATAAAAACTGCATTTGTCTTTTTCAGGGATGTGATGAGTTTAGGGATCACACTGGTGGGCCATCAAAAGAAAATCATGAGCAGCATTCAGACTATGAGAGCACAAATGCTCCATTTACATGGAACCGGAATTCAAGTGTGATAAGCGTTTCTCCCTTATGAGGGAGACTATGGACCACGAGAGAACAGTACTGGCCTTCAGTATATGCGTAGAATGCTGCTAGCAGACAGTTGATATCCTGGGTCCTTCCTACAGTGAAGAGAAGATTTAAGAAGCACCTATAGACTTGAACTCCTAAGTGCCACCAGAATATATAAAAAGGGAATTTAGGATCCACCACTGGTGGCCAGGAAAACAGCAGTGACAATAAACAAAGTACTACCTGAAAAAACATCCAAACACCTTGAGCTCTCTAACCTCCTTTTTATCTGATAGACTTTTTAAAATGTACATAAAGAATTTAAGAAAGAATATATTTGTCAAATAAAATCATGATCTTATTGTTAAAATCAATGAAATATTTTCCTTAAATACGTGATTTCAGACTATTCCTTTTTAAAATCATTTGTGTTTATTCTTCATAAGGACTTTGTTTTAGAAAAGTTGTTTATAGCTTTGGACCTTTGTAGTGTTAATCTATGACACATTACTACACTGGGTACCTTTGAAAGAATCTCCAATTAAAAAAAAAAACATAGCATGATTGAAGATATATCTCTGTCAGAACATTGGTATCCCTTTTGTGCCATTTAATTTTGTTTAATCAGTGCTGTTTTGATATTGTTTGCTAATTGGCAGGTAGTCAAGAAAATGCAAGTTGCCAAGCGCTCTGATATTTTTTAAAACGAAAGTTTTTTTGTAAAGATCTGACAACACACTATCTTTTCAATGAAAAAAGCAATAATGATCCATAAATAGTATAAGGCACTTTTAACAGTTTGTTTATAGAGTGATTTTACTAGACAGAACTTAATAAAAACTCAAATTGTAGGTTTATGATTATAAAAAGAAAGATGAGGCACTTCATCTAAAGAATGTTGGTGGAGGCAAGTCTCTGAAAGCAAGACTATCCAGTGTTATCTAAAATTTAATCTGAGCACATCACGATTTTTTCAATATCGAGACATTAGGAAATTTAGGAGAAATAGTTGACATATATTTTATATCCTATTCTGTTTAATGCAGTCCAAACATGAAAGGAAAGAATTAAGTTTTATATTAGAACTCTGAAGCATGATAAAAGGGGCAGTTCACAATTTTCACCTTTCAAAAACAAATTTGCTGCACAGAATATCACCACTGCAGTTTTAAAAAAAAAAAGTCTTTTTATATGTGAACGCTGATGTGAGAAGCTTTTTAAATGAAAGAACGCTTTTTACCATGTAAGGAAGAGGTGAAGGGTCTGGCTTTTTCTTTAAGCTTTATTAAACAAGATTATTTGATTACTGTGTTAGAATTTCATAAGCAATAATTAAATGTGTCTTTATAGCTATTTCAGGAATGTATACATATTGTGAGTAATGCTTTCAAAAGTAACGAAAATCATGAACTACCCCAGAATTGAACTGTTGTATTTCCAAAGAGAATTGGGCTGTTTATAATGATTTTAATAGAGAAAGATCCCAGGGATCGGTCCTAATTGGTCTTGTATGATAATGTGGGCACCCACAAACAATCAAATAACAGAAACAAAACCTGTAAATGTTCCTTTGTAAAACTTGTAAATTTTATTTATACTGTCTTGTTTTGTACACACATTTCTCTGTAGTGGGCTCTGAATACATTGAAAATGCACTATATTTTTCTATTTTACTTGCAGGGCATCACAAAAGAACAGGTATTTTCAGTGCTACATAATGTGTTTTCCCACATTTAGGACCAAAGATGGCTATAGAAAAACTCAAAAGGATTGCGTCCCAACCCCTCCCCACCCCTTTTTTTTTCTTTTAAATCACTGTACAGTGTTGTTTGATATTTTAATTTATTTTTTGATTGACTAGAAAAATCATTTTAATTTCACTAAAATGTTTTTTGTCCCTAAGGAGAAATAATCTGTAAAATAATTTTAATTAGCATAATATAGTCACCTAGACACTTCCATTTGTAATCTTTGTAATAGACTGTAAATATATTTTTGGAACTATAACACAATGTGCTTGAGGGTTATTTTTCAGTGTCTGCAGTGTATACAAGTGTTTATACTAAGTACAGCACTTTACAATTCTGAGCAGTAGCATTGGCCTTTGTGAGAATGAGTGAAAGAGTTTGAGTGAGTGTTCTTAATTCCGTTTGGATTCTAGACTCACTAAGAATGAAGTTCTTTTCTTGTTCATAGCTTAAGGTGCTTATTTTTTCTATTAAAATTAAATTAACAAAAAGCCATTCTAGAAATAGAAGACATAGTAGGGTACATGCAAACGGTGTCTTTCCTGCTTTTTTCTAGCACTAGATTTATAGTTGAGTAGTCTTTCTTGAGTAGAAGGGCAGAATAAAAGTTTTTTTGAGTTTTTTTTCAAAAATAACTTTTTCCTTCAGCAATATACCTCATCTGCCTTAAATTTTTTACAGCTCTTTACAGGGAAAGGGAGAAGGGATGGGAAAGACACAGCACAATAGGAAGGGTATTGACGCATCACTCTCTCGTTGGTAGGTTTCTTTTCCCAATCAACATTATGATTTTGAAATACATGTATGTGAAACAGATATTCAGAGAAAAATAATTAACCTTGTAATGCTGATTGTAATACTGTCTTCCAGAAAGAGATGAAACGGTATAACGATAAGAATGTACAACTTGCACCTTGAAATCCTTTTTGGGTTTTTTTTGTTTTTTGTTTTTTTGATAAATTAGTGCTCAGGGGAGGAAGGGTAGAGAAAGCAAATGTCAGAAAGAGAATTCAAACGTAATAAAAATGCAAAAGGAATCGGCCTCCTTGCTTAAACAGAGCCACCTTTTTTAGAATGCTGTCTTCACACATGACTTGTGTTTTGCATTCAGGACTGAAATAAAAGTAACTTTTGTTACATCTGAATCTAACATTTTCTCGGCAGTTGATCTGGGCCTTGTTTCCTAGGACTGGTGGTTTATGCTTGTCAGAGCACTCTGAGTTGAATCATATTGTATACTTATGTAATCTACATTAGCTAGTACTATTTAGGATGCTATTTTAATTGCTCCTCTTATCCGTGTTTTTAAGACAATTAAAATGGTGTAAGTCACCTCTCTTTTTTATTTAGGTAATGCTGATATTCTCCCTTTTGTTTCCTGAGTAGCCTGGAACTGTGCTACTCACTGATGTGCATGTTCAAATAAATTACTGATGTGTATTTTTTTGCTATATGTGGAGAAATCATGGGGAACTCGGGGCGAGATGTGCTTTTTGTTGGTTGAATTTGTCCCTCCTTGCCTAAGAATTACTACAGGGGTCATCCTTTTATAAGGACAAAATGCTTTTGAACAGTGTCTTCAATGTATCAAGCACAAATAACTCTTTCTTCAACACGAAGCATAAGTCTCTTTTTACCAGCTTACAATAATAAACGAGTCTATTAGACAATGTAAAGAAAATCCTGTCTCCAATCATTGGCGGATTCCTTTATGTCCCTTACTCGTTCTTTATTTTCCTACACAATATCATGAAAGGAGATGTTTAGAGTAAAGGTTTTATTTACATATTTCAGGGAGCCAATCAGGATATGAAGAAAATTATTATTCTTTTCATCCCCTCCTTCTGCACACAGACTTAATTCCACTCTAATTATTACAGAATAACAAGTTAAGACTATGTCTTCAAAGAGCTGGACTGTCAAATATTTTAATTAAAACCTCTTTTGTTCTTTTTTGAATCTACAGCTACATGATACTAACAAGAATATTTGCATGGGAAAGGTAATACTTTGTCATGAGACCCTGACAAATATTTCTTACATCTAGTATAATACAGCAACTTGGAGAGTCTCTGTGCTTAAGATGCTGCAGGATGCAAACAGAGTCCAGAGAAAATGGGAAAAGTGATAAATCTGGTTATCTGATTGTTTATCAATGACACTGACTTAGATCAGATCAACTTGCACCTGAAATAAACTAAACACTCCCTTTTCTCCAGCATCACCATTGTAAGCTCTACGAACTCTGAACAAATATCCAAACATGTTTCAAAAAATGAGACTAGGCAGATACCAGGTGACATGCTATCACTAGTTATCACACTCCTGATGCTGAGGCTCAGGGTAGGCTGAACTGAAGTTGAAAGATAATCTTGAAGTCTTGGCTGTCCCTGACTCTTCCATAAGCAATGCCCTCCCGAAGTTCACACAGTGATTATTACATAGCCTGAAACACTGGCGCACAGTCAAATGGTCTCTTAAAGTACTGGATTTATAAGTGGTACAAAAATACACTATTCTACCAGCACTCGTTTTCCTCCAAAAGTATAAAGCTGTTATGAAGGATATACAAGTTCTATCACTAAGTAAAAATTAGATTTTAATACTTTCAGTGATCGTCAGTAACAAGTTTTTGCTGAAGTATTTTTATCTTCTACTGTTACCCTTTGTTTTATGTTGTTAGCTACAGTAAAAACTATCAATTTTGAGAGAAGCTTCTGAGAGGATCAAAGAGGTGATCAAATTCCTAAATTCAATTCAAAAGATTGTAACTACTGATATTAACAAGTGATAAAAGATAGTGCATGGTGATTGGCAAACCTGCAATCTGCTCTGAAGGGAAAAGCATGCTCTTGGCTTTGTGGCAGTGGCCCTTCAATAGCCCCTACCCAGCTGCTCTACTGTTCTGTCTAATGCATCTCAGCGTAGCTTGAAGAATACGAACAAGAGAATAAAATATTTCAATAGGATGCTTCTGTGAACCTCATTAGAGTTAAGTGCTGTAGGGGGGTATTTTTTTCAAGTTCAGTGATTGAATGTAATTAAATCTATTATTAAACAATAAAAGACCTCTTCTGATTGACCTTGAGGTTAAAATAAATGTAATTAATTGATTTAATTTAATTGGACCTCTCTCCCAAAGTTTGGTAAGTAGCAATAAGTAGATCTAGTCTAGTGTTCCATGGGTCCGTGACAGCACTAGAAATCCCTTAGGTATGTAACAGTAGCAGGGATTCTCAAATTGCTGGCATTTGATGATTTGGGCACAGGAACAAGTGAGGTGTTGTCTATTCTAAACCTCCATGAGTAACAAGCAAAGCTCCATAAGAAATAACCTGCAACATGTATTTCATTATTTCAGATATCCCAGGTTTCCACTACTGAAGGTTATCTTTGTTTCCCTTTTGAAATTCATAGACTTTAATTAAGTACATTTGTAGTTTTATATATAACTTAAGAATGCACAGGAGCTTCCCTGGTGGCGCAGTGGTTGAGAGTCCGCCTGCCAATGCAGGGGACACAGGTTCGTGCCCCGGTCCAGGAGGATCCCACATGCCGCGGAGCGGCTGGGCCCGTGAGCCATGGCCGCTGAGCCTGCGCGTCCGGAGCCTGTGCTCCGCAACAGGAGAGGCCACAACAGTGAGAGGCCACGACAGTGAGAGGCCCGCGTACCGCAAAAAAAAAAAAATGCACAGTATATTTTTAATGAATGATTAATCATAGATCTTAAAGATGCTCAGAGGAAGAAACAGCAGGCACATTTGTTTTAGGTAATGTTGGTTCTAGTTTAGCAGAAGACAAACACATACTGTTCAAGTCTCACCATTTCATTATGGAACCAAAATTAAATAAAATGAATGACTGGACAGCTAACTTGAGAAAAACAAATAGAGAAAATTAAGCTACATATGCAGAACTATGTTCATATAAATCACATTTCTAAAATATTTCACAATTCACAGAAAGGAGGCAAACAACTCACACATACTTTTTAAAAGTGACATGAGTTTGCAGACACTTATTACACAGATGGTTAGACCTATAGTAAAATACAAGAGAAAGTTCTAAATTTAACCTGGTGTCCCTCTGTCAGTTAGCTAGAGATAAGCACTGTTAAGATTGAAAACCAGACAGAATATGTGGCTAAAATGTTCTCTTTCTAAATGAAAGAGACCCACAGCTTTCTTCAGCTCTGACATTTGCACGAGTGTTTTAGGGATCTACTGGGCAGGGGATCTGCTGGTCATATGTTATTGTAATTCCATGTTTCCACTTAGATCGTCACCCCTTGCACGCTGAGCTCCAAGTGTATTCAACGGAACCCAACTTAACAGAAACCACACGAATCTGACTTTACAAACATACGTGCTTAGCTTGACCTGAGAAATAGACAGGAGTTAATGCATGGGCTCCTGCTGCTATTTCGATGGTTCTGCTTCTCATAAAGGAATACCTGTTAGCTTAATTGTGGTGCAGGGCCAGCAGACACGGAGCAATTAAACCTCTTCTGATCTACCTGAAAAACAAAACCAGCAAACACCAAAGAATGCCATCCTTCAGATTTGCAAAGGAGCAAGTAATACTGTTTATTAAAGTGTATACAAAAGCGTATATAAAAGGAGCAAGTAATATTATATATTAAAGTGTATATAAAAGGCAGGGATGAATTGCAGGAAATCTGGAGGGTCCGCTAGGAGAAGCTGAATGTAATGGAAGAGGCCATAAAGAGCTACTGGCAATTCTGACCAGAAAAAAAAGGATGTGGTGGGAATAGAGTTTACAGAACCAAGGTCTGGCCCTGATGCTTGAAGAATGAATTAATTACTCTCCATTTCTGGATCAGAGCAATAGAATCACCTTCTGTGCTTCCACAGCATTGCTCTCTGTTCTCACATTCTCTCTCACTTTTCCACACGAGGGAAATCCCCGTCTTCAATACACAACTCACAGTTGTTTCCTCCAAGCCTTCACTGACACTCAGGAGGTAGACTTCTCTCTTCTGTGCTTTGCTTCTGCTGCTGGTGCTGTGATTCCCCTATTGTGTTCTGTCAGATTATGTGTGTGTGTGTGTGTGTGTGTGTCTCTCCCACTAGATCAAGGGCTCTTGGAGGGCAGAAGCCAAATGGAAATCTTTGCTTTATGCCCTTTGGGATTTAGCTGTTTCTGGCATTCGGTAGACACTCTATAAATATTTTAGAATGCTTGAAGTGCAAATTAATTCAAATTGGTTTTTTTTTTTCTTAAAGGATAGTGTAGATCAGGTGCTCTGAAGGATAAATGGGGTACAGTGAAGGTGGTAGTAAAACGGGTGTTGAGGGAGAAACTAATTGCAGAGAAAGGATGGATGCTTCTGTGATAGGCTGGGGCAGCTGGAAAGCCCGGGAGACTGAGCCAATGAACACAGTGATGGGACCCCCGGGGTAAAAGGGAGGTGGGGAGGAGATAATTCGTAAACAAGGCCAAATAGCAGCATCTTCCTGATGTTGAAAAACGTAGGAGGTATCACTGGTTGTAAATAACAGAGCAAGATTAAAGAAGAACTTGAAATCAAGTAGAAGAAACTGGACTTGATGAGAGAGACAACGAAGAGCTATTTACCAATATCTTGTCTGACAAGGCAAAGACATGGTGAGAATGTTTTGGGTTTTTTTGCGGTACACGGGCCTCTCACTGCTGTAGCCTCTCCCGTTGCGGAGTACAGGCTCCCGACGCGCTAGGCTCAGCGGCCATGGCTCACGGGCCCAGCCGCTCTGCGGCATGTGGGATCCTCCAGGACCGGGGCACGAACCCGCGCCCCCTGCATCGGCAGGCAGACCCTCAACCACTATGCCACCAGGGAAGCCCGAGAATGTTTTTTAAGGAAGAGTAATCTGCAGAAAGATGTGAGCTGTGATTGTGAATATTTTAAAATTAAACCTAGGCAAGGGAAAAGAATATTTTTCTTCTTCTGGAATGAAAAAGTCTCTCACTCCAGCTCTCAATCTCAGGATTGTATCAGTAATTCTACAGTTAAGTAAGAATAGAATAAAGTAGCATTTTGCGGGCTTGCTTGTGAGTCTAGTTACCATTTACATCTTGAAGAGGCGGCAGGGTGTGGTGGGTGATGGCAGAGGGTTTGAATACAGACCATGTGGGACTAATACAGAGGAGACAACTTAATTTCCCTGTATCCTTTCTCCTATCTTACCTGTAAAATGGGACTAAATAGTACCCGCTTCAAGAGTTGTTAAATTTGTTAATTGATGCTTGGAAAGTTACTTAAAACAGTAGTAAGTGCCCAGTACAAGTTAGCTCTTATTATTTCCCTGGGAAATATTTTTGTCTACATTTCTTTCTAACTATCTATTTGACAAACACTTATAAACACACCTTTGTGAATTCTGAAATAACTCACTTACAAATACATTTTAGAATATTAATTATACATTTTCCTCCTAAATTTCAACCTTATCTTTTTCTCAGTTTTTAAAAAATCACTACTGATCATATCTCTCAAAAATGATGGTTCACTATATCCAACTGATTTTAGCTTTTCGTTATCACTGGAATCTAGCACCTTTTTCTCAGCCACTGCCCTAAACTACATTTTCATCATCTCTCACCTAGACTAATGTTACACCCTCCAGTGCGTTTGTCTTTCTCTAATCCTTTTTAATTATGACCTTCAGAGTCATTTCTCTAACACGTATCTGATCTGGGTTTCCCCCAGTTTAAAGGACTTTAATGGCCCCTCACTGATCAGAGAACTGCACTCAACATAGCAACAACAGTTGGGACCCTGCCTTTCTGATATTCACCATTATCCGCACCTGCTGGACTAAACCACTTGTGATTTTGGAATACAAAGTTCTTTCATGCTCCCTGTCGTTATGAGTTTTCTGAGAGAAGCAAGCGAGTCTATTTTATTCCTCCTAGTATCGATGGAGCCCAGCACAGATTTAAAGGCTAGTGGTAGCTTCTATGCCTATACCATGAAGCAAGAATATGGAATTATCTTTAAAACAAATACTGGATAAAAATTTAAATTTGAGGAAAAATACACAATGCCCCTCAATTCATAACTGGTATCACAATGTCATTATTTCACTTTCTAAGCATCTTCTTTACTGACTTGGACACACCTCTAGGAACTATACAACAAAACAGATCATTTGTTAATAAGCATAGCATTCTGAGTTATAATAGAAAATTATATCTACATGCTTATGTGCAAATTTACATTTTCTCTCATCTAAATATATGTCTTAAATTTTATCTTTCATTGCTACTTATTGGAGAAGTGGTGGAGAGAATTCTGCATGACTTTATTCTGCCATCCAATCAAGGAATCAGAAAATCTCTAATTTTCCATTACCCAGTAATGTTATATAATATTTTATATTATTTCTTTATCAGTCAATTACTTCACCTCACAGATAGGAAGCAGAATTTTTGTGCAACTCACATTTCTATTCCAAAGCATGGCACAGTTCCTAGCACCCTGCAGATTCCTAATTGGTGTGTGTTGAGCGATTGAGAGTCATGTGACCCTCAAGCTCTTCACTGCCTCAAAGACTCTGATACAGCAGCAGTAGGTCCTAACCTAATGCATGAAGACCATTCTCCAAAACTGAGCCTCTTAACCACTCTCCTTCTATTGAAGTGTCTCTTTTCAATGTCACAGAAGTTTCCCAGATGCTGCACTATGCCATGCTTCACATGGTCCTCATCTTCATTGACCTGAGAGATATGCATAAACCCATCTGAAGCCTCCAGAACACAGCATCACAAAGATCTACACATCTTTTTTTTTTTTTTTTTGCAGTACGCGGGCCTCTCACTGTTGTGGCCTCTCCCGCTACAGAGCACAGGCTCTGGACGCGTAGGCTCAGCGGCCATGGCTCACGGGCCCAGCTGCTTCGCGGCATGTGGGATCTTCCCAGACCGGGGCACGAACCCGTGTTCCCTGCGTTGGCAGGCAGACTCTCAACCACTGTGCCACCAGGGAAGCCCAAGATCTACACATCTTGTCCAAACATATACTCCAAATGACATCAGCAACTTATGATCACATCTTAATTTCTGATTGGATAAAATCATCATATTTATATGCAATTAGCTGCTCACAAACTCTTTTGAATGAAAAACAAACATGGAATTATAACTTCATCCTTCCAAAATACCATTCTGGCTAGTTAAAATATCACCACTGCCATGACATATATTCTTCTCCCCATCTTTTTCCAAATAATCAAGCTAACGACTTTACGTATTTTCCTAACCTTATAGCTACTCCTCTCCTTTAGTAAGAGGTCTATATGGCCTTAGCACAGGTGATGTCACATTTAGTATTTAGCCTGTTATCTTGACTTTAACATTCTTAAAATGCATACCTTCATGCTTTATCATGTGGGTATGCCGGGTTAAATAAGCAAAACACCTTCTTCTGTAATTCTCACTCTACCTCTATTCCCTGCTCCCAAAGCAGCAGCAGACCCTGCTCCCTGCCTGTGTAACATGTTTGGGAAGAGGGCTGAAGAGGTTTCCCATCTACTGCTGCAACAGAGCAGCACCCTGTGGTCCTTGTCCCCCGCCACCACGTCTTCCACCTGCCTCGTGTCTGTGGAAAAACTTTAGCCAAAGAATAAGTTTAATCAGAGAAGTGAGAAAATGCAGAAACAAAGGAAAACAGTCAAAGGAGACCAAATAATAATAGTTTAGTATTAAGCATAGTCCAGGACCTTTAGTTCCTTCTCAAGGGCTATAGATAATATTCTGAGCCATATCCCGTGAGCTATCTTATAGATACTGAAACCCCAGCATGTGGAAGAAGTTAACTACATGATGACCCAACTGTAGCCATGGCAAAAGCTGCCACAACTCTGAGAACTGGCCTCAAGGAAATGGGACAAAACCAGCCCTGGAACTGAAGATTAACTGTACCTAAAACAATCAAGATGATGCTGGTCAGACCACTGATGACCAATTTCAAGATGACGGTCAGAGCTGACTGCGCTCCTTCTGCATGGAGCCCCTCCCTTCACCTATAAAAGCTCTTGCCCACTGGTTGTCAGCTGGGTTGGGGTCGGGGGGGGGGAGTGAGACTTTGGACAGAAGTCCACCCTCCCCTCCTCCCTGCCTAGTTGCCAGCACTGAAATAAAGCAAACTTTCCTTTCCACCAACCTGGCCTCTTTATTGGCTTTTGAGCGGCGAGCAGCCAGACCCCACTTTCGGTTACACTGCCATCACACATTCCATGTGTTAATGATAAGAGCCAACATCTGCTGTTAGAGATATGCATTTTGCCATCTTTCAGGAGTAAATATATCATCATGGCTTTTACTTTCTTTCCTTTTATAAGTAAAGATTTCATTTTCCATTATAGTAGTACAAATGTCCTCTATGCATGAGCTGTGGCCATGGAGTTATTGCAAGGAATTTTTCTTTCCATATATTCACCTAGCACTACATTTGGGCTGTCTTGCACATGGTAGGTTCATAATCTATCATTTTGACTGAACAACTGTGTCACCACAACTGAAGCTAAATAAATACATTTCACATATAACTAAAATACAATCTTTCGCTTACAAGGTAGACTCTCAATTTTGAGTGCTAAATTTTAACAACCATCATGGGTATCTCCATATACATTTACTATCATAGAAAAATCTTTACACTTAGAGAGAATACAAATAACTAAGGTAGAGGAAAAAGTTAGAAGCTCTCAGTATTAGAAGTTCCCAGCTATAGAAGTATTAGTCCTGGTTCCACCATTTACTAATTCCTTGACATTGGGAGAACAATTTAACTCTATAAAACTCAGTTTTCTGGTCTATCATATTGGAGATATCTGCCTTGCTTTTTTTAAACAGTAACTTTATGAAGAACACATGAAATTAAACAGACAAATGAACTTTTAAAAATATAGAGCAAATTTAAAGTAACATTATGATGACTATTTTTCTTTGAAATGGAATTTCAGATGTTATCTTCTTGCCAATTGCTTTTCCATAGTTTCAGTTGAACCTGGTAAAATTCAAATATATTGTAGGGAAGGATTTGATGCTTTCTTATTTTCAGTGATTATGGTATATGTGCTTCTGATCTGGGTTGGTATTTCCTAACTTCCTTGTGGCCTTTCAAGCTTCATGGCTTGGATGGCCCCTAGTCCAAGAATTTCCCTGCTTTCCTTTCTTTCACTTTGGTGGTCTCCAGTCAAGCACAGTCTCAAATTCAAGGTTTTTCTTTGTAGCTGCTAAAGCTTCCTACAATCTTGCAGCATGTAAGCTGCAAGGTCTCTTAATCCCATAAACTCTAAATCACATCCCGTATTCTTCAAACTACATACGATTTATCTGCTCTTACAGCCCCACCTGGAAAGAGCCCCACCTGGAAAGATCCTCACCTGGAGTTTCGTGGCCGTTGTGAATTCTCTGTGTCGGCCCCTAGGTTACAAGCGGCGGGTGTTGCTCAGCACATGAGTAAGCTGTCTGAATTAAAGACCTGAAACTTCTGCATAGATAAATGCTGTTTGCTCTTTCTGTAGTGCTCCAGGGTATAGTAAATTTTGATTTCTTTATTTTAGTCTTGTTTGTACGCATATCTAATTATGCTTGTTGGTTTAGCGCTGTGTAGAGAGTGTTATGTAATGTTACTATCCATCTTGAAATGCCAGCCAGAGGACTAGAGTTGAAACAACATGACTAAGGTGGGGTCAGCATTGCTGTTAGGGTCTGTATAATTTTAGAGATTTATACGTTGGATGTAAATATTCACATCGGACTCAAGAAGGACAGACATTTTCTCACCAGGTTTCAGATGATTTGAAAATCAGATAAGAAGATGTCTGGCATTTCTGAAGACTTTTTTTTTTTATTCTTAGGATTTTTAAAATTTTAGTGAAGTATAATTGATTTACAATGTTGGGTTAATTTCAGCTGTGCAAAAATTCTTTGGATTTTTAAATGACTCACCCCCTTTAAAATAAAATAGATTGCATTAGTATTTTTTGATTTTAATATATTTCAGACAGGTAGAAATATGTATGCAGATGTAGAAATAGCAATGCTTTAAAGCTAACCACTTCAAAACTATTATGACTGAATAAATTAATACATAAATGTTATTGAGACTAAAGAAATACATTTCAAAGAGTTACTGAAATAAACTCTGACTTGCTTGGTAGTTTCTCCACCTTTGACTATAAAATGATAGCTATTATCATGTGCAAATGCATATAATTTTTGATAATATATGGCACATTGTATCTTGATTTGCATTTTACTGTTTCCCAAATCTCCCGCAATTCTGGTTCTCCAAACTCACTCTTTCTGTTATCAAGTTTGCAGCATCTTTTCTCAATTTAATTTTCAAAATCTGATGGCAAAAGGTGAGAGTAGTCCCTGTTTCCATTTCAGGAGTAAATGTGTAAAATTGTAAATTTACACAATTTACAATTGTGTAAAATTGTTACCTTCGTGGGATTCCGAGGTATGACAATTAAGACTCTTCCGTCCTCAGGAAAACTACAAGTGTGAGCAAGGTAGGCATCTCCAAATACTTGAACTTGGCTGGAGGAAAAGGTGAGTAATGTTTGTTTCTTCCTTCAAATCCCAGTTCTACCAATTACAGGTGGCGTGACCTTGGGCAAGTTACAAAAATGCATTTTGCCTCATTTTCTCCTTTGTTAAATGGGAATAATAAATACTACCTGTTTTATAAGGTTGCTCTTAGAATTAAATAAATTAATATATGTAAAGATCTTAGAAGAGCCCCTGGCTATTATTATTTCAATCATTAAGCTCTGTGATGAAGGACCCCTCAGTGTAAGTGACGTGGCAGTAACCCATTGGAGGATGGTATGCCTCATTTTAAACTTCCAAAAAGATTTGCTGAAAGCAACTTAAACATCAAGCATTTTGCTAGACCTCTGAGCCCTATGATTATTCAAGAGTAAATGATAAAAAATGTAGAGAACTCAGAAAATAGCTTTAGAGAAGTTTTGAAAGAAAGATCTATACCTGAACATGCAGATTTCCAGAGCAAAGCAAGGAATCCAGAAAGAATGGAAGAAAACCTGCTTAGGCTCTGCCTTAGGGCACAAATGGGAACTGTGGATTTCTTAAAGCTCTTTCTAATCAGCTGCAGATGAGACAATTGCAGAGACATGGAAGAAAGACAGGCTTTGCTTACAGTACTGATTGGGCCCCTCACTAATTACGACATTGAGGAAAACACTCAACTTTTTTAACCTGTTTCATCACCAGTCAAATGAGGCTAAAATAATTGCTTCATATCTGTGAGTCTGTTTCTGTTTTGTTATATTTATTCATTTTTTGTATTTTTTAGATTCCACTCATAAGTGATATCATGCAGTATTTTTGTCTTTCTCTGACTTATTTCACTTAGCATAATACTCTCTAGGTCTAATGGTTATCAGCGGGGAGAATGGAGGGAGGAGGGGCAAGATAGGGGTATGGGATTAAGAGACAAAAACTACTATGTATAAAATAAGTAAACAACAGGATATATTGTACAGCACAGGAAAATATAGCCATTACTTTGTAACACCTTAAGTGGAGTATAATCTATAAAAATATTGAATCACTATGTTGTACACCTGAAACTAATATAATATTGTAAATCACCTATACTTCAAGAAAACATAAAATAAAATAGAATACTTGCTTCAAAGTGCTGTTTTGAGAAAAAAGAGAGAGAGAGAGAAAACACAGGACGCTATCTGCTCATATAAGACAATGTTTACTTCCTCCCCTTGACCACGCCAAGGGCGCACCAGGACACACTGAGATAGTGTGCCTTTCCCTTGGTCTTCCAGGATCTGTCCCCAAGGACAGAAATGTTAGCAACCCAGGCAAGCGTAGTAGTGACTTATCTCCACAGTGTATATAGAAACCCTGGCTACTCTCTTTTTCCCAAGAAAATTGAGGGATCAAATTTTTTCAATCTGTCTCCACCCAAATTAGCCTTCCTAGTAAGGAGCAGACAAGGTGTGACACAGGCAAAATCTCTTACCATTATTAGCATGTCTAACTTTCGCTATGGTTAACAGAAATCTTTACGGAGAGAAGTGGAAACAAAACATCCAGTCTCCACCAATAGCCCCCAAATCCAAGGTATAATCAGGCTACCAAAATTTTAAAGATGTAGCAAAAATATTTGAATTAGCCAGAATTAACACTTAGTATATTTTAAAACTCAGCTGACACCACAAACCACAAATGTATGGAATCTATATAGAAAAAGAGAAAAAAAGTCAAGGTGAAAGAGATTAAAGATCTAATTGGTTGTTGAAGCAGAGGTTACACACACACACACACACACACACACACACACACTCACAAGAAATACCCTCATTGAATGGAGAATTTATGAGTACATATGATAGCCCGATGCTTATAATCATAAGCCAATCTGCTATCACAGGTAGGGTAGATAAGATAGTTTAACTCTCAAAACTTGATGGTATTTAATAGTGAAGAAATGCAAGCCAAAAAAAAAGAAATACCTAATTAGTATTTTTATAACTTAATTTCCTCTTTTGCCTAAATTCCCTTTCCTTCCACTACCACAACCTATTGAAAGTTATTTTTTTAAGAAAGTATACCAGCAGCCTACCTTTCTAAAGCTGCGTAGGTTTACAAAACCCATTTCTTTCCTATTTTCTAAATAGCTGTAGGCAGAATCATAAAAATTACAGAAAAACACAATCTTCTTCTGCTTTATCTTGATATGCATTTTATACTGTGTCACCAGTGGGAGAAATAATATCTCACCTTCATGCACAGTTCAGCATATAAAAGGCAATCTACTTGAATAACTATGCAAAGAGCTTCAGCTAAGCAACAAAATGCAAGTCAAGAAAGTATCTTACACCCCATCCTTTTACGAATGTTTTAAGATGGGAACATGTAGACTTCTAGTTTGATCGCAGGCAATCATTAAAGTTACAGTCCTAGCTAGGCTCATGTGCTGGGCAAAATCCACTTTTGAAATATTGGGAAAAAGCTTAAAAGTTGTCTTTCAACTTCCAATAGTTGACCTTCTCAGCTGTACTAAGTAATATGATACAAAGTGTCATCATGACTTCTATATTGTAGAATTCCAAAGGTGAGTTCCTATTTATTTGGAAGCATTTCCACCTATTTATCAAACTTTCATTACTGCGTGTTATCTAACTCCTTTCTTTCATTTGTAGGGTAGGGGTTGAGGTTGGCTTGAAACGTTTTTATAAAGCTGTTAGTGTCTTAAATAATTCTCAGGGAATATCCATTTCCATGCTAATTTAGCTGTAGGGATCTTAAAGATGAAAAATAAAGGAAAGCTAGTCTTGTGTTTTTAATAAACAAAAATAGTCACACAAAACAAAGAAATTACATAGTATTAGATAACCTAAGATTATCTTGAGAGAAGTACAAAATTTTCATGGCACTCTCAAGAAGCGTTTACAAATTGCTTATCAGTCTTTAGAAATAAATAGAAGCATGATTGGTCCAAACTTCTCTGATAAGTAGCACTTTCTCCCACCATCATCAGATTAGGACTCATTTGTCAAAAGCCTTGAGGCACTGTGGAATGTAAAACACGAAACAATTTTACTTCAGAAGAAATCTAAGTAGGAGAATAGCTTTTTGGGTATATTTGGAAACAGAGTTCCCATCGCTTAATAAGCTGTAAGTTAGAAATATTTTATATGACTATCAATGTAAGGCCTACTTTTCCCAGGCACAATCTGAACCCACTCATTCTAATTCTCTTTTTATTTGTTATTATTTATTTATTTTTTTAGGCTGCGCCCTGTGGCATATGGGATCTTAGTTCCCTGACCAGGGATCAAACCCATGCCCCCTGCATTGGGAGCACAGAGTCTTAACCACTGGACGGCCAGGGAAGTCTCTAATTCTCTTTTTAGTCCCATAACTGCTGACATCCCAACCACTCTGTAGCAGCACTGCTTGTCTTACTCGCAAAGCTTGAAATCTTGCCAGATATACTGGTATCTTTTTTTTTTTTAATTTCCCACTTTACTTAAGTATTACTTCACAGAAAAGCCAAAATTCATGGACCTGAGCCAACCCCAAATCGTTTTGCCTAAGTATTTGCTTTAGTGTAAAACTCTTTAGTTAGCAAAATGATGTTCTACGTAAGAAAAGAGAACAGAGTCTACGGCAGAGGTCCCCAGGCTCACACTTAAATCACTGATTGGTTTAAACTCAGACACACAGAGGAATACATTGGGAGTCTTTTAGAAATACTGATGCTTTGCTCCCACCTGCAGCATTTTGATATACTTAGTCTGGGGTGCAGTCTGTACATCAGGACTTTTATTTTCTTAAATCCAGGTGATTTAATTGTGCAGCAACTTTGGGGAACCACTAACTTGGCCCATGGATTTACAGGCTTTGGGATCGACCCAAATAACACTCTTCTAGCTCTTTCCTCACTTAAAGAAATTTTATAAAAGAGGATTCCTTGCAAGTCTGCTTTCCACCCCCAGCCTTCATAACCTCAGGAAAAATGAAACAGTTGCCTCTGTCTCATGATTTTTCATAAAGCTTCAGACATGTCTACAATAGGGAAATGTACAGGGAAGGATATTCATCTTAATTATGTTAATCCTCCTTAGCCAAGAAATGGGAAGTTGAGATCATCCCTCTGGATCAACAGAGATATGTTTATCATTGCCTTAAAATTGTTTGGGGGTAATTTGAATACATCCTTCGGGTTTGTAAAAGATTCATGAAGTAGCACTATATTTCCCTGTGGGTCACTCTATACCATCTAGAACACCAAAGGCTATGACTTTGTTATCTATTTTTCCAAATGCTATTATTTCAGAGTTCTCAGTGTTTCAGTATGAGTGCACCAACTTAACTCTATAATAATCATCATGGTTTTTTGCCTCCTCCTGGAAAATGTTTTCGGCTGTATCTCTTCAGCAAGACTTTGAAATAAATGGTAATTTTCAAACACGTAATAATAGTGCTTTGTAACATCTTCACAAGAAAAACTTAGAAAATGCTTATGAAGTTTGATTGATTTTTATTGGACACCTGTGAGGTAAATAAATATGTTCGGGGCCATTTCGCATGGGTTAAAATGAGGCAAGAGATATTTCCAGAGATTTCATAGGTCTTTTGATTAGAGAATAAAAAGGCATATAAGTCTGATACCTAAACTTTGATGCGTGTTTACTGCTGTCAGTGCATTATAGCCATTGATATGAATGACATTGTTAGAATCAGTACGTGGTGTCTTTTTATTCATCATGATAATTCTGTGACGTGGATATTATTATCATCCTCCATCCACAAATGGGAAAGCCAAGTTCAAGAGCAGTTGAGCAATATATCCAATGTTTTACAGCCTTGATGGCTATGTTTGACTCTGAAACACCAGATGCTTCCCTACATACCACATTAACTAAAATTAGTTGCCTTTTTTTTTTCTTTCCTGGTTTTAAATATTCTCCTGCCTGAACAGTGGAGGAATACAGGTATATATCTCTAGACTCTTGTCATAAAAGCTTTCCAGAACCATAGAAAATGACTCTTACATTCTCTGTTATATGGTTGAAAAAAATGGTAAGTTAAGAAATTATCTTATTCAAAATGACCTTTATTTCATGTTTGTTTAGTGATGGCTACATTTTTTTTCAATAACTTCCAATTATAAATAAAGGCAAGTAGCTTGCAGTTCTCAAATTAGAAGTATAGCTTTAAAATACTGAAAGAAAACTTCAATAAAATTCAATAAGAGGCATAAAAATATTTTGAAAAGGGAATAATCAATAAAAATGACTATCTTCTCAGTATATGTTGCAAAAACCTTCGAGACAGTCTTTCAGGTGCTGGGAGGCATGATGCTTTATTACATTTGGGGAAAAAAAAGCATAAGTAGCATAAAATATGAGAAAAATTACAAGCAACTTAAAAGTTTAGAGAG
This sequence comes from Neophocaena asiaeorientalis asiaeorientalis, assembly GCF_003031525.2. Classification (NCBI taxonomy): domain Eukaryota; kingdom Metazoa; phylum Chordata; class Mammalia; order Artiodactyla; family Phocoenidae; genus Neophocaena; species Neophocaena asiaeorientalis. Next base: position 2,442,671 of record NW_020175672.1, read on the forward strand.
TAGAAAAGATGATAACAATTTTATAATCATGAATTACAAACAGCTAACGTTAATTTTATTGTTGCCCTAATGCTGTAACAGAATGCTGGGTCTGTAAGATCTTCATAATGATTCCAGGCTGAAACCCTAAAGAAAAACACAATCCTGGGACTGTGGTTCTGCCTCTCTGCTTCCGCCCTGAAGGCTTGTCATGCCCCCTTTTTAAAAAAAAAAAAAATTTATTTTATTTTATTTTTGGCTGTGTTGGGTCTTCGTTGCTGCACGCAGGCTTTCTCTAGTTGTGGCGAGCGGGATCTGCTCTTCGTTGCGGTGCGCGTGTTTCACATTGTGGTGGCTTTTCGTTGCAGAGCATGGCTCTAGGTGCATGGGCTTCAGTAGTTGTGGCATGCGGGCTCAGTAGTTGTGACTTCGTTTCTGTGCGAGGGCTTCTCATTTAGGTGGCTTCTCTTGTTGCAGAGCACAGGCTCTAGAGCACAGGCTCTAGAGCACAGGCTCAGTAGTTGTAGTGTATGGGCTCAGTAGTTGTGGCCCATGGGCTCTAGAGTGCAGGCTCAGTAGTTGTGGCGCACGGGCTTAGTTGCTCCGCCGCATGTGGGATCTTCCTGGCCCAGGGATCGAACCCGTGTCCCCTGTATTGGCAGGTGGATTCTTAACCACTGCGCCCCCAGGGAAGCCCCTTGTCACACCTCTTTAAGTTTTCACTGCTTTTCCTTAAAGAAAATGATTGCTTAATTCATAATTTAGGTTCAGATTTTAAGTAAATGCTTAGAGATGAAAGAGATAGATAGCACTAGCAAAAGAAACTTGGTTTCTAATCTCACCTTGTGACCAGTAATGACTCTGGTAACTCTCTGAGCCTTAGTTTCCTCATTGGCCAAGTCAAGACCTTGAATGAGATCAGTGGGTCTCAAACTCTAGTGGGTGTCACAATCACCAGGCGGGCTTGTCAATCACACACTGCTAGACTGCACCCTGTGTTTCTGATTCTCTGAGTTTGAGGTCAGGTGGGGACATTTACATGTCTCCCAAGTTCCTAAAGGAGCCTGATGTTGCTGGTCTAGGACCCACGCTGTGGGAACTACTGAATTGGATGACCTCTAAGGTCCCTATTATGTCTAACATTTTGATTTTTCTATGTGAAGATTTCAAAATATTTCCCCCAAATTTCCTGCAGCAATATTGTAATACTGACCTCTTCACATTTCTATACACAAATAATAGAATAAACATATCCTTACACTGGACACTTATAGCTAGGCTTCAGCATTTTCTAAGATTTTTTTAAGGAGAATAAAACCTACATTGTACCCAACCTATTGTCTTTTGTCTATCGTTCTTATTATTGACATTTTAACAGATACGAAGACAGAGAAGTTAACTTTCTCAAAAGATTGCTAGTGAAGAAAACCTCAAGTTTAACTCAAGTTCTTTTCTCCTGGGTCACTAAATTATGCTTTAGTTCAATCTTGCTTTAGAGATGTGCCTGATATTATATCTTCTACTGAGGAAGGATATTGAAATTATTCTGGTATCTCTCTATGCTCTAGATATGAATAGATTAAAATCTGAATCGACACAACAATCGCAAGGTGCAATGTTTCTGGGTAATAGTGTGAACACAATGATACCAATAGTTAGAATAATTATTATCACAGCCCAGCATAGTAGTTTGAATGTGTATCTGATATGTCAGCTTTGATATGAGTTCTGGGTATACATATCAGTTCCATAATGCTTTTTTTTTTTTTCTTTCAGAAAGACAAGTTCAACAAGAGCTCTTTAGCAGTCATGAGGCTGGGACAAGGTTATATAGTTGCCTGATATTTCAGCCGCTCTCCTGTCACCTGGCCCTTGCTGCAATACTTAGCAAATCATTGTCAGCAAGGAGCCAGAGGGGGAATCCAAGGGCAGACCTATATACCAGGAGTGTTATTCTCTCACCACAGCTACAGAGCTCAGGATGCTCTGGTCACAGCAGATCCAAATTAGTTTTTCCACATAGGTCAGTATGAAAAGATTGCAATGCATTTTGCCCCTTTTATAATCAATCCACACAAATTATTGATGTCTAAATTTAGACCATGTCTTTTCTACATGGGGAACACAGGTGTAATTTAAGACACCTTCTCGTCAGGGCAAGCGTCTTTCTTATCTCCTAGTTTCCTGAGGCAGCTGTGAGACTTAGCTTGTCCGGCCCTACATCCTGGGCTGGCCTCACATTCTGAGTTGGCCCTGCCGAGAGGGCTGAGTGGTGAGGGGTGACTTCCTGGGAGGGTTCTCTCAACCAGTCTTCATGTTGCCCTTGTACTTGATTTGACATTGCTGAGTACTCCTGAGTACTGGCTTGGACCTTTATTCTTACAGTTTGGTGTCCATGGTTTTCCATCTGGCCTTTGCCATAATTATCTGCTTCTGGGCAATTTGGTAGAATTCCTTATTATAAATAATGCTCTAATGAATAATGAAAACTGAAAAGTAAGAAGTGTCTGATTGCTGGCAATTTCAGACACACTAGGATCGTTTAGGAGGGGGGACATGTAGGTCTCTAAATGTCTCTCAGTAACCAATAAATAGGTCCTGACCTCAGAATGGTGGCACAAATTGCAAAGAGCCAAGGGTAATGACAGTTCCACTCTTGTTGCTCAGTGTCAGGATATACTCCTATTAGATTATCATCACATGAGTAAAAACACACTAATTGTCTGGCATGGAGCAAATGTTTAATAAGTGAGGCCAAGTACCATGCTCTCCAATTAGGTATATAAACTTATTTGTGATGAAAGTCCTCTATAATCAGGCTAAATATCACCTCAGGGCACAGCCCATGCTTCAGCCAATCGTGTTTCCTGCAAAGAGCCCCTAGACTAGAATGCTCCCTTTCCCTTTGTGGTTGTCATATGCATCCTGCACACTCTGGTCCTGCAAAAATGCTTCCTACTTCTTACCTGGACAGCTCTCTTCCTCCTGTCATACCCCCATGACATTTTGTTCTTCTCTTACAGGCGTTTAAATAGGGTTTTTTGGAGCTGACTAGTTCAAATCTCAACTCTACCACAAACTAGCTACGTGACTTTGAGAAATTCATTTAGCACTTCTGAGTCGAAGTTTTCTTATCTAAAAAATGGGATAGTAATACCTGCCTCACAAAGTGGTTGAGAGGAATTAAAATTAAGGTTTATAAAGGCAGAGATCACAATAAATAGACATCTTTTATTATTAAGAAAAACACAGTAAAGCTTGATTATAAAGGTTATCATAGAGAATGTTAATACTATATAGAGTACAGAATTGGTTGAATGAATCTCCTAATTTAAAACCCTTTGCAGTTTCTCCTTCATGTCTGGACTGGACTAGTTAGATATCATTGTAGTCGGTATATCAAAGGTAAATCTAGTCATATGTGCATGTGTATGTGTACATACATATGTTTTTATGATTTTTATTGTACTAGGGAAAAATTCATATCTGAAAAGTTCTCCCACTTACATTTTCATGAATATTCTAACAGTTACTTTAAGAGGGGTAGACATTCAGTCTACAACTTCAAATAAGGTTTACGATTCCAAGCACTTTGGGGAGGTAACACTGAGCTGACAAGCACATACGTACCTGTGGTCCATCGTTAGAGCCTTTCCCTGAGCAGCTTTTCACAGAGAGATGGCTGAGGAAGAAAGCATGATGACAGAGTACATGTAGGCTTGGGACAAAGGAGTCAATGGTCCAACATTAACACACTTCAAGTTTTGTCCTTAAATGCTCCAATTTCCCTTGTGAGGATAATATCCTGCCATGTTGAGTATTTGCCAATTGCTTCCTCCTCCTGGTGCTCAGTTTCCAAGAGGAAAGCCCTATTTTCTTAAACTTTTCAATTTTATTTTATTATTTGAACTTTAGGTACACAGGTTTGGCTTAACGGCCCTTGACTTTTGATGCACTAGTTTCATCGGTCTAAGCATGGTCCGCATTTATATATTTAGTCAGTTAAATAGCCTAATACCGTAATAAGAACCCATGAACCCCAAATCTCAAGGTAAAGGGTGATTCGAAGCACTGAGCAATTAAAAAGGAGGAATGCCCTATTAACAGATGGAGATAATAATACTGGAAGAGGAGCCTGTTTGGGGTAGGTGGAAATCGGTTGGTTTTTGGAGATGTTAACTTTGGGGGCTATTAGATATCCAAATGGAGGTGGCAAGTCATTGATCAATGGGTCTGTGGTTTAGAGCACACAGAGGCTGGGATATAAGTTCAGAGGTGTCAGCATGTAGATGGCAGCCTAAGCCATGAAGCTGGATGAGGTCATCAGCAATGAATGGAGTTAGAGAAGTGGACCAAGGACAAACGTGGGGCACTCCTGAGTCCAGAGAGAGAAAGAGGAGCCACCGAAGGAGATCAGAGTAGGAAGAAGAGGGTGTTGTCCTAGGGGACAGGGGAAGAAGGGGCTTCATGCAGGAAGGAGCGAACAACTGTCCAATGTCACTGATGAGTCAAATAACATGAGAACTGGGAATCGACCAAGGGTGACCTTGACAGTAGCTGTTTGACAAAATCAACATAAGTAATAATGACCAACATTGTACATAGTTAGATTGTACATTGTTTCATACTTAGATCTTTGAGAGTTGGGGTTCATGGGTGATGGGGTGAAATATTTACTGGCGTAGATTCAAGGGAGAATGAGAGAAGAGAAAATGATGATAGCGAGTATTGATGTTAGGTTTTCCCCTTGAAATGTACATCTTAATCTTTTGCAAAGATTTACTTGCTGTGAGACATTTTACTAAATGTAAAACTTACATAGCAATTAATTTAATAAATTCCTTCTTAATATCTAATAAAACATCTGTGCCTTTTTGTCCACTGTGATGACTGAGATGTATGGCATGCAATAAAATTATTAATAATGTTATCCTTTCAAGTGAGAATCTAATCCTTGATTCACACCATTAAATAACTTTCTAATCTTTGAGCCAAAATGTCAACCAATACCTTGGACTGGGTCCTAAGGATATTGGTGGGTAAAGAAGAACACTTCTTATCTGGTTTATTTTTCTTTAGTATTAGTGCTAGCTTGACTCATTTCAACGTCTGTAGTAAATTGCTGTTTACCGAGGAATTTGAAAATAATTTAGCCGGAGCATTTCTAACCAGATGTATATATATATTTCTTATTAAATTCTGGTTTGAATCCATCAGCTCTGGAGCTGTATTGTTTTATAGATTTCGTGACTGTTTTGTCACAGAGAGTAGAACAAAATCCAATCTTTTTCTTTGTTTCTGGGTATCCGTTTCTCTTGGCAATGCTAGTATTTCACTAGCATCTACAAGATGCCTGATGTTGGGTCATGGCTGAGGCTGAGGCATTGTGATAACACACATTCATGAGCCTGAACCCAGTGTATCACCAGACAAACCAGAAAAGGTCAGCTTTTCTGAGCAATATGTCCCTAGCAATCTACTTTGTTTCAACATCCATACAAACAGATAGATTTCAATAACATACACAAAACAAACCTACAACTTGGGGATGAATATTTACTTTTTTCCCTAAACTGTTCTGGTTGAGCATTAATGTTTTCCACTTAAAATGATTAGTAAGGATAGACAAATTTATAATTACATAGGTTGTAAGAATTTTAACACAGCTATTTTAAATATGTGTATCTGGTGATGTCAAACTATATGATAACTCCATTATTTATTTCTAGGGATTTCTAGATGCAGGCATAGATAATTTAAATAGAAGTAACATTCATATGGTATATAATTTTTAAAATATCAGATTTTAGGTATTTATAACTTATAAGTATAGTCATAAAAAAAGGAAATCAATGACTATTAAAAATTAAGGACACATTTATGTAGAATTGTACAGAAATCTGTATAATCTTCTATATTAGTTTGCTAGGGTTGCCATAACAAATGCCACAGACTAAGTGGCTTAAACAACAGAAATTTATTTCCTCACATTCCTGGAGGCCAGAAGTCTCAGATCAAGGTGTTGGCAGGGTTTGTTTCTTCAGTGGTCTTTCTTCTTAGCTTGTAGATAATCATCTTCTCCCTATGTCTTCACACAGTCTTCCCTCTATGTTTTAGTTTTCTCCTCTTTAAGAACACCAGTCATAGTTAATTATTTTAACTTAATTACCTCTTTAAAAACCATATTGCTGAATACAGTCATATTCTGAGGTACTGGAGGTTAATAATTCAACACATCAATAGGGTAGGGGGGAGATTCAATTTAGCACTTAATATTTTCTATCATATTAAACAATTTAAAATTTATTTCTAGAGCAGTGGTCACCAACAGGGGTTCTCAACACATACGCCCTACGTATATGTGTACACACACACACACACACACACACACATACACATACACACTATGTATATATATATATATATATTTTTTTTTTTTTTTTTTTTTTTTGCTTTACCC